>NC_079211.1:8410826-8438326 GCF_029633865.1 Lampris incognitus | reverse complement strand
GGGGGCAGATCACAGCCGGGGGGGGGGATTTGACACTGCGCCACTGCTAATTGCAAAGTTATGAAACACCAGGAGTCCGTCGTGTGCTGCACTTCTAGTGGTTATTGATCGGGGGGGGAGGGGAGGGGGCTATTGATCGGGCGTGTTGTTTACTTTGTGGGCATGTTTTTGTTTTTTTGTTTTTCATGGAAAGATTACCAGGCCCCGTGATGGCCTGGCGGCCTGTCCAGGGTGTCTCCCCGCCTGCCGCCCCGGTGACCTCTGGGATAGGCGTCCCCGTGACCCCCCAGTGACCAGGAAAGGCGGTTTGGATAACGGATGGGTGGATTAGTGGATAGGTTATTAGCTACTGATGGAGGAACAGATGGGTTGTAGCGTAACGTGACCTAAGAAGCTCCACAACACGAGGCGGCGAGGTGGTTTAGTCATCCGCAAACGCCGCCCGGCACTAAAGCGCCCGCGAACTCAAGAGCGTCGAGAGATCAGCTGGACCCAGGGCTCGTACCTGTGTACACAGCCGACGCCCTACCTTACAGGCTCCCGGTGTCGGCCTGTTTGGCGAGGCGGTCCGTGTGGGCGAGTCGACCCCCTCGGGATGCTGCCAATGCGGCGCTCTGCCTCAGAGGCGGCGGTCGCCCTGCGCCTCGTGCGGAGTCGTCAGTACCGAGGCCTTTTAGCCACCGCCGCTTTTCAATCCGGCGAAGAATGACAACAGTCCTTTGCGATGGCGACTGCACGATGTTCAGTGTCCTTTTTATGTGCAAACTTCCGCCCGCCCGTCCGTTAGCCAAACCGCTTGGGCTGCACTCAGGGCCGCGGGGATGTTGGGGCCTATCCCAGTGGTCACCGGGCGCCGGGCGGGGAGACACCCTGGACAGGCCGCCAGGCCAGCACAGGGCTGATTCACTCTATAGGGACAACTTAGTACGGCCGAGTCACCGGACCGGCGTGTCTTTGGACTGTGGGAGGAAACCGGAGCCCCCGGAGGAAACCCACAAGAACATGTAAACTCCTCACCGAGGACGACCCGGGACGACCCACCAAGGTTGGGCTATCCCGGGCCTCGAACCCGGGACGACCCACCAAGGTTGGACTATCCCGGGCCTCGAACCCGGGACGACCCACCAAGGTTGGGCTATCCCGGGCCTCGAACCCGGGACGACCCACCAAGGTTGGGCTATCCCGGGCCTCGAACCCGGGACGACCCACCAAGGTTGGGCTATCCCGGGCCTCGAACCCGGGACGACCCACCAAGGTTGGACTATCCCGGGCCTCGAACCCAGGACGACCCACCAAGGTTGGGCTATCCCGGGCCTCGAACCCAGGACGACCCACCAAGGTTGGACTATCCCGGGCCTTGAACCCAGGACCTTCCTTTTTTTTTTTTTTTGTGGGTCCCCCCCTCCCCTTTTTCTCCCCAATTGTACCTGGCCAATCACCCCAGTCGCTGTTCCACCCCCTCTGCCGGTCCGGGAGGGGCTGCAGACTACTCCATGCCTCCTCCGATACATGTGGAGTCGCCAGCCGCTTCTTTTCACCTGACAGTGAGGAGTTTCGCCAGGGGGATGTAGCGCCTGGGAGGATCACGCCACTCCCCCCAGTTCCTTATCCCCCCCCCCTGAACAGGTGCCCTGACTGACCAGCGGAGGCGCTAGTGCAGTGACCAGGACACATACCCACATCCGGCTTCCCACCCTCAAGACACCGCCAATTGTGTCGGGGCCCGACCGAGCCGGAGGCAACGGACCGCCGCGCTACCCGGACAAACCCGGGACCTTCCTGCTGTAAGGCGACCACGCTGACCACTGCACCCACCACAGTGCAAACCATGCCATGTGCAAACCTGCTGTACTTGGACTGAGAGCCACAATGCTAAAGGATCATCCGGACCTGCGGTAAGACCTGGTCATCGCAGTTTTGGGGCAAAACATCAGGAAGCTGCACTGTTGTGTTTGTATTCCTGACTCCTGAAATATTCGGAAAAAAAATAATGATTTTCCCAGTTTGTGTGCTACCGTTTCAGACCAACATATCTGAAAACACCCATCCATCCATCCATCCATCCATCCATCCATTTTTCCGCCCCTTTTCCAGGTCTGGGTCACGGTGGGACAAAAGCCAGCAGCCAGCCTCCTTCCTGCCCCCCCAGAATCCAGAGCTAAGAACCGGTTAGACGATATTCCCGACGAAAGGAAAGCCCGTTCGTGTCCCGGCCGGTCCGGGATCGATGGAGAGTGAGTTTTCCCTGCCTCGCCCACAGAGCCTGAAAGCGGGGGAAGTGAGTTAGAAGAGGAGAGAGAGAGAGAGGAGGAGAATGATTGCCGGAGACCGCCAGGCAGGCTCGGCCATTTATCCCGCGCGCCACGGGCAGAGGGCCGTGAATAAGGAGCGGCGGAAGAGAGGACGGGATCCCATTTCATCTCTGCGGGAACATGACAGAGGAATAAAAGCAATACTAAAGTTCAATGGGCCCTGCAGATTTCTTTCCACATGCAATTTGTCACAAGCCGCGAGGTCCAAGGCAGCGAGCGGCGGATCCCGAAGCTCTCCTCCGCTCGGCGTGCCCCTCAAACACCACGTGTGCACACACACACACACGCACACACACACACACACACACACACGCACACACACACACACACACACACACACACCAGGCTGTGTGCGAGTGTGTTCAGCATGTTTTTTCTGTGAAATGTTGTTGCCATGCATGCTGTTGTACCTGTGCACATGATACTTTATATGTGGATGTGTGTTGCACAGTACTGCACAGTGTGTGTGTGTGTGTGTGTGCGTGCAAGCATTATAAGCATGCATGCACCTTTGCAATATAACTGCACGTTATACTTTGTTACCATTGTTTTGTACTGTATACTGTTCAGTGTGTGTGCTTTATATGTGTGTGTATGTGTGTGTGTACCTGTATATACATGCATGTACCTCTCTAATGTACCTATGCACATTACACTTCCTACATAAATGCGTTTTGTGTAGTACATTCATTTGTACAGTGTGTGTCTTGAGTGTGTGTGTGTCTTGTGTGTGTGTGTGTGTGTGCGTGCAAGCATTATAAGCATGCATGCACCTTTGCAATATAACTGCACGTTATACTTTGTTACCATTGTTTTGTACTGTATACTGTTCAGTGTATGTGCTTTATATGTGTGTGTGTGTGTGTACCTGTATATACATGCATGTACCTCTCTAATGTACCTATGCACATTACACTTCCTACATAAATGTGTTTTGTGTAGTACATTCATTTGTACAGTGTGTGTCTTGAGTGTGTGTGTGTGCGTGCTCCCTGTGACCTCCACAGCCCTGGTGGCACTGCAGCAGCCATTACCTCCATACCGAGTGGAGCAACAAACACTGTGGGAGCAGGAGGACGTTTTTCGGTCCTCACAGGACACAAAAACCCACGATTAGCAAACGCTCGTATGAACAGAGAGACGTGAAATGTTGTTTTACAGATCGGCCAGAGCACACAAAGCCCCTCCCCCGAGGACACTTAGTGATGAACCGGCTTCTCCCAATATACTACGTTGTGTCCAGATGAACTGATTCAGCTTTTTTTGGGATTTCCTTACCTGGATTATTGAGCGTGCGTAAATGTCCGTGTTGCTTTGTGAATGGATTTCACAGAACTCATGGTGTTAGAGGCGGCCTCACCCAGTACCGTCCATGCGGTGTCTTTGTCCAGCCTTTGCATCTAAGTGTGTCTTCGTTTGATGGCTGGGAGAGCTGGCGCTGGATTGGCTGGGCTGGGCCCAGGAACTAAGGCCCTGCCTGGCCCTGTGCTCCAAGAGGAAACACTGAAGGCGGTCTGATAGGACGGGAAGCAGGGCAGGCTAAGCTAACTTCTAGTCCATGCAGACCAGCAGTTGCGATAACACCGAGGGCGGTCTGATAGGACAGGGAGGCAGGGCAGGCTAAGCTAACTGCTAGTCCATGCAGACCAGCAGTTGCGATAACGCCGAGGACGGTCTGATAGGACGGGAGGCAGGGCAGGCTAAGCTAACTGCTAGTCCATGCAGACCAGCAGTTGCGATAACGCCGAGGACGGTCTGATAGGACGGGAGGCAGGGCAGGCTAAGCTAACTGCTAGTCCATGCAGACCAGCAGTTGCGATAACACCGATGGCGGTCTGATAGGACAGGGAGGCAGGGCAGGCTAAGCTAACTGCTAGTCCATGCAGACCAGCAGTTGCGATAACACTGAAGGCGGTCTGTTAGGACGGGGAGGCAGGGCCGGCTAAGCTAACTGCTAGTCCATGCAGACCAGCAGTTGTGATAACACCGACGGCGGTCTGATAGGACGGGGAAGTGGGACAGGCTAAGCTAACTGCTAGTCCATGCAGACCAGCAGTTGCGATAACACCGAGGGCGGTCTGATAGGACGGGGAAGCGGGACAGGCTAAGCTAACTGCTAGTCCATGCAGACCAGCAGTTGCGATAATGCCGAGGGCGGTCTGATAGGACGGGGAAGCGGGACAGGCTAAGCTAACTGCTAGCCCATGCAGTCCGAGGGCGGTTGGCGGCGGCCTCACCTAGTCTTGACTGTGTTTTTAGTGTCGTCGTGTGGAGTGCAGGGAGGTCTGTCGAAGGTGTCTGGCTGGGAGAGCTGGCGTTGGATTGGTTGAGGGAGCCTGGTCTGCTGCATCCTGTGGGTCTAAGGACCACGGCCCTGACCGGAGCTGCGCCCGAAGAAGAAGCACTGAGGACGGTCTGACAGGATGCGGAAGTGGGGCAGGCTAAGCTAACTGCTAGCCCATGCAGACCGGCAGTTCCGACAGTCATCCTGGCTGGCGTTCGTTGGCTATGTGTTTTAGGTCTTTGTGTTGCACTGCTGTGCGCTGGGGGAAATGAAACGACTAATACAGTGTCTCTGATTCTGATTCTCATTCTGAATTTGCTATTTTCTGAATTTGGTTTTGTTTTTTTTCCACACAGTGTTGTAAGAAGAATGAACCAAGCGCCAAACACTCCAACATCCATGACTGATCAAGCAGGCCGAGAACCAAACTGCTATGCATACACCCTACAAAATATCAACAATATCGACAGAGCAGACTATGGACCTCTCAGGAGGATAACGCAGTTTTTCACACTGCTATCAAAGTTGTGTTGCAGCATGGAATAAAAGTGTTTCCCCTATATGAATAAGCAGATGATCCCCAATTTCAAAACAGCAAATCCCTCAACTCAGAAAACTAAAGCTTATTTGCAGGAGATCAAGTGCACACTGTGTTCATATTGCTGTTGAAAAAGATACAAAAATGCTGTCAGTATCCGAGGTGTTGGCCTTCTCCCTGGGATTGACGAGACTTTATACAAAGTCATTATTCTGTGCAATTAAAAATGTCCTTCGCTGGATTCAGAAGAATGTATGTGTAATACAAAGATCGCTGCTGACGAGCTGTACGGTGATTTATTTTCTGTGATGATGACGTCATCTGTCTCTTTCAGACGTTACAGATAATTCTGCAGCGAATTCGAGGGGGTTACGCAACCACAGAAACTGCCGCGGCCGGCAAGCGAACCCGTGTCGCCCGCACCGCAGGAGGCATCGCTAACCGCTCGACTAAAGGGTCCGACCCGCGAGCCAGCGGCCACGGTTCTTCTTATCCATGCACGTTACAATACCTTGCATACCGCAGTTTTGTGAGATGGTGTTGGGGAACACCTTGGCAGACGGGTCAGGGTCGTCCTCCCATCGTGCGTTGTTGGCCAGATACGCCAGGAGGTTTTCTGACCCCTGCCGGAAACCACGGTGGGTTCCGGCCGCCCCTTGACTGAAACGCGACACGTGCCTGGCGATGACCTCCTCCTTTGAGGGGCTCTCAAACTGTGCACAGGTTGTCTGGGATGGGGATTTCTTTGAGTTCCTTTATGTATCTGGTGGGGTCCTCAAAGACGTCCTCAAAGGGACGTCCGGGTAGCGTAGCGATCTGTTCCGTTGCCTACCAACGCGGAGATTGTAGGCTCGAATCCCCATGTTGCGTCCGGCTTGGTCGGGCGTCCCTGCAGACACAGTTGGCCGTGTCTGCGGGTGGGAAGCCGGATGTGGGTATGTGTGCTGGTCGCTGCACTAGCGCCTCCTCTGGTCGGTCGGGGCTCCTGTTGGGGAGTAGCATGATACTCCCACGCGCTACGTCCCCCTGGCGAAACTCCTCACTGTCAGGTGAAAAGAAGCGGCTGGCGACTCCACATGTATCCGAGGAGGCACGTGGTAGTCTACAGCCCTCCCCGGATCGGCAGAGGGGGTGGAGCAGAGACCGGGGCGGCTGGGAAGAGTGGGTAATTGGCTGGATACGACTGGGGAGAAAAGGGGGGAGGGGGATCAAAATTAAAAAGAAAACTTCCACAAAAAGAAGCCTCACCACGTCACTCATATTCTGCAAAATATGATGTTTACGTATAAGCGGAGCGTTTTACAAAAACTGTATTACTGATGCCCAGGGGCGTAACCACGGGTGGGCCTGGCCTGTCACAGGACCACCCATTTCAAGCCCAGGCCCCCCCAAATCACGCTGGCTTACAAGCACGTAGGCCGGCCCCTTTTACGTACGTAGAACTGCAAAATCTGAGTGCGCACACCATCACGCTCTGTATTTTCCTCTGCTGCTAACTAGCCAATAGCCAACAGTTAGCCGTAACTTATGGAATGGCGAAACAAAGTTCAATCTTCCGCTTTTTTAAAAAGCCACGGATGGAGGAGGAGGAAAGCACACCTGTTCCAGCACCGACTGAGCCGCCCAATGAGAGTGAGATACCGCCGGAGAGAACGACAGAGGAGGCTACAGCTTCTCCTCCCCCCTCTGACGACGGTGAGACGATTCCCTTGACCATGCCACCGCCAGATGTGTCTGCTGTGGATGAGCCACCCACGCAGCCTAAATTAGTGTTCCCCGCAACACATTACTGCTGTAATGTGTTCGAATTTGCGTCTTGTTTGAAGGATTATTACTGGAAAATTTTGGTCCACCCATTTTCCCTCAGGCCCACCTAAAAAAATATTCCTGGTCACGCCACTGCTGATGCCACTAAAGTTTGAAGATACAAGAAGTTTACCGTATAGTTCCTCCTTTCTGCGTACAAATTACAATGAGTATGCCAAAAGATGCTTCCTTATAGCCAAATGGCACACTAATTCTTTTACATTTGCATACTTCATTTGTAATAAAAGACCTGTTTTTAACTGACTGAAAGCAGGCTCCGTCTCATTGGGCTTGCTCCCCTTCTTGAACTTTGGACACTGTCCTGAAGACTGTCTGTTCAGGGTCCGCTTGGCACCCCGTGTGTCTGTACTGTGTTGTAACAGGGGTTGTGGTTTGATCTGTCTGTAAATGGGCTGCATTCATATAGTGCTCTTCTAGTGTGCTCGAGGCGCTTTCCAGTGTGTGCCCCACATCCAGCAGCAGCAGCAGCAGCTTTTGTATAGCGCCTTTCAAGGATGCACTGACGGCACAGCCTGCCATTGCAAGGTGCCAAGCTGCTCATCAGGAGTAGTTGGGGCTTCGGTGTCTTGCTCAAGGACACTCCGACGTGTTCTCTGGAGGAGCCGGGGATCGAACCGGGGCCTTTTCGATTACTGGACGACCCGCTGTACCTCCTGAGCCAATTTCCCAGTTGGCAATTGGTGCCTCATGGTGTTGTAGAGCCGAAGGAACGGAGAAGACCGTAGGTTCACACTTTAGCCGTGTAGGCAACTTTCTTTAATCCACAGTAAATCAGAGAGACAACCAAACCACAGCTCGACTGAGCGGAGGTGGCAAGAATCCCCAGAAAACTGGCTGGACAACCATAACTTAACCCTGCGTTAACCTGCCAGGGCAACCATGACTTAACCCTTAGTTCCTGGGTTGAATTCTGTCCCCAATACGTGTCCACCACATGAGCCCCCCCAGAATTCGCCCTAGTAATCGAAGTCAGGCAGGCGCGGGGGGACGACAGGCCGTCCGCGGCGGCTCCGGATAACAGGGGCCGGAGTGTCTCCGGGAGGCATTGACGCGGGCCTGTGGAGGTCGGCCTGAGGAGCAGAAGAGGCAGCTCGGGCCTCCACGGGGGGAGGAGGCGGAGCCGGGGGACGACCACGACGAGGAGGTTGGGCTAACTCCAACGGCTGCATCAAGTCCAGGTGTGCGGGTTTAACTCGGTCCACTGAAACATGCTCGGCCGTGCCCCCAAAATCCACCACCAGGTGCTTAGTTCCCCGTTCCAGGACGCGGAAGGGGCCGTCATAAGGGGGTTGCAGAGGGGGGCGGTGTGCGTCGTGACGGATGAACACGTAGTCCGCTGACTGCAGACCTGGGGGCACCTGGGACACCGGCGCGCCGTGTTGGGCGGTAGGGACGGGTGTGAAAGCTCTGACCCCGTCCAGCAAGGAGGCTCGTTGGTCCACAGCTGACCAGGGACGCGTTGCATTGGGCATGAAATCGCCTGGGACTCGCAGCGGCGTGCCGTACACCAGCTCCGCAGAGGAGGCTTGTAGGTCTTCCTTCGGGGCGGTCCGCAGGCCCAGCATGACCCATGGGAGCTTGTCGACCCAGTTGCAGTCCTTGAGAGTAGCCCGAAGCGCAGCCTTCATGGACCGGTGGAAGCGCTCACATAGGCCGTTCGCCTGAGGGTGGTAGGCGGTAGTGCGATGAAGCTTGACGCCCAGAGCCTCACCCACAGCATTCCATAGCTCTGAGGTAAACTGTGGCCCGCGGTCAGATGAAAGGTCGGAAGGCGTACCGAAACGTGAGACCCACGACCCAATAAAAGCCCGGGCCACATCAGCAGACGTCGTGGATGCCAGGGGAACAGCTTCAGGCCAGCGCGTAGTCCTGTCCACCACAGTGAAGAGGTAGGTGAACCCCTGGGAGGGGGGTAGGGGACCAACCAGGTCGACGTGGACATGGTCAAATCGTCTCTCCGGCACTGCGAAGCGTTCCAGGGGCGCCTTAATGTGGCGGTGTATCTTAGCCCGCTGACAGGCAACACACGAGTCGGCCCACGCTTTCACGTCTCTCTTAAGTCCCTCCCACACAAACTTAGCAGAGGTCAGGCGCACGGATGGCTTACCGCCTGGATGAGAGAGGCCGTGCACAGCTTCAAATACGGGGCGTCTCCAGCTGTGCGGGACGATGGGCCTGGGCTGTCCTGTGGAGACGTCACACAGGAGGGTGACACCTGTGTCGCTGAAAGGAACGTCCTGCAGGCGGAGCCCCGTGTCGGAGGCCCGGAGACGGAGGATGCTCGGGTCCGTGGCCTGGTCAGCGGCCATCTGTGCATAGTCAAGGCCTAGGTGGACCGCTCCAATCACTGCCCTAGAGAGGCAGTCAGCTACCTGGTTAGACTTACCAGCGACGTGCTGGATGTCGGTAGTGAATTCCGAAATGTAGGAGAGTTGTCGCTGCTGGCGAGCGGACCATGGCTCGGCCGTCTTGGACATGGCAAACGTGAGGGGCTTGTGGTCCACGTACGCAGTAAACTCGCGGCCCTCTAGCAGGAAACGGAAATGCCGGACGGCGAGCCAGAGACCGAGGAGTTCCCTGTCAAAAGTACTATACTTGCGCTCTCGGGGTGTAAGCTGGCGACTGAAAAAGGCCAAAGGCTGCCAAGCCCCCCCCACCCACTGTTCGTGAACCGCACCAACAGCATAGTCCGATGCATCCGTGGTTATGGAAATAGGCACTGTAGGTGAAGGATGCGCTAGCAGGGTAGCCTGGGAGAGCGCAGCTTTAGTCTCGGTGAACGCACGGTCCCGCTCTGCTGTCCAGTCGACCGCCTGGTTGGGGGACATGCCTTTCAGCGCCTCGTACAGTGGCCGGATGATAAAGGCGGCTCGGGGAATGAAGCGGTGGTAGAATGTCACCATCCCGATGAACTCCCTGAGCGCACGAGCTGTTTGGGGGCGCGGAAAGGCCGCCACCGCTTCCACCTTTGAGGGCAGGGGGACTGCCCCGTCCCCAGTGATGCGGTGCCCGAGGAAATCAATGGCTGTCAGCCCGAACCGGCACTTCGCCGGGTTGACGATCAGCCCATGCTGGCTGAGGCGTGTGAAGAGGGCATGAAGATGGGACAGGTGTTCTTCCTCGGAGGCGCTGGCGATGAGTATGTCGTCCAAATAGACAAAGATGAAAGGAAGGCCACGGAGCACTGAATCCATCAGCCGCTGAAAGGACTGGGCCGCGTTTTTGAGTCCAAATGGCATTCGTAGGAATTCAAATAGGCCAAATGGGGTAGTCACCGCTGTCTTGGGGATGTCTGAGGGGTGCACGGGAACTTGATGATAACCACGGACCAGGTCGACTTTTGAGAAGACGCATTTGCCAGACAGGTTTGCAGAAAAGTCCTGGATATGCGGGACAGGATAGCGGTCGGGCGTGGTGGCGTCATTTAGTCGGCGGTAGTCCCCGCATGGGCGCCAACCTCCATCAGGCTTAGCGACGATGTGGAGTGGGGACGCCCACGGGCTGTCAGAGCGGCGGATGATCCCCATGCGTTCCAGGTGCTCAAACTCAGACTTGGCAATGGCGAGTTTGGCGGGGTCGAGACGCCTGGCTCTGGCGTAGACCGGGGGCCCCTTCGTAGCAATGTGATGCTCCACCCCATGCTTAGCGGTAGGTGCAGAGAAGGTAGGCTGGGTGAGGTCAGGGAACTCAGCGAGGAGGCGGTTGAACTTGTCTGCCTCTGAGAGAGAGTTGGCTAGACCTGCATAGGCCGCTTCCCTCCGCGTACATGCGAAGGAGGAGAAGGTTAAGGCATCGACCAGACGGCTGTTCTGAATGTCCACTAGCAAACCGTAAGCGCACAAAAAATCAGCTCCGAGGAGGGGAAGCGTTACATTGGCCATGACGAACTCCCACGTGAAACGTTGTCCACCAAAACACAGTTCTACAGACCGCACGCCGTAGGTGTGGATAGGGCTGCCGTCAGCCGTCGCCAACTGGGGGCCCCGCTCCCCGCCCATGATGTCGACGTCAGTAGCAGGGAGCACGCTTCTCTGTGCGCCCGTGTCACAAAGAAATCGCCGACCGGAGATGGTGTCGAGGATGAAGAGTAGCCTGCTCGTATCGCCAACACTCATGGCCACTACTGAGTGTTGGCCCTCTCGTTTCCCGTCGGCCTGTAGTTGCAGGGGGAACGGCACCGTTTAGCTTTCGCACCAAATCGAGCGTGGTACATACAGAGTCCAGAGGGCTTGTAGCGGTCTGACGCTGTGGCGCCACCGTCGGGCCACGCCCGCGATGTCGGCGGGGGGCCAGTGAAGGTAGGAGCCAGCACCCCGGCATGGGAGGAACGTTGTGTAGCGACGAAGAATCGGTCAGCCTCCTTTGCCAGCTCACGGGGATCAGTGATGGTGGAGTTAGCGAGCGCAGTCTGGACGTGGGGCGGCATGTTGCGCAGAAACAGCTCCATAAACAGGAAACATGGCTTTTCTTGACCCAGTAGGTTTAACATCCTGCTCATTAGCTCCGATGGCTTGCCATCTCCCAAGCCCTGAATTGCGAAGAGGCGACGTGCTCTCTCCGTTGTTGACAGTTCAAAAGTTTCAAGGAGGATATGTTTAAGTGCGGCGTATTTACCATCGGCCGGTGGGTCGGTTATGAAACCGCTTATCCTGGAAGCCGTAGCGCACCCCAGCGCTGCCACTACGTAGTAGTACCTGGTCTCGTCCGCTGTTATGTCTCTGAGCGCGAACTGTGCCTCAGCCTGCGCGAACCATGTAGCCGCGGAAGACTCCCAAAACTCCGGCAGTTTCATTGCAACGGCGTTCGTAGCCATAATGTGTGTGGTTTCAGAAAACTTATCCGAAAACCGACGTCGGGGTCACCAGTGTAGAGCCGAAGGAACGGAGAAGACCGTAGGTTCACACTTTAGCCGTGTAGGCAACTTTCTTTAATCCACAGTAAATCAGAGAGACAACCAAACCACAGCTCGACTGAGCGGAGGTGGCAAGAATCCCCAGAAAACTGGCTGGACAACCATAACTTAACCCTGCGTTAACCTGCCAGGGCAACCATGACTTAACCCTTAGTTCCTGGGTTGAATTCTGTCCCCAATACGTGTCCACCACAGTGTCTTAATTGGTGCTTCACGGGCGGCACGGTGGTGCTGTGGTTAGCGCTGTCGCCTCACAGCAAGAAGGTCCTGGGTTCGAGCCCCGGGGTAGTCCAACCTTGGGGGTCGTCCTCTGTGTGGAGTTTGCATGCCCTGTGATGGACTGGCGGCCCCTGTGATGGACTGGCGGCCTCTCCAGGGTGTCCTACCGCCCAGTGCATGCTGGGATAGGCTCCAGCGATCCTAAGAGCAGGGTAAGTGGTTTGGATAATGGATGGATGGATGTCTTACAGGTAGAACATTTGTAGGATGTGATATCGTCAGATACCTCCTTGATTTAGAAGATGTTTTCATTGTCCTCATCAATTTCTATCAACTGGCCTTTCATTATGCTGGACGTCCACTTCTTTCTAAGAATGTATTCATTTGTATTAACCTGTCTCTCAGGTCAGACGCTGTCCCCGCTGCCAGTTGAATGGTCCCAGCAAGGCTGTTGCACCAGTGTTACGTTCCATTAAGGCAGTGTTTCTCAACCGGGGGTCCGCGGACCCCTAGTGGTCCGTGGTGTAATTGCAAGGGGTCCGTGAAAATAAAATATCTTGAAAAAAAAGATCCTATGACATTTATAGAAATAGGATTATTTTACTCAAATGTGACTGAGACCTTTATCTACATAAACTATAAAGGGTAACAGGACTTTTTTCTCTAATTACATCTGTTTCACAAGGGTCATTTATTGTATTTTAATAAGAGATCTCGCTCCCGTTTGCATTGTTAAAAGTTACTGCATAAGAATTCTGTTGTTACATATATCTGAAAGTTACTGAATACATATTCTGTTTTGTTACATATATCTGAAAGTTACTGAATACATATTCTGTTTAGTTACATATATCTGAAAGTTACTGAATACATATTCTGTTTAGTTACATATATCTGAAAGTTACTGAATACATATTCTGTTTAGTTACATATATCTGAAAGTTCCTGCATAAGAATTCTGTTTTGTTACATATATCTGAAAGTTACTGAATACATATTCTGTTTAGTTACATATATCTGAAAGTTACTGAATACATATTCTGTTTTGTTACATATATCTGAAAGTTACTGAATACATATTCTGTTTTGTTACATATATCTGAAAGTTATTGCATAAGAATTCTGTTTTGTTACATATATCTGAAAGTTACTGAATACATATTCTGTTTTGTTACATATATCTGAAAGTTACTGAATACATATTCTGTTTTGTTACACATATCTGAAAGTTACTGAATACATATTCTGTTTCGTTACATATATCTGAAAGTTACTGCATAAGAATTCTGTTTAGTTACATATATCTGAAAGTTACTGAATACATATTCTGTTTAGTTACATATATCTGAAAGTTACTGAATACATATTCTGTTTTGTTACATATATCTGAAAGTTACTGAATACATATTCTGTTTAGTTACATATATCTGAAAGTTACTGCATAAGAATTCTGTTTAGTTACATATATCTGAAAGTTACTGAATACATATTCTGTTTAGTTACATATATCTGAAAGTTACTGAATACATATTCTGTTTTGTTACATATATCTGAAAGTTACTGAATACATATTCTGTTTTGTTACATATATCTGAAAGTTACTGAATACATATTCTGTTTTGTTACATACACTACCGTTCAAAAGTTTGGGATCACCCAAACAATTTTGTGTTTTCCATGAAAAGTCACACTTATTCACCACCATATGTTGTGAAATGAATAGAAAATAGAGTCAAGACATTGACAAGGTTAGAAATAATGATTTGTATTTGAAATAAGATTTTTTTTACATCAAACTTTGCTTTCGTCAAAGAATCCTCCATTTGCAGCAATTACAGCATTGCAGACCTTTGGCATTCTAGCTGTTAATTTGTTGAGGTAATCTGGAGAAATTGCACCCCACGCTTCCAGAAGCAGCTCCCACAAGTTGGATTGGTTGGATGGGCACTTCTTGCGTACCATACGGTCAAGCTGCTCCCACAACAACTCAATGGGGTTCAGATCTGGTGACTGCGCTGGCCACTCCATTACCGATAGAATACCAGCTGCCTGCTTCTGCTCTAAATAGTTCTTGCACAATTTGGAGGTGTGTTTAGGGTCATTGTCCTGTTGTAGGATGAAATTGGCTCCAATCAAGCGCTGTCCACTGGGTATGGCATGGCGTTGCAAAATGGAGTGATAGCCTTCCTTATTCAGAATCCCTTTTACCCTGTACAAATCTCCCACCTTACCAGCACCAAAGCAACCCCAGACCATCACATTACCTCCACCATGCTTAACAGATGGCGTCAGGCATTCTTCCAGCATCTTTTCATTTGTTCTGCGTCTCACAAACGTTCTTCTTTGTGATCCAAACACCTCAAACTTGGATTCATCCGTCCACAACACTTTTTTCCAGTCTTCCTCTGTCCAATGTCTGTGTTCTTTTGCCCATCTTAATCTTTTTCTTTTATTGGTCAGTCTCAGATATGGCTTTTTCTTTGCCACTCTGCCCTGAAGCCCAGAATCCCGCAGCCGCCTCTTCACTGTAGATGTTGACACTGGTGTTTTGCGGGTACTATTTAATGAAGATGCCAGTTGGGGACCTGTGAGGCGTCTGTTTCTCAAACTAGAGACTCTAATGTACTTATCTTCTTGCTCAGTTGTGCAACGCGGCCTCCCACTTCTTTTTCTACTCTGGTTAGAGCCTGTTTGTGCTGTCCTCTGAAGGGAGTAGTACACACCGGTGTAGGAAATCTTCAATTTCTTAGCAATTTCTCGCATGGAATAGCCTTCATTTCTAAGAACAAGAATAGACTGTCGAGTTTCAGATGAAAGTTCTCTTTTTCTGGCCATTTTGAGCGTTTAATTGACCCCACAAATGTGATGCTCCAGAAACTCAATCTGCTCAAAGGAAGGTCAGTTTTGTAGCTTCTGTAACGAGCTAAACTGTTTTCAGATGTGTGAACATGATTGCACAAGGGTTTTCTAATCATCAATTAGCCTTCTGAGCCAATGAGCAAACACATTGTACCATTAGAACACTGGAGTGATAGTTGCTTGAAATGGGCCTCTATACACCTATGTAGATATTGCACCAAAAACCAGACATTTGCAGCTAGAATAATCATTTACCACATTAGCAATGTATAGAGTGTATTTCTTTAAAGTTAAGACTAGTTTAAAGTTATCTTCATTGAACAGTACAGTGCCTTTCCTTCAAAAATATGGACATTTCAATGTGATCCCAAACTTTTGAACGGTAGTGTATATCTGAAAGTTACTGCATAAGAATTCTGTTTTGTTAACTATATCTAAGTTACGACTGAAAGCTCTTATTGTTGCCCCAAAGAGTGAATAAATGCTATAATGCAATTTAAAATGCAGTTTCTACTGTTTCTACCCAATTGCAACCCCCCTCCCCCAAGATCAGGTGGAGGGGTCCTCAGGGTAGATCAAAAATACGCAGGGGGTCCAGGACCCCAAAAAGGTTGAGAACCACTGCATTAAGGTACCGTGCACAATAGTTTACCTCGGTGAAGACTAACGTGGATTAACCTGCTGGTCACAAGCTTGTGTACAGGTAACAGAAGCTTGGGAGGTGCTTCGTTTGGATTTGATTGGACCTTCTTCTTTTTTGGGGGCTTCATGGTGATGGTGGTCACGTGGCTCAGGTCCTGGGCTGATCTGGTGGCATCTGGACACTGCTTGGCGTCCTCCTCATCATATTCTTCATATATTTTATTACTCCATTATAATTGTGTCGTCCTCTGTCAGCGTTGTGTTGTGTAAATTCTGTAAACACAGCATCCATTGCAGGTTGTCCGTCTTGGGAGAGAGATCCTCCTCTGTTGCTCTCCCTGAGCTTTTCTCCCTGTTAAAGGGTTTTTTTTTCAGGGAGTTGTTCCTTATCTGAAGAGAGGGTCTAAGGACGGGATGTCGTGTTGCTGTAAAGCCCCCTGAGGAGGTTTTTTCCCCGCCTCACTCTCCAAATAGATGCTGCTGTCTGCAAGTACCCCAGTCTTGCAAATTTAACCGACCACCCTTCTGCAGCTCAATGCCAGCACGCAGGCGTCCGGGTGGCGTAGCGGTCTATTCCGTTGCCTACCGACACGGGGATCGGCGGTTCGAATCCCCGTGTTACCTCCGGCTTGGTCGGGCGTCCCTACAGACACAACTGGCCGTGTCTGTGGGTGGGAAGCCGGATGAGGCTTTGTGTCCTGGTCGCTGCACTAGCGCCTCCTCTGGTCGTTCGGGGTGCCTGTTCGTGGGAGGGGGGGAATGGCGTGATCCTCCCACGTGCTACGTCCCCCTGGCGAAACTCCTCAGTCAGGTGAAAAGAAGCGGCTGGCGACTCCACGTGTATCGGAGGAGGCAGTTCAGCTTCTCCCAGCCGATCTCTTTCTTTCTCCTGATACCCATGACGTCATCAGACACTAATTTAATACAGCCAATCAGATCACGTCATCGAATTACGAAACCCCACCCACCCGTACCACCGCCCCTTGCTGGGACTTGTCACTCAAAGATCAGCTCAGGAATATTAACTAGACTTGACCACGCCCTCCCAGTTCTTGAGACCATTTAGAACAGTTATAAAGGTATAAAAAAACAGCCACAATATTGGTCATTGGAAAATGAAAAGGAAGTTAATTAGTGTTTTATTCAAGGATCTTAGATATGGAAATTTAAATCTGATTACTGATTTTGGTCCGATTTTAAAGAAGAGAAGGGGGGGGGGAAACAAACCCCAGTTGAATGCAGCCCCACCACTCAGTCAGTTTACAAGTCTGTTTACTCTTCCGTGTCCTGCCTCTCTCTATCGTTCCCTTGTCGTCTTCCTCCTCCTCCTCCTCCTCCTCCTCCTTTCCTCCATCTGTTCCCCTCTCTGGCCATCAGAGCATCCCAGTCTCTCCCTGTCTATAGTTGGAGTGTTGATTAACTCCCCATGTGGCTGAAGGCTTGAAGAGCGCTGAGGGCTCAAATTAAACACCCCCTTTTGTCCTCTTCCTGCGCAATCACCGTTTCCCTTCCTGGCGCTCTGACTGATGGGCGCAATTGCTGCTAAAATCTCTCCTTACAGACTGCCATGTATCCGAGGAAATAAGCTGCATCCCCCCCCCCCGGCTTGGAGCAAGAAAGTTAAGTGTACAAAGTGTCGCTGCTCCCCAGAAGGAGGCCAATCTCCCCACTGCCACTCCCTCCCCTACCCACCCACCCCCCGCGGAGGACACGAGGACCTAAATTCACGCCCAGGTCGCAGAGCCTCCCAGGTGTATATGAGAGGATAAGACTAGTAGAAGGTCATAAAGTTCTGCTCCCCATGAAATCTAAATAGATATTCTTAAGTTTTTGGGGTTGTTTTTTTTTAATCGCATATGTCTTGCACAGATCGTCGCCTATCCGCCAGTATCTGGCCAAACAATGAAAGAACAGTCGGTATTTTAATAGTATTTTTATAGATGGCATTTCCTGTAAAACGATAACACGTTGACGACTCATTCTGCCCTCGGGGGGGCGTATACTAATTTTGCATAAAGCTTTCTCTAATTGTTATGCCCCTCCCCCATGACTATACACTCCGCCAGTTACTTTATAAATGTATTCCTGATTTTTCCTTTTTTTCTCCCAATTTAGTGGCCAGTCGATCCCTATTTTAGTTCAAACACCCACCCCCGCACTGCATGTGTTCGCCAACTGCGTCTCTCCGGCCGGTAGTCTGGAAGGAGTCGCCTCCCCACTTTGGTGACAAGGCGACTCCAGGCCCAACCACTGCTTTTTCCGACACACCCAGAGATGCATTCATGTGACGAACCCAAGCCGACTCCGCCCCCTCCCGAAGAGGGCGTTGCCAATTATTGCTGCTTCATCGAGTCCGGCCATAGTCGGATCTGACGAGACCGGGGCACGAACCCCCCGGTCCCCAGTGGGAAACTGCGTCGACACAAAGCCGATGCTTAGACCGCTACACCACCGCGGACTAACTCTGCCACTTACTGACCGACGTAAAGGACCTACGAGCTAGGCTAAGGGGTTGCACCATTTTGCAAGAAGTGGTTTCCTAAACGCAAACTAACGCTGTTGTGTGCTTTATTTTGCATTACGTCCCCAAATTGTACGAGTTAATGTTACACATAGCTGTAAAAGCATTTGAGTTTTGTTTTTGTGCCAGTGAGAATTCAGCTGAGGGGGCACTGGACCCCCCCCTCTCAAGGCCCCGCCCATTACACTATGGCGCCCTTTTGCTATCTATATTATGAGCGCGCACACAGAATATTGTAGTGAATTCGGGGGACAACGCAACCACAGGAACTGCCGCGACCGGGACGCGAACCCGTATCACCCACACCGCAGGAGACGTCGCTAACCGCTAGACTAAAGGGTCAGACCCGCGAGCCAGCGGCCAGCGTGTCTTCTTATCCATGCACGTTACAATATAAACGAGCGCGCGGGCGGGGGGAACTCGAGCGAGTTTTCATCCGCTCGCTCTTCGAAATTCTCGCCCTCGACCGGAAAACGGAAATACGTCATGGATTACGGCCCGCGTAGTCTCTACGGACACAAAAGAAATCGTTTGTCTGTCGATCACCAGCTTACATGGCAAATTCAAATCCGCCAGATTCATCCGCTTGCCGAGAACAGGTAAATAAAACTTGTTTTATTTCATTAATTACACAAATGATCGCTTGAAATCACATTCTTAACACCGTCCATTTAAATCGCCCATTTCGAAGCACTGCTAAGCCTCTGTAGTAGTAGCTCGGGAAGAGTTAGCTAGCGCGGTGTTTCTTGGTCTTTTAGGAAACCATACGACGTAGCGTACCGGGACGTCTTATCGTTGTAAACTACTAATAAGACCCGTTAGCCCCTAGCTAGCTAATGGGTCTGACCCTTTAGCCGAGCGGTTAGTGATGTCGCCTTGTGGTGCAGTACATCCCGTATCGAATCCCGCACCGGGCAAGAAAATAACCGGTTACATCGTCAATATTTAAATTTCATTTAATAAGATAAGGGCGCATTACGGAGTATTTGTCTAAAACTAGCGAGCTAGGTAACTAGCTAACAGCCAGCAGGCGTGCAAACCAGCGACAGCGCAGTTGCCAGCTAGTTTACCAACCGACGTATTTCACTCATATATTTGGCAAAGTCGGACGGTAAAAACTATTTTTAATTCATAATAAAATGTCGCCATGTTGCGCCGCCGCACACCTCCGTGCCCGCTCCCCTCCGCCGGCTCGCCTTCCTGCACGGCATCGCACCGGTAGAGGCTAGTTCCCGTCGATGCAGAGAACGGTCAACTGAGCATGCGCAAGTACTCGTTGCCTCCGTTGTTTGGGCAGGTTAGGGTTAGGGCGGGGTTAGGGTAAAAGTTAGCTAATCAGACGCAGAGTAGGGGCGGGTCTTCCTAGAATCCTAGCCGGACGCCTCTGCCACGTGGAGGCATAGTGGAGGCATTTCGCGCATGCTCAGTTGACCGTTCTCTACTCCATTTCCGTCCTCTGCATCGACGGGAACTAGCCTCTACCCATCGCACCCGGCCCCCTTCCGTCAGTGGTATTGGACGCTGTAAGTGCCAATCAGTGTCCGCGACAAGTCCCGCCCCAGCTTCCTGTTTTTAATAGGGGAAATAAATATGAGGACTCAAATAGCGCTCTGCTCGCCGCTTCACGGGGTCCTTAAGTACGAACCCAAGTTCGACTGTCCCGGCCGGTCTGCCTTCATGACGGGTTCTGTCGCCCCCCCCCCTGCTCTTCTCTGTTCTTTGTGTCATGCTTTTGCCATCAACTAGCAGATGCTGTTTACCACCGCTGCCAGCAAAGGACCCGTGTAGTATTTACTCCCCCAAACAGGTCCCCTTTAAAGGTCCTTAAAAAATAGAATAGAAATAAAACAATCAATTCATATTCACTTTGCAGACCATATTTTACACACACACATATGCGCGCACACACACGTCAATCAGGAGAGACACAGTGAATGGAAGTGTAGATATAACAGATGATTTAGCAGAAATGAATACATGTCCAGAAAGTCTCTGGCGTTTAGATTCACAGGGAGATTTTTTTTTTAAATCAAAGTGCATCAGCCCTGAGCAGCAGCGTAATGAACCCCTCCCCCCCCATGGAGTCCAGACACTGATGGTGGCAGCAGAAGACATCTGCTGAGATGACAGATAGATATGTATTCCAGTTCCTCTCGCCATGCCTCCGTCAGGAGTATTAACATGCATGTCTAACATAACATGCATGTCTTTGGACTGTGGGAGGAAACCGGAGCACCCGGAGGAAACCCACGCGGACACGGGGAAAACATGCAAACTCCACACAGAAAGGACCTGGGACGGCCTTGGGTTCGAACCCAGGGCCTTCTTGCTGTGAGGCGACGGTGCTAACCACTGGGCCACCGTGCCGCCCCGTAAGGTTGAGGACGCTGATGAACAGATGATCTGTGAGGACTAGGCGGTGATGGGGAGGTGGAGGGGCGTCTAGAGGCGGAGAGAGAAACATATTTTAAAAAAGAGCAGGCTAACCATGCGGTTGGGTAACTGTTCTATTGGACAGATGAGAACAGGTGATGTGATCAGCTGATAACTCAATTAACAGCCCCAGACAATGACAGCAAGGGGGGAATATGAGTTAGCATGCATGAGAGATGAGGAAGGCAGGACAAAATAAGAAATATAACTACAGGCTCATGTTGCAACAGGTGTACCCAAATTTAGGTAACAAGGGGACAATTTGGGTAACATTTAATTGTGCCCTATTGAATGTTGTAGGGAGTTTGAATATGTAGGGAAGAGTGAATGATGACATTATTCTGGACACAACTCAGGGGAGCAATGATTCTCTGAAAGGTGAAATAACAATGAAATCAGCTACCATCATAGTCTTGGGCCTAAAAAAGCACTTTTGCCGTTGACCACAAGCGGAATTCAACATGTTCGAATGTCTGAATTAATTCGTTTTGACACCAGCTCTGGGTCTTCAAATTTGTTTGCAATAGCTAAATTTGGTTCAAGGCTGTTTCCATAGCCGGAGATGGGATGGATAATTTATGCAAACTTGACTGATTTGTGATATTGGGCTATACCAATAAAATTGACTTGACTTGACCATATTTCCAACAGGCAATATGCCAACAGCAGCATGGCGATGTTAATGACACCATGAACTATTCTGTAAGAGAAACCAGTAAGTGATGATGGGGAAATGAGTTCACTTATGCTTTGGCATGGAGTGCAAGAGCTCCAGCTTCATTACATGAAAAGATTTGTGACAAAAGATCTTTGCTTGAATTTCAGTCCTGATGAAATCCACTTGCCACTTACAGTCTATTAAGATCAATATGTTTTTCTTTTACAATAAATAGAATTATAGATACAATGTGACATAATCATTATTATTTTTCCCATAAGGTCATTGAGTTATTTCAAGTCGAGTCAATTTTATTTGTTTCGGCCATTATTACAAATTTGCCTCAGGGGGCTTTGCAGCAACACAACATCCTCTCCTTAGACCCTTGCATTGGCTAAGGAACAACTCCCTAAAAAAAAACCCTTTAACAGGGAGAAAAAAAAGAGAGGAAGAAACCTCAGGGAGAGCAACAGGGGAGGGATCTCTCTCCCAAGATGGACAACATGCAATGGATGTTGTGTGTACACAATTTACACAATACAACACTGAAAGAGGTAAACAGAATTGTAATGTAATTATAAAATATATGAAGAATATGAGGGGGAAGATGCCAAGCAGTGTCCAGACGCCGCTGGAACAACCCAGGGCCTGAGCTACGTGACCAGCATCCCCATTTAGACAAACAAAAAACAGTCACACGTCTTAGCAAGAGAAGGATGTAACTTTGAAACAGGATAACAAAGTTATATGGATTCATAAGATATATAAAAAGAAAATGTGATGAAGGGAATGCCAAGCAGTGTCCAGGCAGTGCCCACCATCACCATGGAGACCTGAGAGGAGGACAGACTGTACGTGCACACAAAGGAGACTCACATCACACCATTCACAAACACAGAAGAAGATAAAGGAGAAGACATCACTCAGAGAGAGGGAAAAGACGTGAGAGAAGAGAACAGTTTGCAATAGTCAATAATCTATACTTTATAATCTCGTCGGCAGAACAGTGCTTGCTAAATTCATTGAGACGGAAGCCGACCGGCCATGCAGTACAAGTTGCGAAGGACTCAATTTAAAGGCAACTAGTTTTAGGCTAAGGCAAAAAGATGAATTTTAAGTTTAGATTTAAAGGACTCAACAGATTCTGATGGTCTGATGGCAGCAGGCAGGTTATGAATGGGGCACGATAGGATAAGGCCCTGCCACCAGCTGACTACTTTTAACTTTGGGTACACACAGGAGCCCTGTATTTAGAGAGTGAAGAGCTCGAGATGGAATGTACGGTTTAAGGAGATCAAACAGGTAAGATGGGGCAAGCCCATTTAGGATTTTATAAGTCAGCAGAAGCACCTTGAAGTTGATGTAAAATGGATAGGAACCCAGTGAAGGGAAGCAACAATTGTAAAATGGGAAAATTTTCTAGTTTTAGTTAGGATTCTAGCTGCAGCATTCTAAACCATCTGAAGGCTTTTAGTATACTAAAAGAAGACCTGAAAAAAGAACATTACAGTAATCAAGTCTGGATGAAACAAATGCATGGGTTAGAGTCTGCATCAGCCACGGATAGGAAAGACTGAATTTTTGCTATGTTACGTAAGTGGAAAAAAAGGCAGTTTTGGTGATTTGTTTAATGTGCTTATCAAAGGAAAGGCTGGGATCATATGTAACACCAAGATTTTTGGCTGCCACGCTTTGTGAAATCACAGAGTTGTCGATTGTTATTGTTACTTGATCAAATTAGTGTCTGTGTCTAGCAGGGCCAATGACCAGCATCTCCATTTTATTCGAATTTAAAATCAGAAAATTTAATGACATCCAATTTTTCACAGCAATCAAGCAGGCCTCTAAATTAATCATTTGAGTATGATCGTCAGCCCTTATAGGCACATACAGCTGAGTATCATCTGCAGAGCAATGGAAATTTATTCCATGACTGCGTATAATTTGGCTAACAGGTGAAATAAAAAGAAAAGTAGAGGGCCAAGAACTGAGCCCTGAGGTACACCATATTTAACATCAGAGAATTTTGATGTAATATTATTAAAGCAGAGACAATGTGTTCTTCCAGGTGAGTATGACTTAAGCCAAGAGAGAGCTAAGACAGAGACACCAGTATTAAATTTATTCTGTCTAATAATATACAATGATCAGTGGTCTCAAAGGCTGCACTGAGGTCCAGTAGTGGAAGCACAAGTGGAATCAGAGTCCATAGCTAGTAGAAGATTGTTCACCACTCTGGTCAGAGCAGTTTCAGTGGAGTGACAAAAAAAAGTTCATATAGATAGTTTTATTCTATATGGGTCGAAAATTGTTGAGACACAACTCTCTCTGTTACTTTAGAAAAGAATGGAAGATTAGAGACTGGTCGATAACTATTTAGACACCCTGGATCGAAGTGGGTTTTTTTAAGTGGAGGTTTAACCACAGCTGTCTTAAAATTGCTGGGAACAGTGACAGTAGTAAGTGATAAAATAACAGTGTCTAGCGTTGTAGGTCCCAGGAAAGGCCAGAGGTCTTTAAAAAGTTTTGCTGGAAAAGGCTCAAGTAGCCAAGTAGTTGGTTTAGAAGTTGACACAAGCTTAGTCAAAGTATCAAGAGAGACAGTCTCAAAAGCTGTAATAACCAGGACTATCTGTGACTCATTGTGTAGATATGAATTTGGTAAGACAGGATCTGCAGGAGTACCTGGAGTTGGAAGAACTAATTTTGTTTATGAGCTCATCAGTTTTATTGCAGAAAAAGTCTAGAAACGTATGGGCCGTGAATGGTGAGCAGCTAATAGGTGGCTGTTGTTTGGTAAGTTTAGATACAGTGTCAAAGAGAAATCGGGTTATGTTTATTAATGCTGATTAAGTGAGAGCGATATGCTGCTTTTGCGGCAGATAAAGTACGCTTGTATTTCAATAAACACTCATAACAAGATAGGTAAAAACTTCAAATTTGGATTTTTGCCATTTGCGTTCCGGTCTCTGGGGCAGCATGGTGGCGCAGTGGTTAGCATGGTCACCTCACAGCAAGAAGGTCCTGGGCTCAAGCCCCGGGGTAGTCCAACCTTGGGGGTCATCCCGGGTCATCGTCTGTGTAGAGTTTGCATGTTCTCCCCGTGTCTGCATGGGTTTCCTCCGGGTGCTCCTGTTTTCTCCCACAGTCCAGACATTGTCCCTAAGTGTGAATGTGTGTGTGTGTGTGTGTGTGTGTGTGTGTTGGTCCTGTGATGGCCTGGCAGCCTTTCCAGGATGTCTCCCCGCCTGCTGCCCAATGACTGCTGGGATGGGCTCCAGCATCCCTGTGACCCTGAGAGCAGGATAAGCGGTTTGGATAATGGATGGACGGATGGACGTTCCAGTCTCCTGCCGGCCCGCTTAAGAGCATGTGGCTCGTCGTTAAACCAGAGTGTAGGCCTGTTCAACAGAACTGTAAAAATGTTGGCCTATTCAGAGGCCGATTATAACCTGAGAAATGAGCTTTATCAATGTGAGGCGATGGTGGCAATGAAACAGATATCTCCTTGCAACTACTCACTCTCAAAATTTATCTTTACTCATAATCCAACTAGGGACTAAAAATAACCCGATAGCAGTGATTCAAAATGGCTGCCCCCGGCATTTCAAATTGTACCCCGGCAGAGCAATTCAGAAATTGAATTGCATCGATAAAAAATTAATGGATGGAGCTGTTGGTTCTGGCTTCCAGAGTTTATCACAGTTTCCTACTCTGTGTGCAGTTTGTCACATTTAGTCATTTTTTCTTTGAATTACTCTTAAGTACTTTTAGCCTTCCTGCTTTGAAACAATGTGACATATTCCTTCTGTCTTTCATGTGAGCATCACACCAAATCATATTCCTTGCACGTACCAACTTCCAGGGCAAGTGATAACACTTGAACTTAGTTTAATAATATTAGTAGTGGTAGGATTCATAATAGTAGCAGTGGCAGTAGTAATAGCAGGAATATTACTAGCAGTAGTTGTGTAACTAGTAGTGGTAGTAGCAACAGTGGCACTAGCAGTAATAGTAATAGTAGTAAAACTGCAAAGAGTGGTAGCAGTAGTGATAGAAGTAGCAGTAGTAGTGATAATAGTAGTAGAAGTAATGGTAGTTGTAGTAGCAGTAGTCAGGTATTCATTTTTCCAGTTTCTGTCACTTCAGTGCTATTTGCTGACTGAGATGTTCTTGTCACTGCACTGTCACTTTCTGAGGGACATGCAAACCCGAAAAAAAAACAGACAGAAAAAAACCTCATTTCGTTTCAACATCCTGCAGAGTTGTCGAAGTACAGGCTTTGATTTTCTTTCAGCCAGACCAGGCCCAGGGATCCTTTCGGAGGTAAAAGTAAAAGGGATCCCTTGCTCATACCGAAGTGTGGCTCTTATTAGTTTTGAGTGTTCAACCTCTGCTCAATTATCGTTGATTGACAATGATTGAAGCAATTATTGGCTCTCGTGGAAGGCGACGCATTGTTCAGCCTCTTACCCACAATGTGTGGTGTCAGAGTGTCAGAGTGTATTGGCGCGCAGCTGTGCGCTGGCATGACTCGAGATTAAAAGATGATTGACTACAAAGAGTCACTCAAAGTTGATTGTGCGAGAATCGCTCGTCGAGAAACGCCGGTCAATAAAACCGAGTTCCATTCCCCCTTACTTGTTTTCCTTCTGTAGTACTCTCTCTCTCTCTGTCATGCTTTATGAATCTAGTACATAATACGGTATTAACATCATTTAATTACACGGTTCTGCGGCTTTCACCCTCGACCTCCTTCGTATTGGTTGCCTGTGATGGTTGTCACTTGGGAATTCAGTTCATTTCTGCACTCACTGCAAGTTTCTCTGCAAGAGATTCAGGATGTTACCCAGTTTCCCCTCGGGGATGAACAAAGTATTTCTGATTCTGATTGTCTTCATTGATAAATAGTTATTTTCTCTCGTGTGCATGACGTCGTCCTATTCCATACTCCTACCAGTCATCTTTACCATGGGTGGAGACACTCTCTAGTCTCCGTATGCCGCTGCTGAAATGTTTTTGACTGGGTAGGACGAACACTGGTGCAGCGGTGAATACATATGTGTTGGAAAAAAGACTGAAATGTGATGCTGATGTGTCCATGACAACCAATATGACTGTACAACAGTGTTCCCGTATAGGTTGATGTAGTTTGTGATACGTCAGACTGGCTGTGTTGGCTTTGGTCCCAGGATCCATTTTTACAAGGGCGGGAACTGTGTACTGCTGAGCTGACGGCACACCGGCCACAATGGCTGCTACACCTGGTTTGTAGTCCTGTTACACCTGGTTTGTAGTCCTCACTGTCAGGAGGAGGGGAATGGATCGGGGAAGTCAGGGATTTTGGCTTCAAATGGCTATTTAGTGAAATGCAAATTGTATCAGATGAAGTTTATCCGAAAGGGGTGTTTAATTTCTACCCGAGTGCTGCCCTCTACTGTTAGGCGATGTGAATATCGACAACAAACCGAAGTCGAGAAAAACAAATTTCTAGAAAATGGCAGTGGATCGTATACACAACAGTGCTAGTATTTACGCCTTCATTTCTTTGTAATGGCTGAGTACTCCTCTGAGGACAAGTGAGCTGCAAAGTCTTTTGGGGATCGGGACGCTCCCGTCTTTTTAAATACAGATATCTGTGAAACGGGGTGCCGTGAGTTATTTTCCTTTGTTTCAGTTGCTCTCAGTCAGCAATCCCTGCTGACATTCACGATTACTATCTAGTTATATAATGCTGCAGTGCAGCCAAACATCTTAGACATCGCCACTTAAAAGTGCTTGTACAGTCGGGACATGTTCGGCTTGAATGGCGTTGCAACCGAGCGCTTAAAACAATGACTTCGTTGGTGATAACTCTTCCCATTTACCTGTCGTTGTGGCTATGCTTTTTTTTCTTTCTAGGATCCCCCAACCCCCCCTTTTCTCCCCAATTATACCTTGCCCGTTACCCCGCTCTCAGGGCCGTCCTGGTCGCTGCCCCCCCCGCCGCCGATCCGGGGAGGGCTGCAGACTGCCACATGCCTCCTCCGATACATGTGGAGTCGCCAGCCGCTTCTTTTCACCTGACAGTGGGGAGTTTCACCAGGGGGACGTAGCGCATGGGAGGATCACGCTATCCCCCCCCCCCCGAACAGGCGCACCAACCGACCAGAGGAGGCGCTAGTGCAGCGACCAGGACACATACCCGCATCCGGCTTCCCACCCGCAGACACGGCCAGTTGTGTCTGTAAGGACGGCCAACCAAGCCGGAGGTAACACGGGGGTTCGAACCAGCGAGCCGCGTGTTGGTAGGCAA
>NC_079211.1:8393326-8405826 GCF_029633865.1 Lampris incognitus | reverse complement strand
CTCTCTCTCTCTCTGGCCTGGAGTTGGTCCAATTAGGATGAAAAGTAAGCCTACCTGAGTCAGAGGAGTGTTTGAGTGCAACCATACAACACCCACTCACCGCCAACGCCAGGCCTCCGGGCACGTTCGGCTGTGGATTAGATCATACAATATCCACACAAAAAAATTCCACCTTCAGACTGGCAAAGCCTCAGGGTCTTCCCTCTTCATCAGCAGCGAGCGTCAGGCACAGTGCAACCACTCGCTAATGTTCTAAAACCTCGCCACCGAGCCAACTCACAAGACAAGTAGGAAGCTTTTGAATGTGAGTCGCAAAGGGTGAGGAATCGGATCATGCTGCAAAACCCACACATTTCAGGGGCCCTGTGTTTGTGCAATCAGCGGAGGTGAAGGGTTAGCCAAACTCGATGGCGCCCTTATGCGAACACTAATCCAGCTAAATGCGGGCCTCGCCTGAGCAGAAGGTGTGGATCTGTGATGTGGGTGACTAACTAGCCAAGCAGAGGTTAAAGTGGGTTTTCCACCCATCTGCACAAGGTCTCTCTGAGCCACGATCAGTGACGGTGCTCCAGTGTTTAAGGATGTTAAAAATGTGGAGATATCTCGTCTCTGAACATTGCCACGGGCCAAATGCATCGCCCACCGGTGTCAGCCGCCGCCGCCGCCGCTTCCAAACTTTTGAAGTAGTGCAACTGTTGAGACTTCACAATCTTGTGATGACATCACAAGTTCACTATTAAATGCTTTAACTAAATGTTTCCTCAATACTCAGTCTTCACACGTGTTTATTTTGGGCCCAAACTTAGACACAAAATGCAGTCTTTTCTTCACATAATCTAATACAGTGATTATACAAGAAATTATTTCAGGGTATAGTCACATTGATGGAACTTCACAATAAGTGATGGTGATGATGATGATGATGATGATGATGATTCAACTCATAGTAGGGGATAACTGTGTTTTCTTTCTTTGTTTTACGAACTTAATGGACCTGAGAACATTAGCTCGACATGCTGTCGGAACTTTCTCCACGCGTCCGGTAGGTTCGGCGAATCCCAATCCATCCTAGGGCTCGGAACACCATAAGAATCCATCTTCATTTTCTTTGTAGTGAGTTCGATCGGCTATTTCTGACACCATGTAATATTTGTGCATCAACAAATCTCTCAAACGTGTTCAACAAACTCATCTCATCATCAGCTGCTTCTCCGGGGTCAGGTCGCGGTGGCAGCAAGCTATGTAGGGCACTCCAGACGTCCCTTTCCCCAGCGACACCCTCCAGCTCCTCCTGGGGGATCCCAAGACGTTCCCAGGCCAGATTGGACATGTAGTCCCTCCAGTGAGTGCTGGGTCTACCCCAGGGTCTCCTCCCAGTTGGCCGTGCCCAGAAAACCTCCAAAGAAAGGTGCCCAGGAGGCATCCTAATCAGATGCCCGAACCACATCAACTGGCTCCTTTCGACGCGAAGGAGCAGCGACTCTACTCCGAGCTCCCTCCAGATGTCCGAACTCCCCTACCTAGCTCTAAGGCTGAGTCCAGACACCCTCCGGAGGAAACTCATTTCAGCCGCTTGTATCCACGATCTCACCCTTTCAGTCACTACCCAAAGCTCATGGCCATAGGTGAGGGTTGGAATGAAGATTGACTGGTAAATTGAGAGCTTTGCCTTCCGGCTCAGCTCCCTCTTCACCACAACGGTGCGGTACAGCGTCCGCATTACTGCTGATGCTGCACCAATGCACCTGTCAATCTCCCGCTCCATTCATGTTCAACAAACTGAATCCTTTTATTACCCTTACTCCAGAAGTCTCCAATAATTTTTTTCATTGCCTGCGCAAGTACATAACACGTCATATCCTGTCAGATCAACTATAACATGATTGGTTACAGGATTCCTTCCCTAGTTGTGAATGTGTCGGCCCTGTGATGGACTGGGGGCCTGTCCAGGGTGTCCCCCTGCCTGCCGCCCAATGACTGCTGGGATGGACTCCAGCATCCCGCGACCGAAATTCGAATAAGCGGCTTGGACAATGGAATGGAATGATTATGATGATTTTTACTGTCCCAAGGGGGGAAACTCATTATGTGCCATAGGCTGTCAATTCACCTTAACATATTACAAAACACAACCCAGCAACATGTACATCATACAATGCAGTTGTGCAAAACACATCTCCAACAAAATATAACGGCCATATCCTTTTCGTCTTTGCTGCTTAGAAGACACATTATCCTGTTGGCTATAACGGATCCTCTCCTGACTGCAGGTGTCTAGAACACAGACGACATGGATTCAAGACAAATACATTTTTCTAGACAATGCTTTTTATCCTCGAAGTTTTTTCCATATATGAACACACCCATAAATATATAGATATATACATATGTCTGTATGTATAGAGTTGTGTGGGGAATAAACACCCTGGTTAATACCGGCACATCCCAGCTCTTCTATTCCACTTTCGCACAATAAGAGGAGGCGAACAGTGTCCGTGAGCAGAAACAGCCCTCATGAATATCAACCTATTTGTCTTTTATGGTGCCAACCAAAAACACCGAGGCTACCTGCATGTGTGAACACGGGTCTGACACAATATCCTCTGCCCTCTCACCAATTATCAAGAGGTGGTCTGAGGTATATAGGTTTTCTACCAAGGTAACTTTTCTCTACAAACAACATCTGCTCCTGTTAAAGCCTGCTGAGCAGCCAGCGGCCGGGCGTCTCTTAACCAGTGCTACCTTGTGAGCTCCGAACAAGTGTCAGAGTCACAGATGTGTCTCCCAGCATCGCCTTGATTTCCCCCAACGAGAGATCCAGCCTGTTTGGAGTGTCAGGTCATTGCATTGCTCTGGCCTTTTGGTGGTGATCCCTTCCATGGTGCGGTGGGGATGGTGGGAGCGGGTGGGGTCTGGCCCCCACAGCTGCCGGTGGCCCCCACAGGAGCACATGGTGACCGCGGAGCCGTCCACGCGGCCCCTAATGAGGTCCCTAGGTACAGACACAGAGCCGGCTGGGAGGACGGCGAGCGGTTGACGGTACATAGATAGAGGCTTGGTGACTCACAGGGCCTTTTGCGCTTCTGTGACGGCTTGCTGTATGTAATGTGTTGTAACCAAGGCTTCAGAATGATGCAATAGTTTCTGGTTGGAGGCGGCATACGGGGAGCTGTGATGCTCTTTGGACACACAGAGAGGAGTGTGAATGTGGAGATGCAGCCGCCAAGATGCCTTGACGCAGCCGCGTATGAATACAATTTGGCAATGTTCTCGGCGTTATCACATCCCCATTGCTGCAGCCCACATCCCGGCGTTTCCGTGGGAGTGCTGAACAGTAGAGAGACACTTGTCGAGGTTACTTCTCTATTTTAAAGTTCTCACATTGGGTCTTATGTTTAGCATTTTATTACACACGCGGTATGTAATGCTTTTTTATAGAGTTTTATTTAATTTTGCACGTAATACGATGCATTAGCAGTCTTTATATTTTTGTGAACTTGACACACCAGCTCCTACATAAATAAGTATAAAACCTGTTTTGTTCCTGCAGATCAGTCTCATTGCTTCTTTAATACGTTGATTTAATCGATATTATGTAGGATATGCACTGTTTTGAAAATGTAAACTTTACACCCCCATTTTGCGCCACAGGTCCTTTTGCACTGCTTGTCTTTGACTCCTTCCTTACCTGTTTGCTACCTCTGGCTGCAGTCACGTGACCCCCACCTCGATACTGACGCTTGTCTGTATACCATGTGTATGTGATTTGAACTCTCAACTGTTTTACTTTCAGTATTCTTTCATGTTTGGAATTCTCTGTTCATCCTTGTTTTTAAAGTATTATAAGCCATTTTCCCTACCATCTGCATCATAGGGGAGTTCTCACGTCTGTTTTGCATTGTGCCTGCAGCATGCTTCATAACATCCATCCATCCATCCATTATCCAAACCGCTTATCCTGCTCTCAGGGTCGCGGGGATGCTGGAGCCTATCCCAGCAGTCATTGGACAGCAGGCAGGGAGGCACCCTGGACAGGCCGCCAGGTTATCACAGGGCCCACACACACACACACACACACCCATCTATTATCCAAGTCGCTCATCCTAGTCGGGGTCACGGGATGCCGGAGCCTATCACAGCAGTCAATGAGCGGCAGGTGGGGAGACAACCTGGACAGGCTGCCAGTCCATCACAGGGCCGACACATTCAGACCTAGGGACAATTTAGTATGGCTAATTCACCTGACCTACATGTCTTTAGACTGTGGGAGGAAACCGGAGCACCCGGAGGAAACCCACGCAGACACGGGGAGAACATGCAAACTCCACACAGAGGACGACCCGGGACGACCCCCGAGGTTGGACTACCCCGGGGCTCAAACCCAGAACCTTTTTGCTGTGAGGCGACTGCGCTAACCACTGCGCCACCGTGCCGCCTCCTTCATAACAATGCAAATAAATTGATTTGAATGGACTTGAATTGAACTGCATGTTTTAAAAAAAGAGCTAAAAATTCTGATACAAACGGAGAAGACCAAATGTTTTAACAACAGCTCCTGCTTCTGTACTTGGTTAATTTTCTTTCCCGCCAAATTATTTCTGCAGGTTGCAGTTCAGAAATGACGCTAATCGGCCTTGCCAGGTAGATTTTAACACATCTTAATACTTGATGGTACATTTGCTCAGGTGATAGTCCAAATCATTACGTTGCCCACCTCATGTCTCCATTGACGTCTCAGTCGTATTTCTCAGGACACTGACCTCTGCTGAACCTACGTCTGTCTCCATTTGACGCGAGAATCCTCCCTGTTATGACATGACGACTTCATTTCTACACCTGCAAAGAAAAGTTGCCAAATATCTACAATACACTCATCTGAAATAAACCCATCGTGAGTCAACATTTCTTGGCTCATTGCTACTGAGCGACAAATTGGAGTATAGGCAGCGGTGGGCTGTCAGGGCCATCAGGGTCTTCTCTGCTGGCCCTGTCAAAATCAAAATGATAATTTGCTTTCATAGTTAAATTGAAGTGTGCCTGAAATGAGTCTGAATTCAATTACTTGTTTTCTCGTGGGGCTGAGCAGGGATCTCCTGTCTTCCAAACGCGTCACAGCTCCTTGGACCAGCATTAGTTTGTATTACGAGCCTTTCCTTGAAGTCCGAAGCTGCAAACTGATGACAACTTTGAGTGACTGTGCCATCGGCCAGTTGATTACAGTCTGCTGTAGTGACTCCAGTCCAACTAAGTGCCTTACTCCAGTTTTTTTTGGTGCTCTTTTAAACGCCCAGTCCATGTCAAATAAGTGTTTCATTCTCAATGGTTTAATTACTTCCCTCAACCTTCATTTTCAGTTTCTTAACGAGACCTGGCTTAAACCTGGGGAGTGCTCCCTCTAGTGGAGCTCTGCCCACCCAGCTATGATTTTCTGAATGCACGCAGGTTAACAGGTCATGGTGGGGGTATAGTAGCTGCTTTTAAGAACCATTACACTTGTATTCCTTTTACTTTTGGTTCTTTTAATAGTTTTGAAATCTTAACTTTTAAAATTGTGTGTGACGACCCAATTTACTGTATAAATAATTTATCGACCCCCCCCCAAAAAAGAAAAAAAATCATTTACAGGTTTTCTCAATGAATTCTCTGACATATTATCCTCTCTTGTTCTTAATTTTTATAGGGGCATTTTAGTTGACAAATTTAACATTCATATTGATAATCCCTTTAACTCAACTGTCATAGATTTTTTTTCAACATTTCTAAACCCTTTAATTTTGTGCAGCATGTCACTGGCCCCACACATAACCCCGGGCACACCCTTGATTTAGTTTTCACCCTAACATGTCTCTTAATTCCCTGAGTAAGATTGATTTTGTCTCTGACCATAAGTGTATTAGGTTTGATGCTTCTTTACCACCTACTAAAATATCTCAGAAACATATAGTTCACTCTCGCATCTTTAGTAAGCAGTCAGCAGCCATGTTTTCTACTTGCTTTTCCAGTCTGGCCAGCTGCCCTCCTCACTTCGACAGCATTAATGGCCAAGTCAGTTGGTTTAATGATTTGTGTACATGTGCACTTTATTTTTCGGCTCCATATACTTCCAGGGTTGTCTCAGTTATTAACACAACCTATGGGATCAATGAAAACATCCGTCAAAAAAGAAAGGAAAAAAAGAAGGCTGAACGCAGATGGAAAAAATCTACTCTTGAAGTCCATCAACTCCATATGAAGGAGTTATTGTTGAATTTGAATCAAACTATTAAAGATCTGAGTGCTGCTTGCTTCTCTGACTTGATTGATAGTAATAAACATGAACCTAGGTTTCTGTTTAGCAATATCAATCAGCTTGTGAATCCCTTGCTTCCTACCATGTCCGCCTGTTCAGCTAATGATTGTGAAAATTTCTTGTCTTTCTTTGTTGACAAGATCGATGGTCTAAGGTCCAATTTTGCCCCCAGTGTTTCCCCACCCCCACCCCTTTCAGCCATCCGATTTTAATGTTGAAATTGGCTCCCGTTTCTCTACAGTTCCTTGTAAATACTGTAGACCTTATGTGTCCCTCCTCCAGTCTCTGTGATAGGGTTCCGACAAAAATTTTAATATCCATCCTCCCTGGCTTAGGTCCCAGCCTGCTCTCTATCATCAACCACTCACTCACATCTGGGTCCGTACCTCACTGTTTTAAAATTGCCTCTGTTCAGTCCCTCCTCAGAAAACACTGTCTTGATCCGGCAGGGGTAGAGAATTATAGACCGATTTCCAAACTTTATTTTTTATCCATAATCCTTGAAAAAATTGTTGCGGACCAAATCCTGCAGCTGACTGAGAGTCATAACATTTTCGATAAATTTCAATCCGGCTTTCGTCACAAACATAGTACTGGGACTGCAATAGTAAGTGTCCAATGACATTCTTATGCATGCTGATGAAGGTGAATACTGTATTCTTATTCTCCTAGATTTAACCACTGCCTTTGATACCATCGATCATGCTATCTTACTTGATAGGTTGGAGAACTGGGTTGGCATTTCTGGTGCAATATTAAATTTGTTTTGCTCTTATCTGACTAATAGATATTTTAATATTTGTGTTAAACTCGTATCCTCGTCAGCTCCCCTACTGTGTGGAGTCCTGCAGGGGTCAGACCTTGGGCCAATCCTCTTCTCTTTATACATGCTTCCTCTGGGTCTTTTTTTTAAGTCACTTTCAGGACATATCATACCACTGTTATGCTGATGATACTCAGATTTATTTCTCTGCCATACCCAATAACCTGAATCAACTATCCCCCCTCCTATTGCTTAGCTGCCACCAAAGACTACTACTACTACTTTCGGCTGCTCCTGTTAGGGGTCGCCACAACGGATCATCCATTTCCATTTCTTCCTGTCTTCTGCGTCTTCCTCTGTCACACCGGCCACCTGCATGTCTTCCCTCACCACATCCGTAAACCTCCTCTTTGGCCTTCCTCTTTTCCTCTTCCCTGGCAGCTCCATATTCAGTATCCTTCTCCCAATATAACCAGATGGTCCAAGCCATCTCAATCTTGCCTCTCTTGCTTTGTCTCCAAACCGTCCAACCTGAGCGGTCCCTCTAATATAATCGTTCCTAATCCTGTCCTTCTTCGTTACTCCCAGTGAAAAGCTTAGCATCTTCAACTCTGCCACTTCCAGCTCCACCTCCTGTCTTTTCAGCAGTGCCACTGTCTCCAAACCATATAACATAGCTGGTCTCACAACCATCTTGTAAACCTTCCCTTTAACTCTTGCTGGTACCCTTCTGTCGCAAATCACTCCTGACACTCTTCTCCACCCTGCCTGCACTCTCTTCTTCACCTCTCTACTGCACTCCTCGTTACTTTGGACAGTTGACCCCAATTATTTAAACTCAAATGCCTTTGTCACCTCCACTCCTTGCATCTTGACCATTCCACTGTCCTCCCTCTCATTCACGCATATGTATTCCATCTTGCACCTACTGACTTTCATTCCTCTTCTCTCCAGTGCATACCTCCACCTCTCCAGGCTCTCCTCAACCTGCACCCTACTCTCACTACAAATCACAATGTCATCCGCGAACATCATCGTCCATGGAGACTCCTGCCTGATCTTGTCCGTCAACCTGTCCATCACCATTGCAAACAAGAAAGGGCTCAGAGCCGATCCTTGATGTAATCCCACCTCCACCTTGAACCCATCTGTCATTCCAACCGCACACCTCACCACTGTCACACTGCCCTCATACGTATCCTGCACCACTCCTACATATTTCTTTGCAACCCCTGACTTCCTCATACAATACCACACCTCCGCTCTCGGCACCCTGTCATATGCTTTCTCTAAATCCACAAAGACACAATGCAACTCTTTCCGGCCTTCTCTATACTTCTCCATCAACATTCTCAAAGCAAACATCGCATCTGTGGTGCTTTTTCATGGCAGGAAACCATACTGCTGCTAGCTGATCATCACCTCTCCTCCTCTTAACCTAGCTTCTATTACTCTTTCCCAAATCTTCATGCTGTGGCTGATCAACTTTATACCTCTGTAGTTGTTACAGTTCTGCACATTGCCCTTGTTCTTGAAAATCAGTACCAGTATGCTTCTTCTCCACTCCTCAGGCATCCTCTCACTTTCCAAGATTGTGTTAAACAATCTAGTTAAAAACTCCACTGCCATCTCTCCCAAACATCTCCATGCCTCCACAGGTATGTCATCAGGACCAACTGCCTTTCCACTCTTCATCCTCTTCATAGCTGCCCTCACTTCCTCCTTGTTAATCCACTGAATTTCTTGATTCACTATCCCTACATCATCCAACCTTCTCTCTCTCTCTCATTTTCTTCATTCATCAGCCCCTCAAAGTACTCCTTCCACCTTCTTAGCACACTCTCCTCGCTTGTCAGCACATTTCCATCTCTATCCTTGATCGCCCTAACTTGCTGCACATCCTTTGCAGCTCGGTCCCTCTGTCTAGCCAATTGGTACAAGTCCTTATCTCCTTCCTTAGTGTCTAACCTGTCATACAACTCAACATACACCTTTTCCTTTGCCTTTGCCACCTCTCTCTTTGCTTTACGCTGCATCTCCTTGTACTCCTGTCTACTTTCTTCATCTCTCTGACTATCCCACTTCTTCTTTGCCAACCTTTTCCTCTGTATACTTTGCTGTACTTCCTCATTCCACCACCAAGTCTCCTTGTCTTCCTTCCTCTGTCCTGATGACACACCAAGTACCTTCCTAGCTGTCTCCCTCACTATTTCTGCAGTGGTTGCCCAGCCATCTGGCAACTCTTCACTACCACCCAGTGCCTGTCTTAACTCCTCCCTGAACTCCACACAACAGTCTTCCTTCTTCAACTTCCACCATTTGATCTTCGGCTGTGTCTTCACTCGCTTCCTCTTCTTGGTCTCCAAAGTCATCCTACAGACCACCATCCGATGCTGCCTAGCTACGTTCTCCCCTGTCACCACCTTGCAGTCTCCAATCCCTTTTAGATGGCGCCTTCTACATAAGATATAGTCCACCTGTGTGCACTTTCCTCCACTCTTGTACGTCACCCTGTGTTCCTCCCTCCTCTTGAAATATGTATTCACCACAGCCATTTCCATCCTTTTCGCAAAATCGACCACCATCTGTCCTTCCACATTTCTCTCCTTGACTCCATACCTTTCCATCACCTCCTCATCACCTCTGTTCCCTTCACCAACATGTCCATTGAAGTCCGCTCCAATCACCACTCTCTCCTCCTTGGGTACCCTCTCCACCACATCGTCCAACTCACTCCAGAATTCTTCTTTTTCGTCCATCTCACACCCAACCTGCGGGGCGTATGCGCTGATAACATTCAGCAATACACCTTCGATTTCCAGCTTCATACTCATCACTCTGTCTGACACTCTCTTCACCTCCAGCATGCTCTTGACATACTCTTCCTTCAGAATTACCCCTACCCCATTTCTCCTCCCATTCGCACCATGGTAGAAGAGTTTGAACCTACCTCTGATACTCCTGGCCTTACTCCCCTTCCACCTGGTCTCTTGCACACACAGTATGCCTACCTTTCTTCTTTCCATCATGTCAGCCAACTCTCTCCCTTTATCAGTCATAGTGCCAACATTCAAAGTTCGAACTCTCACCTCCACACGCCTACCCTCCCTCCTCTCTAGCTGCCTCTGGACATGTCTTCCCCCTCTCCTTCTCCTTCACCCAACAGTAGCATAGTTTCCACCGGTACCCTGCTGGTTAACAGTACCGGTGGCGGTCGTTGGTAACCTGGGCCTCGACCGATCTGGTATGGAAATCTTATTTATCATCCGCATATTTGATTTGGCAAAGATTTTACGCCGGATGCCCTTCCTGACGCAACCCTCCCCATTTGTCCGGGCTTGGGATCGGCACTAAGGATGCACTGGCTTGTGCATCCTCAGTGGCTGGGTTAGCTGCCACCGAAGACTGATGTCCCTAATTTCCTCCATCTAAACCGCAACAAAACTGAAGTTCTCTTATTTGGTCCTGAGAATTTTACCACTGCAGTTATTCAGTTTGTTGGTCCACTTCATTCAAATATCAAACCTACTGCTAAATTTCTTGGTATACATAATCTTTGACCAGAATGTCTTTTGATCACCATGTTACTAAGCTTCCCCAATCCATTAGATTTGCCGAATCTTTGGACTGTCCCCCCCTTTTCTCCCCCATTGTACCTGTCCAATTACCCCACTCTTCCGAGCCGTCCTGGTCACTGCTCCACCCCCTCTGACGATCCGGGGAGGGCTGCAGACTACCACATGCCTCCTCCGATACATGTGGAGTCACCAGCTACTTCTTTTCACCTGACAGTGAGTAGTTTCACCAGGGGGATGTAGCATGTGGAGGATCACGCTATTCCTCCCAGTCCCCCCGAACAGGCGCCCCAACCAACTAGAGGAGGCTCTACTGCAGCAACCAGAACACATACCCACATCTGGCTTCCCACCCGCAGACACGGCCAATTTGTGTCTGTTGGGACGCCCGACCAAGCCAGGGGGTAACCTGGGGATTTGAATTGCCGATCCTGTGTTAGTAGGCAATGGAATAGACTGCTACACTACCCAGACACCCCAAATCTTTGGACTGTTTTAAGCAGCTTCTAAAAAACAATCTTTTCAGACAAGTCTTTTTAGGGATCCCCATCCCTGCCATCTGTTTTGGTTCCTTTTTAGCTTGGTCCGTCACTCCCTATGCCATGTTTTATATTCATTCAGTTAATTTTATGTATTTACTCATATTTTCTGTATTGAGTGTAAAGCACTTTTAACTGTTGTTTTAAACGTGCTATATAATAAAATTTTACTTACTTACAACCACTAACCCTATGGACGGGGGCACAGGTAAAGTGCTGGATACCATCCCAGTATTCATGAACTTGGCGCCCATGCCTGTTGCCTGTTGCCTGTTTTTTTTTTTAACTGCAATGATGAGGGGGATTAGACACGGAGTGCTCAGACTCCAATGTTAAAACTCCACAAGGAAAATACAATTTCAATAGCAGGATTAATCACGGTCACAGCAGAAATCATCTCCGTAGCTCCAATTAAACATGCGCGATGTTTTCTTAACTTTTTTATTGCTTTAGAATGGATGAAAGTCATTTGCCTGCATTCATTTTTTATCACGAAAACCGCGACAGTTGAACACATCTGAAGTGTTTTAATAAAGGCTCTTCTGCTGGTAGGTGAAAAGAGGGGTGGTTTGTTGCCAGTCGTAGCACCGGAGAAGGGGAGACATGCCTGGCAGAGATCTGCTCTACTGAGTGCACTCTTCTGGTGGTCTTTGTTTTGCACCATGTGGTGTGCAATCTGGTTCCTGAGTGAGCGTAAAGGAAGATGTGATGGTGATGCTGCAGAAGCTGCTATAGTGCACAGTGGTGTATGTTGTGGTTGTTGAAAATCAGCTGTCTTGTTGGTGTTGGTCCAGTAGTGTCTATAGTGCGTGATAGTGTATTTTGTTGGCTGTATCGGAACCCATATGAGAAATTTGTGTGTGTGGGGAAGGGAGTGCAGTTCATTACTGAAGGCCCTGGCTGACATCCCGCGGCACGCTACTGAGTATCGGACACAAATTCCTGCCTTGTGCAAGTGCAAAAATGTGCTGAAACATTGTGTATGTAGATTCATCTAGAACGTTACTTGTACAGGGACATGTATTGTTTGGTAGTATGTGTTGATGAAAACTCTTTAAATCAGATTGAACCGCAGCGTTATCATCAGCTTTATTATCACTAATACAAGGTCTTCGTACTGTGCTGCCAATATGAGAGAAAATAGCTTTGCTGCTCTGTTTGGTCCATTCATTGTGGTAAAACTTGTGCTGCAGCAGAATATCGGTTTGACTGTAAAACAAATTATTTGCTAGCTGACCCATCAGAGGTAGCCGAGATGACATTCCCAACCATAATACACACCCTTAAAATGAACACCCAACCAGCCTGCAGTCAGTTTGGTTCATCTCTTAACA
>NC_079211.1:8349703-8393126 GCF_029633865.1 Lampris incognitus | reverse complement strand
TCGTTGACGTAACTGTCTCTCTTTGCTCGAATGTCCACTTTTTACTTCTTCATTCAACATTCCCCGTCTCGCTCTCTATCATATTTGCTTTCTGATATTCCACACCTTCCCTCTTTTTTTCTGCCCATACCTCTCGTTCTGCTCTCTCTCTCTCTCTCTCTCCCTCTCTCTCTCTCTCTCTCTCTCTCTCTCTCTCTCTCTCTCTCTCTCTCTCTCTCTCTTCATTGGTCGGTGGGATTGATCGTACCTGGGCTACATATTCTGCCCACATCTCTGCTCTCTGACTCGGCTCCTTTATATTCGTCTCCGGAGTGCCGGCCGACCGTGGGCTATTACTGTCTCATTAGAGGGAGACTGGGGAGAGACGGCCTGATAAATCAATCAAACTTCCCCTTCGCTCTGCCCAAGGAGGAGATGGATGGAGATGGATCTTGTCCCGGGGTGAGACTACCCATGGTGCACCTCTTCCACGCCGTGGCAGAGGAGGAAGGCTGCTGAGACAGCACAATGACTTGAACCGCCGCTCCGTCTGTCCGTGGAGATACGCTTCTATTTTCATCTGTTCGGAGAGAGGACGTCAGTGCTGGGGAGCAAGGTCTCGGTGCACCACACATCATATTACTACATTATATAAAATTACACACACACACACATATATATAACGGTCACGACACTTTTTTTTTATTAATTTTTTTTCAAGGAAAACAAATCGAACTGAGCAGTTAGTTGAAAAACTCTGATTTCTTTTTTGAACATTTTAACATCCCCAAATCCCATTTACCCACATCCTGCCCCCCTTTATCTACTCCTACCCCGTCCCACAGGCCCCTTCTCGGAACAGAATTAGACCACATTACAGTAGGTTAACGCCCTGCCCTCACAGGGTACTGATGGAAACACAAAAACGGAAACAAAAGAAATAATTTAAAAAAAAACTCAAGATAGGTAAATAAATACAATGATGGAGCGAGTAAGTAAATAAAAGAATAACTACTGTACTAGCATCTGAGCCATTTTAGTGGTCTTTTTTTTGGGGCCTTATGAGGTCAGGTAACTGCTGGCTGTGTATGTGGTGGGCAAGCCGCAAGGTATTCACCCCAGGCCGGCCCAAGCCCGAGTTCTGTGGTGCCACCTCGCCAGGAGGGGGGCAATCAACATATTCAATCAATGGCTTCCGGTGAGAATGAAACCTATCAGAGGAACCCCTCAATGTAAACTTTACTTTTCCCCGTTTGAGTAGGAACAAAATGTCCCGTAGCCACGCTTTAATAGAGGGTGGCTGACAGGGTTTCCGAAGGATGAGGATTTTTTTTACGGGCAATTAAAGAGGCAAAGGCAATAACATTAGATTGGATAGCCATTGTAGTGATTTTGCCTGGGGGGTCTACCAAAGATTGCTATGTGAGGGTCACTACACTTTTTGTAGTATATCTCTACAACACCAGGGGCCTCATGTATCGATCGTTACTGTGGGCAAATGTGTTCTTACACACCCATGGACTGTTTTAGCCCTCCAGATTGTCTGACAGTCAGCAGCAAAGCATGATGGTTATTTGCAATTCCTTCCTCCTAACATCTATTGTCTGCCCCTTGCAACGAGCAATCACCCAGGCCTGCGAAGACGTCAGTGTTAGCCAGTCTGTGTCTAAATTCAGGGGTCAACCAGGTTCTACACTGGCCTCCGAGACAAACCTCAGGGCTACAAAAATCCCATGGGTGTGTAAGAACAAATTTGCCCATAGTAACGATTGATACATGAGGCCCCTGATCATTTTAGGATCATAGAAATATTTGTTCCATCTTTTGTCACGTTTTTTTTTTTGGCCTCTGACCTCCCTTAAATTGAGGAATATCCTGTTTTACTGAAAGATTTTAAATTCCCAACTGCTTATTGTTTATCCGTCATTTCTCTCATTAGCTAGCGTCATTTACACAAATCGGTCTCAAATCGTGGCACTCAAGTCCCAAGTCAAGTTCCAAGCCCTAAGCTTTGAGTTTCAAGTCTTACGCAAGTCCTTGTGCACTCGTCATCGAATTTAACAGCATTCCAAAATTCTAACAACAAAGTAATTTAATATACTTAATTTATGCAAGTCATTAGTGATTTTTATTTATTACGGGCTGATCCAAAGTGGATGTGTAATTGGGGAAATAAACGAGTTCATTGCTGCACATTTTTAAAAGCGTTCTTTGTCTCTGGGTTTGGAGAAGGTATTGAGTCAAGTCAAAAGGCTCAAGTCCAAGTGCAGTGGTGAGTTACTGGTGTTCAAATCAAAGTCCAGTTGCAAATGTTTTGTCAAGTCTAAAGTCAGGGCGGCACAGTGGCGCAGTGGTTAGCGTGGTTGCCTCACAGCCAGAAGGTCTTGGTTCGAGCCCCGGGGTAGCCCAACCTTTGGGGTCGTCCTCTGTGTGGAGTTTGCATGTTCTCCCAGTGTCTGCATGGGTTTCCTCCGGGTGCTCCTGTTTCCTCCCACAGTCCAAAGACCTGTAGGTCAGGTGACTCGGCTGTACTAAATTGTCCCTAGGTATGAATGTGTGTGTATGTCGGCCTGTGTGAAGGCCTGGCAGCCTGTCCAGGGTGTCTCCCCGCCTGCTGCCCAATGACTGCTGGGATATGCTCCAGCATCCCCGCGACCCTGAGAGCAGGATAAGCGGTTCGGATAATGGATGGATGGATGGATGGAAGTCGAAAATCATCAAAGTTGTGACTTGAGTCTGACTCAAGTCCAAGTCATGAGATTTGAGTCCACACCTCTAGTCTAGTAGTCGTCTACCTTTTTCAACATCTGTTTGCACATTGAGTTTGTGTTTGCCCGGTAGCATGTGTGTCAGTATGTACTATGGTACTTCAATGGCTGTACAAATTCCTGTGATTTTTTTTGTACTTGGGTGAATAAAGTGATGATGAAAGTCGCTCCATGCTGAGAAAGGGACTCCAGAGGCAGACTGCCAGCCTGTGACAGGCCCGCCATCCATCACCTAACAATCCACTTCCTAATGGCTGCTGCCGATGACATAAATGGATCTAGCACACCACGGAGATAGGGGGCTCCTGTCAAACCACAAATTGGAAAAGTAAATAGGTGAAATATGATAATGATACAAGACAACATGGCAAGGTGAGGGAAAATTAGCTCTGCAAATGGAAAAAAGCGCAACTTTTCTTTCCTAAACTCGGACAATGTTCAGACTGCCCTTCACATCCCATCTGATTCCCACTTCAACCTTGAGTTTGAGCACAGAAAAAACAACCTATAATAAAGCCTTTTTAAATTTATTATGATGATTTAGACCACTTACAATATGGTCTCGCATCAAGGCTCACAAATCCACAAAGTGGCATCATGTTCAAGCACATTTTGTCATTGTGATGGGAATTATTTTTTCTAGTTTCCTTTATTGATTTATTCTGATAAGTCAAGTCAGTTTTATTTGTATAGCCCAATATCACAAATTACAAATGTGCCTCAAGGGGCTTTACAGCAACACAACATAAGGTGTATTTATTGATCATTGTGTCCATTACTTGCATAATCATGCTTGATTATTTTGACCAGTCACATTTACACTGACAATCATATCAGATTCTGTCTCGTGATAGTCTTAGCAAAGGGTTTTATAGTTAATTACAGGGAAGATGGTACAGGGGGTCTTTCCATAGTTTCACACAGTCTCAACTACCTTCAAAGACAAGGACAGATATATTCTGTACTATCAGTCTAGTATACTGTCATATGCCATTCTACTATCACAAACCATCAGTCTGGTCTTAGGCTGTAGCCGCGTGAATTTTGCATACTTTAATTTTTACTTTTTTCCCCTTCTGGTGCAGCGTGGGGTAAGATGCGAGACCCCTAAATGGACGTCTGTTGGCACCAGTAGCGAACCGTGACTCTTAAATCTTCGCCCTCTGACTGACCACCCTTCCCTCCTATGGGAAAAAAAAAGCAAACTACCAGCCTAGCTTACCGTGTCCGCTCCACTGCAAAAGTTACCAATGGCAATGCCAAAAAATTGAGACGCTAGTCCAGCCTAGGCAATGCAACGAGCAAACGGCATGGAGAGACTGAGGGTTATCACCAAACTAAAAAGCAGCTAAGCAAAAACGCAAATCCTCCTTACATATAGTTGCATCATCGCACATCGTCACGCGCCCGGCCTGTTGTCACCGTATTCCGCTGAATGGCACACGCACAAAACTGTGTGCAAAACGCATGACAGCCACCCCCTCCTACCACACAAAACCAGCAAAATCTCATGTTAGCTTACACACAGCCAAGCCACCATTAGCAACAGACACCTCAGAACCATGGACAGTGAGCAGCCACCATGGCATTTTGGAACCCACCACCGCAAACAAGCAATAGCGTTAATAGATAATATTATTAGATTGGCACAGGAGCCTATTAAATATATGTGTTATGGTAAATGTGGTCATTTCCAGTAATTCTGGAAATGACCATTTTCCCAAATAAACCTCAGTGGCAGCAGTGGCCGGACTAAAACCAGCTGGCACGGCGGCCCATTAGATTTGAAATAACTCACCAAATTAAGCTCTGGTGTGGGCCTTCCTCTGCCAATTAACTCCCAACTTTTCATTAAAAGTTCATCTTGAAAACGCTGTGGATAATGAATTTGCAACGATGCCCTCCTCATTAGCGGCGAGGTTACTCGCGGCTTCCATCGTGAACCAACGGGGTCACTAGCTAGCTAGTTTATCGGCGTTATTTTTTTTCCCACTAGAATATCTTTGGCCCTCTCTTCGGGCCCAGATGGCCCCGAAGGGCAAGACTGCAGTCTGCATGGTTAAGGAATGGAAATGATCAGGAATGAACAGAATATCATAAAGCTATAAGAGCAGGCGCAAATGGAATATAACTTAGTTGAAAGGTGGCCATTAAACTCCTTAGTGGTTGTTGGGCATTCAGAGTTTAAAATCAAGATGTCTTCAGCTGGGAACAAGAAGGTAACGCCATACGATCAGTGTCATGTTAAAATACATGGTTTAGTTTATTAAGACTATCACGTAAAATGGAGACACTTGGCTGCTTCTGCTAGGTATAGATGCTATAGAGCAGTGTTTCTCAACCGGGGGTCCGCGGACCCCTAGTGGTCCGAGGTGTAATTGCAAGGGGGTCCGTGAAAATAAAATATCTTGGGAAAAAAAAGATCCTATGACATTTATAGAAATAGGATTATTTTACTCAAATGTGACTGAGGCCTTTATCTACCTGAACTATAAAGGGTAACAGGACTTTTTTCTCTAATTACATCTGTTTCACAAGTGTAATTTATTGTATTTTAATAAGAGATCTCGCTCCCGTTTGCATTGTTAAAAGTTACTGCATAACAATTCTGTTGTTACATCTATCTGAAAGTTACTGAATACATATTCTGTGTTGTTACATATATCTGAAAGTTACTGAATACATATTCTGTTTTGTTACATATATCTGAAAGTTACTGAATACATATTCTGTTTTGTTACATATATCTGAAAGTTACTGAATACATATTCTGTTTTGTGACATATATCTGAAAGTTACTGAATACATATTCTGTTTTGTGACATATATCTGAAAGTTACTGAATACATATTCTGTTTTGTTACATATATCTGAAAGTTACTGAATACATATTCTGTTTTGTTACATATATCTGAAAGTTACTGAATACATATTCTGTTTTGTTACATATATCTGACAATTACTGAATACATATTCTGTTTTGTTACACATATCTGAAAGTTACTGAATACATATTCTGTTTTGTTACATATATCTGGAAGTTACTGAGTACATATTCTGTTTAGTTACATATATCTGAAAGTTACTGAATACATATTCTGTGTTGTTACATATATCTGAAAGTTTGGGGTCCAGCACCCCAAAAAGGTTGAGACCCACTGCTCTAGAGTATCTGGTCAGCTTCAGGTTTAGCATGCACACTTGGAAGTAATGTAAGGGCGGTGTCTGATAGTGCAGGCAGTTACTGCAGCCAGTTTGTGTGGCTTTGGGGAAAAAGCCGAACGCCTTGTCCGGCGCCGCACTTTGTGCAGCAGACTCAGCTGTTAAGCCGAGGGGCTTTGGCCCCTTCACGGCTAATTCAAGAAACGCTCTGTTGCCTCCAGTGTTCCCAAGCCCTAATTTGTCTTCTCTTTGTTCTTCCCCCGTATGACTCTTAAAATTATGCTGACGAAAAGATGACGTGCATTTGGAGGGAAACAACAAAATAAGTGTTTTTACACCCGGAGGAAGCCTGGCTTCTTGTTAGCCCGGGCCTTTCTTTGCCGCCTGACGTGACACTTTTTTTTCGCCGGATCAAACATCTCATCTCAGCGTGCGACCTGAGGACAAAAGTGCTTACCCATAATCCATTATTTGCGAGCTGATGTGCTGAAATCAAGAATGGATTCAAAAACCTGTCATCCAACCCTCATGACAGAATCTCTGTATTTAACGGTGGCGTTTCCGTAACAGGCGGTAAAATGGATTCCGTGTCCTCGGCAACGTTCATTTCTAATCCTCCTCCTTTGCATGGTTATTGTTTTACAGAAGGAAGGTTCGATTTGTTTTTCAATCAGAGAAAAGAGTAAACTTTTAGCCATCATCGTTTACAAGAAGAGTACGACCCCCTTCCCCCCCCCCTGGTTTCTCTGAGTGGGTTGGAGGTCAACGTGACTTTTGGTTTCTCTTTCAGTTCCTTCAATGCTGACACCACCGGGAAGGCGAAGCTGACTCCCAGACAGTCTGCGGGGGGGGGGCAGCGTGGGGTAAGATGGGCCCATTTTTACTTAAGCCGTCCTTTTGGGAAGGAACAATGAGACGAAGGCGTATTTCAGGATGTTTCTTTCCAATTGAAATATTCACGTTGCATCTACACAAAAAGGGTATGAAAATATGACTTCTTCTTCTCATCTTGCCCCAGGTCAGGGGTAAGTTGATCCATACAGGGGTCAATATGACTTTTTCAAGAAAAAGTCTGGAGATGATTACAAATTTTTTTAAATTTTTTTATCAAATGCAGCTGAACAGGGCGTCCGGGTTAGCACAGCAGCCTATTCCATTGCCTACCAACACAGGGATCGCCGGTTCGAATCTCCGTGTTGCCTCCGGCTTGGTCAGGCGTCCCAAAATTGGCCGTGTCTGCGGGTGGGAAGCCGGATGTAGATATGTGTCCTGGTCGCTGCACTAGCGCCTCTTCTGGTCGGTCGGGGAGGGGGAACTTGGGGGAATAGTATGATCCTCCCACGTGCTACGTACCCCTGGCGAAACTCCTCACTGTCAGGTGAAAAGAAGTGGCTGGTGCCTCCACATATATGGGAGGAGGCATGTGGTAGTCTGCAGCCCTCCCCGGATCGGCAGAGTGGGTGGAGCAGCGACCGGGACGGCTCAGAAGAGTGGGGTAATTGGCTGGATACAATTGGGGAGAAAAAAGGGGGGGGGGGGATACAACTGAATACAAGCAGCTTTACTAAACAAGTTTATTTTAAAAATGCAAAACCAGTCAACATATTGAAAGTGCAAACATTTCAAACGCTCACGCTGCTGATCCTGCATCAGTATAGGGGAAAAAATCAAAAGTCACATCTGCTGAAGAAAGAAGTAAATCTTTCAGTTTTTCTCCATCATTTTCTTATTTTGTAAACAGACCGTCGAGGCCTTAGTTGAAGTGGAAACAAATAATTCACATCGCAGGACTATCTCGAGGGCAAAAACGGCACAAATAGACGAGGCTTGCTCACTTCCGTCGAGACTATAGGCCTGCTCGACGTTCCGCTCAATGGTGCTGCTGGGAAAAAAGTGTTCCTCCCTCCTTACAGTTCCCCCAGCTTCCCGAGGTGGAGGTAGATTCTTGTGAGAGGCACCCCTCGTCCCTTTTCCTTGAACGTAAAGGCGGGTTTTTCCTTGCCAGCGTTCCCGTGGATTCTTCTGAGGAATTTTGCCCCAACTTCATCGCCCTCAGGATTTTCTTCCAATCCTAAATCACGGTACTACCTGCTTTCAGTTGGAAAATTCACTGTCACAAAGTCACCGACTGGCCGGTCAGTGTTCTCTGGATCATCGATCTCGTCCTCAGGAGTCTCATAATCAGGGATGTCATCTAGCAGGATGAGAACATCCCTCTTTTCATAAGCCTCTTCTATCACCTGCTTTTCAGGCGTCTGTTAGGATTCTTGTTTTCACTCACTTGCACTTTCTTTGCGTCCAGACTTTTGGGTAGGGGAACTGTATCTGTATTGAAGGCTGTTACCCTCCCTAAGGATGTGGCCTCGGGCATATGGCATGGGAAATGGCGGCATTCCCTGAAATTGTTAAACCAATCTCAGCCTAAAAGAGTGCACAATTGGTAATTTCATCATTTATCTGATTCAGACATTCACATGGACATATGTGGAGGAGAGATGCTGGGTATGTTGGGAGAAGGATGCTGAATATGGAGCTGCCAGGGAAGAGGAGAAGAGGAAGGCCAAAGAGGAGGTTTATGGATGTGGTGAGGGAGGACATGCAGGTGGCTGGTGGGACAGAGGAAGATGCAGAGGACAGGAAGAGATGGAAACGGACGATCCGCTGTTGTGACCCCTAACGGGAGCAGCCGAAAGTAGTAGTAGTAGTAGTAGTAGTAGTAGTAGTAGTAGTAGTAGTAGTTGTAGTAGTAGATCTAATTCAAACCTTCAGGAAAAATGCCTTTATTATCAACAACATTAGCCTCCATGATGGAGCCTTGACGGACCTTCTGAGTCATTTGCTCTCCTACCTGCTAGCTCCTCCTCTTTCCAATTATTAGGGAGAGGGATGTTGTTCTTTTGTGGCCAGTTCAGACCAGCTCACGATGTTTCTTCTGTGTAAGACCACCGAGCCAGTCAGCCAGCCGTTTAGCATGGTCAGCAATCTGCCTCTCTAACTCTTCTGGAAATACCTTCTTGGCCTTTGCTGTTCCACTGTGCCCTGTCATCTTCATCTCCCCCTTTTTGATGACTCATCTCAGGGCTGACCTGTCAATCTTCCTCTCTCTCTCTCGCTACGATCCTGATCGATTTCCCACCCCCCTCACTTGCTGCACTCTCCATTTCAAGGGGTGTTGAGCCCCCATTTGTCTTTCATTTGTAATTGCATTGGCATGATGTATTTTCTAAAATGTGCAAAATTCAAAAGCATTATTAGTTGTGCAGCAATGGTTTAAAGCAGTATTGCCTACATCAGGGAATACATCTAACTTCAGTACATTAATGGTCAGGGCTTTTGGCCGATTTTACCCCAAAATCACTGCTGTGAAAAGACTCCCTTACACAGTGATTCGGAGCTACCCTTTTGCTAGTTAATTCACATGTTTTAATACCTTTGTAATTCGCCGGCATATATATGTTTTACCAAACGTTGCTAAATTTTTATCGGCACAATGTTCCTTATACTGGATATGTAAAATGTTACTTTTAATCACCATAAAAAAAATTTTTTTTTTTGAAGCAAACAAGTGCTTACCACTTTCCCCATGTGCTTCCTTCCATTACAGCCAGAGCAAAATGAGGGGGTTCTTCCTAAATGAGTGGTCACGTGACACAAACTGTGTTCATTTTCCCAGATAACAAGGGGGTAGGTCGACTTCTCCACCAGCTCATCCTGCCCGACTCTCCCTACTAATTAGCTCCACATGCTAGAAAGGAAAAAGGACAAAATCGGCACAAATACCTCACAGTTAATGTCAGGCCACACAAAACCGCCGCGCCGTGTCACGCTTCGTTACACTGATTGAATTGTGGGTACCATTTTGATGAATCTAAATGATTTCGTGAAAGTCTAAACGCAGTGGTTCTCCACCTTTTTGGGGTCCTGGACCCCCTGCGTATTTTTGATCTACCCTGAGGACCCCTCCACCTGATCTTGGGGGAGGGGGGTTGCAATTTGTAGAAACAGTAGAAACTGCATTTTAAATTGCATTATAGCATTTATTCACTCTTTGGGGCAAAAATAAGAGCTTTCAGTTGTAACTTAGATATAGTTAACAAAACAGAATTCTTATGCAGTAACTTTCAGATATACACTACCGTTCAAAAGTTTGGGATCACCCAAACAATTTTGTGTTTTCCATGAAAAGTCACACTTATTCACCACCATATGTTGTGAAATGAATAGAAAATAGAGTCAAGACATTGACAAGGTTAGAAATAATGATTTGTATTTGAAATAAGATTTTTTTTACATCAAACTTTGCTTTCGTCAAAGAATCCTCCATTTGCAGCAATTACAGCATTGCAGACCTTTGGCATTCTAGCTGTTAATTTGTTGAGGTAATCTGGAGAAATTGCACCCCACGCTTCCAGAAGCAGCTCCCACAAGTTGGATTGGTTGGATGGGCACTTCTTTGAGCAGATTGAGTTTCTGGAGCATCACATTTGTGGGGTCAATTAAACGCTCAAAATGGCCAGAAAAAGAGAACTTTCATCTGAAACTCGACAGTCTATTCTTGTTCTTAGAAATGAAGGCTATTCCATGCGAGAAATTGCTAAGAAATTGAAGATTTCCTACACCGGTGTGTACTACTCCCTTCAGAGGACAGCACAAACAGGCTCTAACCAGAGTAGAAAAAGAAGTGGGAGGCCGCGTTGCACAACTGAGCAAGAAGATAAGTACATTAGAGTCTCTAGTTTGAGAAACAGACGCCTCACAGGTCCCCAACTGGCATCTTCATTAAATAGTACCTGTTAGAGCCTGTTTGTGCTGTCCTCTGAAGGGAGTAGTACACACCGGTGTAGGAAATCTTCAATTTCTTAGCAATTTCTCGCATGGAATAGCCTTCATTTCTAAGAACAAGAATAGACTGTCGAGTTTCAGATGAAAGTTCGCTTTTTCTGGCCATTTTGAGCGTTTAATTGACCCCACAAATGTGATGCTCCAGAAACTCAATCTGCTCAAAGAAGTGCCCATCCAACCAATCCAACTTGTGGGAGCTGCTTCTGGAAGCGTGGGGTGCAATTTCTCCAGATTACCTCAACAAATTAACAGCTAGAATGCCAAAGGTCTGCAATGCTGTAATTGCTGCAAATGGAGGATTCTTTAACGAAAGCAAAGTTTGATGTAAAAAAAATCTTATTTCAAATAAAAATCATTATTTCTAACCTTGTCAATGTCTTGACTCTATTTTCTATTCATTTCACAACATATGGTGGTGAATAAGTGTGACTTTTCATGGAAAACACAAAATTGTTTGGGTGATCCCAAACTTTTGAACGGTAGTGTATGTAACTAAACAGAATATGTATTCAGTAACTTTCAGATATATGTAACAAAACACAATATGTATTCAGTAACTTTCAGATATATGTAACAAAACAGAATATGTATTCAGTAACTTTCAGATATATGTAACAAAACAGAATATGTATTCAGTAACTTTCAGATATATGTAACAAAACAGAATATGTATTCAGTAACTTTCAGATATATGTAACAACACAGAATATGTATTCAGTAACTTTCAGATATAGTATGTAACAAAACAGAATATGTATTCAGTAACTTTCAGATATATGTAACAACAGAATTCTTATGCAGTAACTTTTAACAATGCAAACGGGAGCGAGATCTCTTATTAAAATACATAAGTTACAATTGTGAAACAGATGTAATTAGAGAAAAAAGTCCTGTTACCCTTTATAGTTCAGGTAGATAAAGGTCTCAGTCACATTTGAGTAAAATAATCCTATTTCTATAAATGTCATAGGATCTTTTTTTTTAAAAGATATTTTATTTTCACGGACCCCTTGCAATTACACCACGGACCACTAGGGGTCCGCGGACCCCCGGTTGAGAAACACTGGTCTAAACAACCCGTTAAAAGCAGTCTACAGCTCATGTACCATGGCAGTATTTACCCTACGCAGCATGAAGAACTCTTTGTCTAAGTCATATATGAATATTAACTCTGAAGATTTTGAGGTGTCACCGTTTCGTTTTAAAGAAGAGGCAAGGACCCGTCTCACAACGAAGTTTTGAAACGGTCAGCAAAAGCTGGCCGCAAAAATAAGCCAACACTAGCCGTCATGGCTGACAAGAGTGTGGCCCCAAACTCCGCGTCACGGTTTTCTACCACAGCTTTGAACCAGAATCAGAATCAGAATCATGTTTACTGCCATGTAGGTTTGCACGTTCGTGGGATTTGACTCCGGTTTCGTGGCTCTCTCGGTGTACTTAACCTAGGATAACAACACTACAACACAACAACCTTCACACAGGGATTGATTTATGCAGGTGAAATAAGAGGCGGCGAAGTGCAGTGGTGCAGAGAATAGATCAGAAGCCTAGCCCAGTGTTTCTCAACCGGGGGTCCGCGGACCCCTAGTGGTCCGTGGTGTAATTGCAAGGGGTCCGTGAAAATAAAATATCTTTAAAAAAAAGATCCTATGACATTTATAGAAATAGGATTATTTTACTCAAGTGTGACTGAGACCTTTATCTACCTAAACTATAAAGGGTAACATGACTTTTTTCTCTAATTACATCTGTTTCACAAGTGTAATTTATTGTATTTTAATAAGAGATCCCGCTCCCGTTTGCATTGTTAAAAGTTACTGCATAAGAATTCTGTTTGTTACATATATCTGAAAGTTACTGAATACCTATTCTGTGTTGTTACATATATCTGAAAGTTACTGAATACATATTCTGTGTTGTTACATATATCTGAAAGTTACTGAATACATATTCTGTTTTGTTACATATATCTGAAAGTTACTGAATACATATTCTGTTTCGTTACATATATCTGAAAGTTACTGAATACATATTCTGTTTTGTTACATATATCTGAAAGTTACTGAATACATATTCTGTTGTTACATACATCTGAAAGTTACTGAATACATATTCTGTTTTGTTACATATATCTGAAAGTTACTGCATAAGAATTCTGTTTTGTTACATATATCTGAAAGTTACTGCATAAGAATTCTGTTTTGTTACATATATCTGAAAGTTACTGAATACATATTCTGTTGTTACATACATCTGAAAGTTACTGAATACATATTCTGTTTAGTTACATATATCTGAAAGTTACTGCATAAGAATCCTGTTTTGTTAACTATATCTAAGTTACAACTGAAAGCTCTTATTTTTGCCCCAAAGAGTGAATAAATGCTATAATGCCATTTAAAATGCAGTTTCTACTGTTTCTATCAAATTGCAACCCCCCTCCCCCAAGATCAGGTGGAGGGGTCCTCAGGGTAGATCAAAAATACGCAGGGGGTACAGGACCCCAAAAAGGTGGAGAACCACTGGCCTAGCCTATGCAACTTGTTTCACACAGGAAGAAGAAATTAATTTAATGAGTCAGTATGAGTGATGCGAATTGTGAGGCAGAGCAACCAAAGAGCTCCGTTGGCTTGATTTGAGCAACCGTCAGTGTTAGCATTTCCATAATCTCTGATTAGCCTCCTTTTACTACTGTTTCAATCAACTGCAGCAATATTTGTTTACATTTTTATTTAGCCAGTATAGTACGTTTAGTCTTTTTTTTGAGGGGGGGGGTTCCCCTTTTTCTCCGAGCTGTCCAGGTCGCTGCTCCACCCCATCTGCCGATCTGGGGAGGGCTGCAGACCACCGCATGCCTCCTCCCATACATGTGGAGTCACCAGCCGCTTCTTTTCACCTGGCAGTGAGGAGTTTCACCAGGGGGACGGAGCGCGTGGGAGGATCACGCTATTCCCCCCCAGTTCCCCCCCCCCCGAGCAGGCGCCCTTACTGACCAGAGGAGGCGCTAGTGCAGCGACCAGGACACATACCCACATCCCGCTTCTCACCCGCAGACACGGCCGATTGTGTCTGTAGGGTCGCCCGACCAAGCCGGAGGTAACGCGGGGATTCGAACCGGTGATCCCCGTGTTGGTAGGCAACAGAATAGACCGCTATGCTATCCGGACCAGCTAATCTTTTTTTTTTATAAGCCCACTGATAATAAAGCTCAATGACACTACTACTACTACAGCAAAAACAACTACCTCTCCTATTACTACTATTACTACTACTAATAATAATGATAATACACGTTGGGTTGAATGAGTTGGATGCGCCTTCTCAAAAACAGTCACATGACAGGTCAGCAAGGTCACATGCAAAGGTCACATTCATACTAATACATGACTGGAATGTATTAGTACGAATTAAGTTGGAACCTTTTTACCTTTTTGTTGGTCTGTCATGTGACCCTTGCTGACCTGTGTCATGTAACCTTTGCATGTGACCTTGCTGACCTTTCATGCGACCGTTTCATGTCCTGCATCATGTGGCCAGTATGAAGTCCTATATAGATCACATGCCATGAGTTACACTCATGCTCTGATGAAGGCCTGTAGCCGTTGGTTAGCAAACGTTAGCATGTTTTGCTAGCCAAAATAAAGCGGTGAAAATGAGGCACTGTCCCTGTCCTTTTTCAAACTGGTGAGTGCTACCCTACATCCTTGGATGTGGTTTTTGAATGGCAATACAGATTTTTGGTATGGGATGTTGTCAGTACACGTTATAGTTTGGGGATGAATGAGTGTGTCTGGTTCGAGGCCTGTCTTTTTTTCCAGTTGGAACAGCAGCCAGAATACACACAGACACACCCTGAGCATCTCTCGTGGCCTCGCCAAAACTTTGGTTTTGCAATTGGCGGGAGGCTCGGCGAGAGTGACACACGAGTGTCAGCCATCGGCGTTCCCCGAGCCTCGGACGCCAGACATGGAGGAGGAATCAGGGGAATTCAAGTAAATAAGGTGCCAGCTGATGGCAGGCGGGTGCCGACACGCGGTCGGAGAGAAGCGAGGGAGAGCGAAGGAAGAGAGGAAAGGAAGGCGAGCGATGTCCTGACCTTCTCTCCAAGACCCCTCATCAGAAAGACGCTATCGACCACAAGACTCTGTCCCGTCGTCTTGGTGTATGAGAGATGGCTCATCAAAACAGAGAAATTATCAAATTGAAACGATGCAAGACTAATAATTGGGATTTTGCACGTTGGGACAAACTCATTTTCACTTTTCCGGCTCGCGTCTTCTCGCCTTCACCACCTCGAGAGGCAGGTGAGATATGATCAGCACGCCAGGTCTTCCGTTCTGCAGATGTTAATGACGAAAATAAACCCCGCGGCAAACAAACGAGCCTTTTTTTTGGTGTAGATGTGGTACAACCACGTCACCAAAGTCATGTGACCCTTGCAGTTCTGTGACCCTATTAAGAGTTCATTAGAGACGAGCTTATAGAAGTTACTGGGCGAATGGAAGAGTGGGAGGAAGCTGACAGCACCCGACTTCCAAGTTTTCCAATTTGTTTTTCGCAAATTGTCTTGTCAACTGGATCTCTAAGTGCCGTTTTCTTATTTTGAACGCTGCTTGGCGCTGGTCCCGGATCAGGTCTTCAGGTTCCACCAGCAGTACTGGGTTTCGGTTCTACCAGGTAGTTCATTGCGTTCACCTGTCGCTCCAGTCGTTACAGCGTCCAGTCAGAGAGGTTTGAGACCGGAAACAAGAGGTGATAATGAACTACCTGGTAGAATAGGAAGCCAGCAGTACTGGTGGTGGTACCTGAGGACCTGATTGAGAACCACTGCTGTATATAGCATAACAAATGAATAATGTTAATAGATTGACATTAATGCACTGCGACAAAGGTGTTGTAATGTTTTGGAGGTTGGAGGTGATGGGGGGGGGGGGTTTGGAACTCCTCCGAGGATCAAAACCGGCCAATTTGACACCCCCTACCCCCTCCACCCCCACCCCACCCCCTCCCAAAAAAAAATCACAACATGATGAATGAAAAATATCATCTGTTATGGAATGACCACGGATGTGTAGACAGCGTCACTAGCCATTGGCTAACGGGTGGGACTGGTAAACGTAGCCGCCAGTGGTGCTGGAGACCCGGGTTCGCGTCCCGCATCCGCTGCTACCAAGTGTAGCTAGCGAGTTCGGTACCAGCAGATGGTTCCAGCAGATGGTAGCAGCTAGCGAGTCTACACATCCGTCCACCCCACTCCCCTGCATTGTACGACTTGGTTGCACCCAATCCACCCCCCCCCCGCCCCCATTGCGTCCTCTCAAATTCTGATAGGTAGCTGGCACGAGCCGATTGCACCACTTGTGTGTTCTTGCAAGTTCTGCTTACTAATGTGGAATTCCCATCGCCCTAAATAAAAAGGAGTTTCACCACTCCTAATAGTTGTTCCTAAGAACTTAGCGGTTAGTAAAGCCTTACGCATACCATCTAGAGCAGTGTTTCTCAACCGGGGGTCCGCGGACCCCTAGTGGTCCGTGGTGTAATTGCAAGGGGTCCGTGAAAATAAAATATCTTTAAAAAAAAGATCCTATGACATTTATAGAAATAGGATTATTTTACTCAAATGTGACTGAGACCTTTATCTACCTAAACTATAAAGGGTAACAGGACTTTTTTCTCTAATTACATCTGTTTCACAAGTGTAATTTATTGTATTTTAATAAGAGATCTCGCTCCCGTTTGCATTGTTAAAAGTTACTGCATAAAAATTCTTTTGTTACATATATCTGAAAATTACTGAATACATATTCTGTTTTGTTACATATATCTGAAAGTTACTGAATACATATTCTGTGTTGTTACATATATCTGAAAGTTACTGAATACATATTCTGTTTTGTTACATATATCTGAAAGTTACTGAATACATATTCTGTTTTGTTACATATATCTGAAAGTTACTGAATACATATTCTGTTTTGTTACATATATCTGAAAGTTACTCCATAAGAATTCTGTTTTGTTAACTATATCTAAGTTACAACTGAAAGCTCTTATTTTTGCCCCAAAGAGTGAATAAATGCTATAATGCAATTTAAAATGCAGTTTCTACTGTTTCCATCAAATTGCAACCCCCCTCCCCCAAGATCAGGTGGAGGGGTCCTCAGGGTAGATCAAAAATACGCAGGGGGTCCAGCACCCCAAAAAGGTTGAGAACCACTGATCTAGAAGGTGCAGTTGTTGGGGTGAGGTAGCGGAGAGCAACGTTTTATCAAAACAGCAATGACACAAATGGGCTTAACAACAAACACCCAAATGGTTGGCTTTGATGGGTGGGGACTATTATTTTGAAAATGGGGGAAATAGTCGTTGTTAACGCATTTTACGCGATCGACCGCATCATCACCTAGATTTATGTGATGTGGACATGTTTGTCCGACACTGGCAGGTGGAGCAGGTGTGCAATTCTATTCTTACATGCGACAGTGTTTTTGATTGGCTGGCTGCTGTAATGTTTGCCTAGTAACAGATTTACACAATACTAAGGTTATACTATATCTACAGCGTTCCTTATGTTTAAACCCAACCCCAACCTGAAGTAATACTTGGGTTAGTATTGGTCGAGGATCAATGACCACACCGAGTAGAACTCAGGTTTAATCGTGGCTCAGTAGGCAGACGTAATAACCATACATGGTAGTGGTGTAACCATAATAACAGTCCGGGTAGTACATAACACCTAGTGTAGTTCCAGTGGATATACATGGCGTTATATCACTACAGAACCTATTAGTAAAATGCTATTTTACAACTTACTAGTTAAAACTAGGAACTTTATAAGCACTTTACATACAAACTTAGTATTAGATGTGGTAATGCCCGAGGCAACTCTGCCCACAGCACAGCCAAAGAGATGGTGCAACTAAACGTAGTTTGCCAGTTAACACAATGAAAAGAATGGAACCAAAAGGCCAAGCTTAGGTAGCAGGCTCATGTGTAGAGTCATTCTAGGTCATAGCTAGGTCATATGCGGCACAGTGGCCCAGTGGTTAGCACTGTCAGCTCCCAGCAAGAAGGTCCTGGGTTCGAACCCTTGGGTAGTCCAACCTTGGGGGTCATCCTCTGTGTGGAGTTTGCATGTTCTCCCCGTGTCTATGTGGGTTTCCTCCGGGTGCTCCAGTTTCCTCCCACAGTCCAAAGACATGTAGGTCAGGTATGAATAATTTGCCCCTAGGTATGAATATGTGTGTGTGTGTGTGTGTGTGATGGCCTGGTGGCCTGCCCAGGGTGTCTCCCCGCCTGCCGCCCAATGACTGCTGGGATAGGCTCCAGCATCCCCACAACCCTGAGAGCAGGATAAGCGGATTGGATAATGGAGGATGGATGAAGAATATGATGAGGAGGATCAATATAGCTAGCTAGCTAGCTAAAAGTGTCTGCTTCCTACAAGCCCAGAAATCCTCTTTTACTTTGTCAGTAAATAATAAAAAAAACACCTTAAAATGCACTATGCCATGGTTCATGATGTGCCATTTACCATTCCTGAGACTGAGTTAAATCTGCTTCAGTTAGTCTACAGCTTAGTGGATTCAGCATGCACACGTGTTACTTTTGCTATCTATCTAAACAGCAAACGGACTTATTCTTACTATCTGTCCCTGAAGTCCGTACTGAGTTGAGTAAAAGGGTGTTTAAGTGCGCCGCTCCTTCTGCTTGGAATCGGTTGCAAAATGACCCGACTCTTCCAGACTTGTTCTCATCGGATGCATTTAACGTACTTCTTACTGACTTGGAGGGAGGCACATCTGGCTGCAGATGTCTTGACTGGCTCACATTGCATCTCTGTGATCCCTGATGTTTGTGGATTTTCCCCCCTTTTCCCCCAGTTGTATCCGTCCAATTATCCCACTCTTAAGAGCCGCCCCGGTCGGTGCTCCACCCCCTCCGCCGACTGCAGACTACCACATGCCTCCTCCAACACTTGTGGAGTCGCCAGCCACTTCTTTTCACCCGACAGTGAGGAGTTTCGCCAGGGGGGGGTAACACGTGGGAGGATCGCCCTATTCCCCCCCAGGCCCGGTGATGATTCGTTACGCCCCTGGGAGGCGCTACTGCGGCGACCAGGACGCATACCCACATCCGGCTCCCCGCCTGCAGACACAGCCAAGTGTGTCTGTAGGGACGCCCGACCAAGCCGGAGGTAACACGGGGATCCGAACCGGCAACTGGATTTGTATTCCGGAAAATGGCCTCATGGGTGAAGTCCAGGTATGCAGGACCTGCTTGGACCTGACGGAGTCAGCAGTCGGCCTACGGGTAGTCGGCACTAATTTATGCTACGCCGCCCTAACACCACGCAGTGTCTATGGCGCGCTGAGATTTCAAAACAATAATCACAGTTTTCTGCCTGGTCTCATTAGCTCGCCGCTGATCCGGACCGGCTCCACAACCCGTAATCAGCGTCAACAAGTGGGCCGTGCCACCGACACCTGGAGGGGCCCGTCAGCGTTTTGAGACAAAAGAGCCTCAGGGATGAGGGAGAGAGGGAGAGCGGGAGAGAGAGAAACCGTGGGGGTAAATGGTAAATACCCAGGGTTGGGGGTGGGGGGTTGGGGGGTGGGGGGCTGGGGGGGGGTGGCAGTAAGAGGTGATAATGAGCATGTTGGAAATAGCAGGGGGCTTTTGGTGTAGCAGCCGAGGCTCTTGGTAACAGTTTGGGGAGGTTGGGGGCTGTCAGTCTCTGTTATTACCTCATCACATCACAGATTACCGAGGGGGCAATTTGGGGGCTGTGGATTTGATAAGTGGAGGACACAGAACTGCAGAAGAAGAAGAGACATAAGACAGACAGGAAGGTGTGCTCGGTTTGTGTGTGTGAGAGATGGAAATGAGAAATGAGCTGCGAATGCAAGAGGACAGAATGTGTGTGTGTGTGTGTGTGTGTGTGTGTGTGTGTGTGTGTGTGTGTGTGTGTGTGTGTGTGTGTGTGTCCTTTTTCTCCCCAGTTGTACTTGGCCTATTACCCCACTCCTCCGAGCCGTCCCGGTCTCTGCTCCACCCCCTCTGCTGATCCGGGGGAGGGCTGCAGACTACCACAAGCCTCCTCCCATACATGTGGAGTCGCCGGCCTTTTCTTTTCACCTGACAGTGAGGAGTTTCACCAGGAGGACGTAGCGCGTGGGAGGATCACGCTATTCCCCCCAGTTCCCCCCGAACAGGCGCCCCGACCGGCCAGAGGAGGCGCTGGTGCAGCGGGCCAGGACACGTACCTGCATCCGGCTTCCCACCCACAGACACGGCCAACTGTGTCAGTTGGGACGCCCGACCGAGCCGGAGGTAACACGGGGATTCGAACCAGCGATCCCCGTGTTGGCAGGCCACGCCACCCGGACGCCATGTTACAGATCTTTCGCCCTCTGTCCGAGGGGGCCAGTAGCCACGTGTGATGCGACCTGGGAAAATATTAACCATCAGAAGCGAAAGCCCCTGTTTCCTCCAATAAGCCGACAGGTTTTGTTGTTTTTTTTTTTGTTAAAGCTGACACAAAAACTAAAGCAAAGTTAACAAACAAACAAACATAAAGTCCAATTAAGTTTTCCCTCCCCCCCCCCTCTTTATTTATTTATTTATTTATTTATTATCCAGAATCTTTAACAGAATGTGGGAGAACACCCCCGAGCACACCTCCAGTATCGCTTGGATACTGGAGCCTCTCCGTCTCTTCCGGGAGGCCCCGACAGAGGAGGTGAGTAAGGAGAGCGAGGGAGGGGGGGAGACAGGGGGAGGAGGGGGGGAGGTGTAATAGCAGGTGTCTCTGCAGGAGTGAGTGTGGGTGGTTCTGTGGCATTTCCCGGATCTTCGGACATAAACGGTGGTCCGCTTTAAAGATACTGGCGGTGGACAGGACCTGCCTTGCCGGTGTTCCAGACTCCATCGTCTGGTGACCGGGTCGGCCTGCCGGATAAATCCAAAAAGAAACAAGCCCAAACTTTCCCCGAAAACGACCGAACAGTTCTGCTCTGTTCGGTAAAAGTAGTTCCCTCATCCGCGTGCCAGCGGACAGACGAGGGACCTCTGAAACGCTCGCTTATCTGCACACTCCCCATCACTCCCCCATCACTCCCCCATCACTCCCCATCACCCCCCATCACTCCCCGTCAGGTGCTTTACTGCTCCATGTAATACGGGAGCGGGAGATCGGCCCCCCGGAGCAGAGCCCCTGGAGGGGGGCCGGGATTCAGCGGTCAAGGACGCGGGCCTGGGACAGGTGCTGGCCGACCTGTGGAGGTGAACAGTGGTAGAGAATCTACTGGGCCTTTTGGGGACTCAAACGCCCGACCATTGAGCGAAGTGCTGACTTTCTCAACGCCGAATTAATCAGTGACTTGTGTGTGATTGTAACTCATGTTCGACAACGTGTTAATGAGGGTTAAGAAAAGTGAATGTGGCGGTCTATTCCGTTGCCTACCAACACGGGGATCGCCGGTTCGAATCCCCCTGTTACCTCCGGCTTGGTCGGGCGTCCCTACAGACACAATTAGCCGTGTCTGCGGGTGGGAGGCCGGATGTGGGTATGTGTCCTGGTCGCTGCGCTAGCGCCTCCTCTGGTCGGTCAGGGCGCCTGTTCGGGGGGGGGGGGATAGCGTGATCCTCCCACGTGCTACGTCCCCCTGGTGAAACTCCTCACTGTCAGGTGAAAAGAAGCGGCTGGCGACTCCACATGTATGGGAGGGGGCCTGTGGTAGTCTGCAGCCCTCCCCGGATCAGCAGAGGGGGGTAATTGGCCAGATACAACTGGGAAGATAAAGGAGGAAAACATCAAAAAGAAAAAAAAGTGGACCCATCCTTGAATGTGATTTTTTTGTTTTTTTAACTACGCTGTCATCCAGCTTGGTGTACAACACATGGGAATGTGTCTTGGAGTTAATCCGCAAGTGAAGTTCAGGTTCCTTCAAGTTGATGTTAATGGATCTATAGCCGGGCGGCACGGTGGCCTCACAGCAAGAAGGTCCTGGGTTCGAGCCCCGGGGTAGTCCATCCTTGGGTGTCGTCCTGAGTCGTCCTCCGTGTGTAGTTTTTTAATGTCCTCCCCGTGTCTGCGTGGGTTTTCCCCAGGCGCTCCGGTTTCCTCCCACAGTCCAAAGACATGTAGGTCAGGTGAATCAGCCGTACTGAATTGTCCCTAGGGGTGAATGTGTGTGTGTGTGATGGCCTGGCGGCCTGTCCAGGGTGTCTCCCCGCCTGCCGCCCTAGGACTCCTGGGATAGGCTCCAGCATCCCCCCCTAAGAGCCGGATAAGCAGTTAGGATAATGGATGGATGGATATATAGCACACATAACATAAGAAAAAGATGACTGTTTATGAAGTGCAGTGAGCAGAGTCGGCATCAGAACAAATCGAATCGGGCGGCAATAGGGATCCGGGGGGGGGGGGGGGGGCACAAACTGCCATTCGCAAACTCAATCCATGATGTGAAATGCAAGAAATAGTAGACCCCTTCTCTTCAGCGGCTATCCTCTTTGGACTGAAGATCAGCGTGTCCAGAACAGAGCTTCTGTTGCCGGCCTCCCCCTCAGAAAAGCCCCGGAGAAGGTCGGCCCAGTATTTTGGTTAATGGAGCAACTCTGAAGACTGCCGAGTGCTTTCCCTATCCGGGCCGTGCTGCGACAGATACAAACTCCTCTGACTTAGAAGTGGAAAGAAGAATCCAAGCGGCCACAAAAGCCTTTGGTGCCCTCCACAAACGACTTCGGCCCCGCCATGTGACACCAGGCTGACAACACACAGCAGAGCTCGGCGTCTCCAACACAGCTGTTCCCCCGTCTCTACTGTGCTCCACTGAATGCATGACCCTATGATGTGAATGCTTGATAATACGAGTTTGCCGTTAACAACCAGCACACCGACCCAGTTCCTAGTTCAGAACATGCTGCAAAACACACACACACACACACACACACACACACACACACACACACTGCACTGTGCACATCATTGCATCCTTTGAAATAGACCACATACTCCACTCTCACCGAATACACTCAGACAGGCCTAAAAAAATAATCCTGCACTGTGCTCAGTCGTCATGTAAGCCAAGGCTGGCGTCGTACCGTGAATTAAACACATGCTTCACCTTTAGAAGAGTTGCAGGCGGCGGTGGCGAGTGTTGCTGCTGAACCTCCTAAGATTGGTTTCCTTCCACGCAGTTGTGCATTTCTGGGTTACGTTTCTCTCGAACGCTAGTTGAACCAGCTTGGCCTTTCTTTTGTGGAGCGTTGTGTGTCTGTGGTGGGAAAATGCGTTTCTCGGAGTAGAGAATGAATTCTTGCACATTGCTGTGATGTGTGTGGTACTATGAGAGGGTGTTGCTGTATTGGCCAGTCCCCCCTCGATTGGCTGTGAGCTGAAAAACTGTTGGGCAACTTTGTTCTCTGTCTGAATTATAGGGGATCTTGGCCAGGTGTGCTGGAAGATGTTTTAAGTAGGGGGGGGGGGGGGCTGCCAACTAAAATGAAAAGTATTGTGGCGAGCCGGCGTGGAAGAACGAGTCAAGAGGCAGAGATCTCTTATAATCACAACTCCCGTGCCCCAGAAACTGCACGACCCCGGGAGTGCTCTTTTATTCACCCCGGCCAGAACAGACCAGAACTGACAACAACATAACAAGTCCCCCCCCCCACCATGTCCCAAGTGACGACATCAGTCCCAGGTCCCAATCCCGTCCTACAGTCAGTCAGTCAGTAAGCGGTCTCCTACTTAGTCTTAGTTGAACCCCCAAAACAGCAATACAAGAATGACCACAACATGAACAACATGAGCCACATTCTTAAAACACAACATTAACAGTCCCGTCAGCCATTGCGCTCCCCCAGCGCAGAACTGCCGACAGTCAGAGTGACCGCCTCCCCCGGTCACTAAAGTATGACATCATTGTTTTGTTTGGAAGGTGTGTGTGTAGCAGATTTGGAGTGGTGTGTTTACTCACTTTGTATTTGTGTTAAAATGAGTTTTAGATCAATTGCACAAAAATCCGGCCCTGTGATGGACTGGCGGCCTGTCCAGGGTGTCTCCCCACCTGCCACCCAATGACTGCTGGGATAGGCTCCAGCATCCCCGCCACCCTGAGAGCAGGATAAGCGGTTTGGATAATGGATGGATGGATTATTAAAAAAGGTACAGTCCACGCAGAGCTAGCCCACTGTTTAGAATAAAGGTGTGTTTTATTTATTTATCTATTTTTGCATTTGTACGTTAGGAAAAGATAGGCATACTGTTGGGTCTAAGATGTTACACAGCCACCTGTCATCACTGGGGAGGGGGGCTGCACCCACCACTAGGGGGCGCTACAGCCCCCCTTCCCATGCTAATGATCATGACAGGTCCATAACATGTGGAAGTTCCACAGCTAGCACTTATGCTAGCAGGTGCATCATGGCTGCTCACAGAAGGCGGCTCTTGCTCGTTGGTGGTGCTGGAGGAGGCCTTGAAGGAGCAGCACCTTGTAGCCTTTTTCTTATATCCATTTTTCTCTGTCCGAAGTGCAGTCTTATAGTCGCTTTCTCTCACTGAAACATATTAGCGGCAAGCGCCGTCTGACTTGCTCACTGTGAGTTATGTGCTTATCTTGACGTAATGACAACAAATCAAACCAGTAGGTCATAGGTCAAGTTGGCACCAGACCAATGAGCATACTACTTGGGATGTCTGGATAGCGTGGCGGTCTATTCCGTTGCCTAACAACATGGGGATCCCTGTTCGAATCCCCATGTTGCCTCCGGCTGGGTCGGGCATCCCTACAGACACAATTGGCTGTGTCTGAGGGTGGGAAGCCGGATGTGGGTATGTGTCCTGGTCACTGCACTGGCGCCTCCTCTTGTCGGTCGGGACGCCTGTTCGGGGGAGAGGGGGAACTGGGGGGGGAATAGCGTCATCCTCCCACCACTACGTCCCCCTGGTGAAACTCCTCACTGCCAGGTGAAAAGAAGCGGCTGGCGACTCCACATGTATAGGAGGAGGCATGTGGTAGTCTGCAGCCCTCCCCGGATCAGCAGAGGCGGTGGAGCAGCGGCTCGGAAGAGTGGGGTAATTGGCCAAGTACAATTGGGGAGGGAAAAGGGGGGGGGGGGGAATGAGCATACGCCTTCCTAAAATGTGACCTTATGCACATATGACAAACAGGGTGTGGGTTTTTTTTAATTTAATTTCATTTAGTGAAAAGTTTTTCGCTCTTGATATGATAAATATAAATTAATTAATAAGATGCAAAGGCTTGGCCTGCGGGTGGGGAGTGGGGGGGACACAATAACCAAGGCTCCGCGTTTTGGGTTTTTACCGATTTTCACCGAAAAATACCCAGATTTTTTTAAAAGGGGCAGATCGGTTTGAACTGATTTTCACCCGGATTTTATGTTTCCACGGATCCAAAAGTAGTTCCTGTTCATGTGAGGTTATGTAACAGTGTCCTCTTGTGGCCAAATTCGGCATGCTGGATTGCTTTGAAAAATAAAAACCAAAAACGCTGAGCCTTGACAATAACTCATTTGGGGGGGGGGGGGCTGGCCCACGAATGCCCCCCCCCGTGACGCCGACACTGGCTGATAACACCTTCATGAAGTGAGTAATGATGCAGAGCAGTGAAGTGCCTCAACCCCAGATGACACAGGGTGACAGATAAAGGGCGTTCATGAAAATATTTCCACATCCATGATGAAACTCCCAAGTGGGTATGAAAAAAAAAGAAAAATCCTGCTTAGAGAGAAAATAAACAAAACAGCCAGATAAAAAAGACCCAACTGGGCGAGATAAAAGAAACTAAATGCCAACAAACTTCAGCACAAAACGCAGCACTGACGAGTCAATGGAAAAGTCCTCTGGATTCAACCATTTAAACGACTCCAACTCTAGGATGGCAAAGTTTCACAGAAACAATCCAAAAAAAGCTTTCTCCCAAACTAGGGGAGGTAAACCAAAAGCTTGATGTTGATGTGTGACAGCAGCTCTTTTGCACGCCTCAGGGGTAGTTTACTGAAGAGGTTGAGTCTGTTTTTCTCTCTGATGTCAGATTCTGTCGCAGGATCCACTCGGATGGCCACCACAAAGCCTTTCGGAGGCATTTAAAATCCCGGAGAAGGTCTCACAGCGATTTCCTATTCAGCTTTCTAGTTCCTCGATGTGAGCAAAGGTTAAAAACGCTTGTCTTTCGCTCTTGTTTGCTTGTGTTCTTGCAAAGCTATTCAGAATGAAAGCTGACGGTTATTCAGATGGATTTCTTTAGATGTGGCTTTTTGTCACGCTGTCCAAAGATCAATGACAATTTAGACTGAAACGTACGAGAATAATATGGATCATTCTATCCTACAGTTAAGAGGAAAATAGCAGTCACAACAGGCAGGCTTAATCATAAAGTGGAACTAGCAAACGATAGAGGAATATTTCCACTCCTTAAGTGCCGACTCCTCCTTTAGTTATCGCACTCCCATCGCCACACGTCCAGCTTTCATTCTGCCTTTCTTTGGAAATTCACTCACAAATCTCCTTTCCTCGGCATGACTCTGGATGTCGCCACAAAGACCGATGGCGTGGCGACGCTGCCATGAGCACCGTCACTCCCACAACTTACAAACCCTCCACCCCTGCCAGCCTACCCCTTTTTTTTTATAGAAATGACATTGGCATTGTTCATGTGTTTTTATCTCCCTCTATTCATCCAGAGAACGTGCTGGCTGGTGTTACCTTCAGAGAGCAGACAGCCTGGGTTAGTCCAAGGCAGATAAAGAACTGGAGGGGGAGGCGGGGGAATGTGGAGGGGTGCAGCAGACATCCCTGCCTGGAACCCCCCTGATGATGGAACGCAAAAGTTATCTGCCGACTACAGGTACACTCTCACACAATAACTCTCTTTGTCTCCCGTCCGCTGTTTTCTCTGCAACAGACAGCGCTCCGCTCTTTTAAGCTGGCCAATGTGAACTCTACAGTCACTCCAGCCGTATCTGCGTTCGACTTTTGACGTATCAGCGTTCTGAGGGTTTGTTTTAACACCGCACAGGAAGCACGTTCTTTTGCATGGGTTCCCTCCAGAGAGAGACAGGGGGGGAGAATCTGGGGGTGCAGACAGAGACAGATGGGCAGAGAGAGGAAGGGGGCAGTGTCTGAGCGACATGCTATATTCCTGTATCCCCCCCCCCCCTCAGTTCTCTTGTGTTCTATTCTCTCAGCTGTTTGAGGGAATGCAGATGTGGCCGTGCTGGCTCTTTGCTGGGCTCCGGGCTAGTGGTGGGATTAATTACCCGACCGCTCAACATTCATCAGTCTTAACACACCGGCCAAGCCAGGACGGGGCCTTGTTTCGTACCTGAGTTCTACTGAGTTTCTATTCTATTCTCTATTTCTCTAATTTCCTGCCGTCATCAAAACCCCAGTAAACCTTCACACACACAAACACCGAATGCAAAAACAATGAACACATAATACATACACACGCCAGCAGACATACAGAAACAGGAGCAGGCACACACACACACACACACACACACACACACACACACACACACACACACACACACACACACACACACACACACACACAATACACAAACAGAACAAATACACACGAATACACACACACACACACATATACACACGGCATATCAGCTAACATATACATACAAAACCCAGAGAGAGAAGCGTGCATGTGTGCAGCCACATGAGCGCATCCACACACCCACAACATGGGAGATAAATGGACTGTGGTTGCCATAGAAACAGTTGAGTCCACAACATCCATTCCAGAGCCTTCGGAGAAAGAAGCATTTGTCTCATTTTTCAGATCTGTGTGTCTTAACAAAAGGCAGCCTCACAGCCACAAGCATACCTCCACACGCGCACACACGCACACACACACACACACACGCACACACACACACACACACACACACACACACACGCACACACACACGCAGAGGATCTGAGCCGGTGTGTGAGGTGGATCCCCCCTCTGTGATCACAAAGAGAAGCTCTCATCCCAGAGAATCCCGTTTTACGGTCCACGTTTGGATTATTGGCCTACTCGGCGTTTTTAAATAAGACATGAAACCCCCGCTGTGAAGATAGTGCGTTGTGAAGGCTCTTATGTGTTTGGATACTTGGTGGTGTGTGAGTCGTAAAGCTTTGGTAATGGCCGAGGCCAAATTTGCATTAACATTCTGGTCATGTAGCAACATACCATGAGCAGAATAGGAGAATAAGTCATAAATCCTCCAGTGGTGCAAATGGAAATGAAACCAGCCAAGGGTCAGGGTGCGGGGATAGCCTTATGGTCTTCAGCTCATTGAAATGCTCTCACCTTTTGCCACCTGTGAGGCAGTTCCTCCTTAAACACCAAGTGCGAGGATGCAGATGCTGACCTTTTGAAATTATCGGGCGTCGGGTTCAGAGCTTTGGAAAAAAAAAGGTGCTTTTTTTTTTCTTCTGTGTGATGCTACACAGTACGCTTTCAGGGCCTGTGTCTGCCTGTGTGTGTTGCAGTGATAGTGAGGGCTGTTAGTAGCAATAAATATTGGCTGAGAAGACAACCGCACAGCTCTGCATGGGGTCCTTGGCGGCGCCTCCTTCCCCCGAAGCACAGGCCTCTCAGCTCTGACTAAAGCACGCTGACACGATGAAAAGCTCGCGGAACGGGGAACGCTCAGGCTCCCTTCCATTTTGCTGTCCTACTTTGTCACCTTTCACCGCAGTCCTCGAGGTTAGGCATAATGGGCGGTCGTAAAATCGATAACAACAACTCTTGAATGGGCGTAGCAAGTTCGTTCTGCAAACTCTTGCTGACTCCGTAGCCAGAAAAATAGAAACCATGCCTCTGCAGAAGAAGTGTGCCCCCTCTTGCCATTTACATGTGTCATTACACACACAGGTGCATGCAATAGGCGCACTTTTCCACACTTGGGTTGCATGTGCACCGATTATCGAGAATGGGTTCAAGGTATGGTCTAACAGAGGCATGATCATAGGTGCCAAGCGGGTGGGTCTGAGCATCGGCAAAACCGTAGAGCAGCTGGGTTTTTGAAGGTGGCAGTATTAAAGGTGTTCAATGAATGGACCAGAACATAACGCAGCAAAACATTTGCTAAGAGGGAGGTGGCCCTCGACAGGTGAACATGGGAGCCACTCGACTCGAGTGGCTCAGGCCACAACAAGCAACAGTCAGTCCACAGTATGACAGATAACATCACAATACAACTGTGGGGTACAGCGACCAATTTTGGAACTCACAATGCGTCACACTCTTGCCTGAATGGGGTATAACAGCAGAAGTGGCGGCTCCTGCCAAATCTCTCAGGGGGGCAATTGTTGCGACGATGGCTAAGGTGACCCGTTCAATGGATAAGTTAACCTAAGTCTGCTAGCTAACAAAACATTGTCACATCGCATAGTACAATTTGTTTTTGTTTTGTTTTTTCTAGTTCCCTCATATGCTGTGCAGTATTTGTGGACAGCCACATCTAGGAGTTCATCGTAGATGTCTTGAATAAAATTACTTTGGTTCTACAGTGACTGAACGATCCACTGTGGTCATCAACAGGTAAACTGTCATCTATCAGTTTGACCTCACAATGTGCTCCTTGAATGTGAAGAGAGAGAGACCTGCTTTACCATTAATCAGATAAAATGTATTAAGGTCTTTACGCTCGTTATAAGACAGTCTTCATGAAGGCTTACTCGAACACTCCACAAAACTTCACACAGTCGATAAAACGGGCTAGAATGTGACGGTTCTCGCTCATCTCGTTGTTGTGATGACACCCAGTTATCCTGTAGCTCTCGTACAACTGTGTGTCAAATTTGACCCTCCTGAAAGCCAAAGGTTCAAATTACGGGGAGTGGAGGTATTGGGGAGTTTGGCCCCTCCCCCCCAATTAAGACTTACCTGTATCCTTCTTACCTGTATATTTCCTATATTCATGCCAGGAAGAACCTTGCAATATGATTTCAGACACCCCTGCCTCATTGCAGTGGTTCCTGTTCTCATTAAAGTCTATGTTCGTGTGCAGTACGCAAGCTAATGGAGACGCCATTGGTTAGCTATCTAGCTAGTTTAATACTTTACTTTCTTACCTTCAGAGTTTCTAAATTAGGCTGTGTATGGATGAATGCTAATGTTTGCTAGTTTCTTACTTTTGCCTTAAGTTACAGTTTAACTAATGTTACCTAGCTAAATCTGACATTTGCCTTACCTAACATTAGCTAACTAATGTTAGCTAGCTGACAGCACACCCTTTCACTTCCAGTGTTGGCTAAATAGCTAGCTAGCTGAGCCTATGGCTTGGCATTTTGTTATCCATATGAGATGTCATATATATTATCTAATGTTAGCTAACACTGCTGCCAAGTCAAGAGCAGTGAGACAATGGATGATTAGCTGTTGTAGAGATATGATTTGACATCAATATATAGTTTATTAATTCATTTTAATAGTCTTATGTGGCTGATGTGGTTTAGCCTTTTATAATAGGCATCTCCTTTGTTTTCACTCATGAGTGCAGGCAATTTAACTGGTTGGGTAATTGAACAATATTAAAATCCATGTGTGATGAAGGCAGAGGAATTGTATTGGTTCAAATGTATGACTACTTTATTTAGACTGTCGATGACTGGAAACGTTTGTCTGGTTTATTGCGTCCTGGTTTTAACCAGGGGTGTAAATCACAAGTTTCACCATGATACGACATTACATCCATTCTTTGAACGACGATACGATATTTACTGATATCACAAAGTCTGCCACGATAAGATTTCTATTCGACTCAATTCAGGGGCTGCAATCAATATGTAGCGATATATGCCCATTTAACACAACCAGTTACATTTACATCAACTCACAAAAGGCAACTAAAATGTGATTTGACAATTTTATTACTGAGCTCTTCCAGACATTTAAATGAAAAACAATCTATTCTTTTCAATAGAAAAAATTAAAATAAAAATAATTAAAAATTGTTCAATATAAAGTGCCACATTTCTTGTGTTTAAGTGCAAATGTTTTTACGAGTTAACTTAACGAGCCCTTGATGTTCTTTCAATTATGAACATGAGTGTGCACATCCCTGCTTCATCACTGTGGCTTTACAAGATTCTGTCAGTGGTTCAGACATATTGATATTGATTGATGATATTGGTTTGTTGATCATTGAATCTATACATATCTATAATATCTATCGATCTGTAGGGTGTCTGGGCTCAGCCTTAGAGATAGGGTGAGGAGCTCGGACATCTGGAGGGAGCTCGGAGTAGAGCCGCTGCTCCTTCGTGTCGAAAGGAGCCAGTTGAGGTGGTTCAGGCATCTGACCAGGATGCCTCCTGTGCGCCTTCCTTTGGAGGTTTTCTGGGCACGTCCAACTGGGAGGAGACCCTGGGGTAGACCCAGAACTTGCTGGAGGGACTACATGTCCAATCTGGCCTGGGAACGCCTTGGGATCCCCCAGGAGGAGCTGGAGGGCGTTGCTGGGGAGAGGGACGTCTGGAGTGCCCTACTTAGCTTGCTGCCGCTGCGACCTCATCCCAGATAAGCGGCTGATGATGAATGAATGAATGACTCCATACATCAATCCAGATCGATGGATCATTACACCCCTAGATTTTGCTGCACCACCACAGTTATGGGCTCAGGGCAATTAGCTCTCTCATCACAGACCCGTAACGGGCTTTCAGGTCATTGTAAAAAATAAAAAGAAGAAAAGGTTTACTACCCATTAAGGCTAAGCTATTTAACCGGAGGAAACCAGTTGCACTCCAGTTAAGCTGGCCTCATTGCTGCTCAGCCACCTCCATCCTACCTGTCGCCTGTTTGGATCTGATCTGATCTATGGACTTATAGCTTTGGCAATGAATGGATCTGTTGCATGTGGAACTACACCTAGTATGTTAAAACTTATCAGTAAGACTGATCACAAATCCTTCTGAAAGTCATATTGCTGCTCAAATGCAGTAATACAGTCTACATGTCCCCGAGCGTGTGAGTTGTCTTCAGTGAATTGTACTTTTAAAGAAATGTTTGCTTACTGCTTCACAGTCATCACAAACCAGAAGCAGAAGAAATTAGAGGCCGGAACAGGAAGGAAAACGTGTACAGTAAAAGAGCAGAGAAACAAAAAAACGGGCGTCCGGGTAGCGTAGTGGTCTACTCCGTTGCCTACCAACACAGGGATCGCCGGATCGAATCCCCGTGTCGCCTCCGGCTTGGTCGGGCGTCCCTACAGGCACAATTGGCCGTGTCTGGGGGTGGGAAGCTGGATGTGGGTATCTGTCCTGGTCGCTGCACTAGCGCCTCCTCTGGTCAGTCGGGGTGCCTGTTCGGGGGGGGAATAGCGTGATCCTCCCATGCGCTACGTCCCCCTGGCGAAACTCCTCACCGTCAGGTGAAAAGAAGCGGCTGGCGACTCCACATGTATGGGAGGAGCATGTGGTAGTCTGCAGCCCTCCCCGGATCAGCAGAGGGGGTGGAGCAGAGACCGGGATGGCTCGGAAAGGGGGGGTAATTGGCCGGATACAATTGGGGGAGCGAAAGGGGGGGGGAGTAAAATGTAAAATCAAAATAAACAGATGAAAAAGATACACACTCAGCAGACTAATGTGAACACAAAGAGGCGAAAGGTAAACCTCGTTGAAGAAACACTACAGAAGAGATTTAAATGAGGACCGGTGGTCCCTTGGGGGGCTTCAGATTAATTTCTGTCTGGAAGGGGGTTATAAAAGGGTCTGTTGTAAGATCAAGGCCCTGAGGCATTCAAGACTAAAAAGTCATCTGTAAAATCATAGAGTCAATTCCAAAATGAATTGGCAGCCGGTTATGGGAAGACTGGTTTGAGCCGAATTCAAAATTATTTTCATAAAGCTGTCGGGAGTTGTGTAGAAATACAGAGTAAGATCTCAGACGGATCGGGTAGAGTAAAGCCAAGTCAAGTTTATTTATATGGCACATTTAAAACAACCGCGGTTGAACCAAAGTGCTGCACAAGCTTAAAATGCCATACAAACTAAGTGACACATGAATATAAAATATAATGTAAAGAAAACATAATAAAATAAAGAATATAAAGTATAAACGATAACACTTAAGAGTAAAAGTATATTTGCACAGTAAAATCATGGTGTCAAGCTTAACTTGAATTGAATGCCGGCAAGAAGAGGTAGATATAAAAGTGTCTAGGGCCTGTGTGATGGCCCGGCGGCCTGTCCAGGGTGTCTCCCCGCCTGCCGCCCAATGACTGCTGGGATAGCATCCCCACCACCCTGAGAGGAGTCTAAGCGGTTTGGATAATGGATGGATGGATATATAGCAAGATCAGGGCGGCACGGTGGTGCAGTGGTTAGCATGGTCGCCTCACAGCAAGAAGGTCCTGGGTTCGAGCCCCGGGGTAGTCCTGCCTTGGGGGTCGTCCTCTGTGTGGAGTTTTCATGTGTATGTGTGGGTTTCCTCCGGGTGCTCCTGTTTCCTCCCACAGTCCAAAGGCACGTAGGCCAGGTGAACCAGCCATGCTAAATTCTCCGTAGGGGTGAATGTGTCTTCGTGTGTGGGCCCTGTGATGGCCTGGCGGGCTTGTCCAGGGTGTCTCCCCGCCTGCCGCCCAATGATTGTTGGGATAGCATCCCCGCCTGCCGCCCAATGATTGTTGGGATAGCATCCCCGCCTGCCGCTCAATGATTGTTGGGGTAGCATCCCCGCCTGCCGCCCAATGATTGTTGGGGTAGCATCCCCGCCTGCCGCCCAATGATTGTTGGGGTAGCATCCCCGCCTGCCGCCCAATGATTGTTGGGATAGCATCCCCGCCTGCCGCCCAATGATTGTTGGGGTAGCATCCCCGCCTGCCGCCCAATGATTGTTGGGATAGCATCCCCGCCTGCCGCCCAATGATTGTTGGGGTAGCATCCCCGCCTGCCGCTCAATGATTGTTGGGATAGCATCCCCGCCACCCTGAGAGCAGGATAAGCGGTTCGGATAATGGATGGATAGGGCCTGAGCGGGTCTTATGTGTACTGGTAGATTGGTCCAGAGATCAGGGGCAGCCACTGCAAAGGTTCTGTCATCCCTATTGTGAAGCCTGGTTCTCAGAACATGTAAGAGAGCATCTGGTTTGTCGGCCTGAGTGCTCTGACTGGTGTACGATGACGTATTAGCTCAGATAAACAAGGTGGTGCCATTTAGAGACTTAAAAACAAGTGATGAAATCTTAAACTGGATCCTAAAACAGACAGGAAGCCAGGCCAGTACAGACGTCATGTGGTCACGTCGCTTCTTTCCCGTCAGAAGGCGAGCAGCTGCGTTTTGAACGAGCCGCGGCCGACGAAGCCACGGCTGAGCTACGCCAACATACAATCCATCCACCCGTTATCTGAACCGCTTGTCCTGCTCTCAGGGTGGCGGGGATGCTGCAGCCCATCCCAGCGGTCATTGGGCGGCAGGCGGGGAGACACCCCGGACAGGCCGCCAGGCCATCACAGGCCGGAGCCCCCGGAGGAAACCCACGCAGACACGGGGAGAACATGCAAACCCCACACAGAGGACGACCCGGGACGACCCCTAAGGTCGGACGACCCCGGGGCTCGAACCCGGGACCTTCTTGCTGCGAGGCGACCGCGCTAACCGCTGCGCCACTGCGCCGCCCCCCGACGTACGATGCGTTACAGGAATCCAAACGAGAGGCAATAAATGCACGAAGTACCCCGGCAAGATCATTTGGAGGGAGATGGACCTTAATTGAACAGAACTTGTTTTGACGACTGAGCTTATTTGTTTACCAAAGTTAAAGGAGCCGTCAAACACCACACCAAGAGTCCTAACAGAAGAGCGACTGGAGGACGCCAACGGGCCAAGAGCTCTCGGTCCCTGCTGGCTGCCGGCTGCTGCACGGGGCTGGTGGGAGGCTGCCGGCAGCCTGATAACGGAACGAGGCGGGGGTGGAGGGTGGAGGGTATATCACAAATACATCAGAATACCTACGACTCCATCAGTCCTGAATATGCTAATGCAGAAACTCTGTGTGTGTGTGTGTGTGTGTGTGTGTGGTAGTAGTAAGTAAACAGAGATTGATAGCATCTGCTGTAGAAAGCAGAGAGCGACAGTGACTGTGTGTGTACAGTATTGGCTTGGTGTGTGTGTGTGTGTGTGTGTGTGTGTGTGTGTGTGTGTGTGTGTGTGTGTGTGTGTGTGTGTGTGTGTGTGTGTGTGTGTGTGTGTGTGTGCGTGCAGGTTAAGTGAACAGAGACTGATGGTGATTGTGGATCCCTGATCCAGAATATCCCCGGGGCAGGGCAGGCCTGCCAGGCACAAATTAAATAACCTCCTCAGTTTGATGGATGAGTTTCAGAGCCTGACCCCTCCCTTGCTTGCCCACTACCCTACTCCCCTACACTCACTCTCTTCTCTCCCCTCTGCTCTCTGCAAACCCACCCCCACCCACCACCACCACCACCACCACCACCACCCCCCAACCGCCACCGCCACCTCGTTTTAACCATAAACCTCCTCAACACCCCTCTGCTGGGTTTCGACGACAGAAGAAGACAAACTTCTAGAGTCTCGGTGTCCGCCTAAACCCCTGGCTGTTGTTTATTTACTTTCCAAGAGGGCGTCGCTCCGATGCGGCCACGAGACTTCCTTCGCTGACCCAACAGCGGGTATTATTTGTACTCTGTGGCTAGTTTTAGTAGTATTAGTGTGTTTGTTGCACTGAGATAGGACACTGCAGTAAGGGAGCTGAAGAGCAACAGAAAGGGGAAGGTGTAGTTCAATGAGTTATTCTAGCGCCGGCAGCCGTGAAGGAGATCAGAAATCTGCCAGCGACAGGAGGGTGACCGGCGGTTTCCTCCGAATCAGTTCCGAGTCATTAGTCAGCCTACCAACCCAGGCCGGAGACCCCGCACGCCTCGCTTCCTTGTTTCTTCCTCCATGAATGAGTTCGATTTTTTTTTTTTATTTCCTGGTTGACTCGGAGTGGCTGACACCCGGCAGGCCCCGACTGACAGGCTCAGTCCATCTTGATCAGGTCGCCGCTGCCTCCGGTCCGAATCGATTACTCCCGCTCCCCGGGAGAGTCACTCTTCTGTTTTAAGTGTCCTGTCTTTTCCAACTGAAACATGCGGACATGCAGCATTGCCGTCCCCGTGTTTCTTACATAGGTGTCGGGATTTAGCCCTCTTAAGAGGAAGCTCCTGCCTGTCTGGCTCGACTAACCTTAACAAGTTGAATCCTGAAGTTTGATTTAACTTGCAGGTAGCACCGGGTGGGCGGGGTTCAACAGGATGGCACAGAGGGCCTAAGCAGATTTGCCAAAAAAGTTAAGCTAATTTAACTTCCCCTGGGGCAATTCTTTCTCGGCATTTAACCCATGCTAGCTGTGTAGCTAGGAGCAGCGGGCAGCCGCCTTGCAGCGCCCGGGGACCAACTCCAGTTCGTCTTTCCGTTGCCTTGCTCAGGGGCACAGACAGGAGTACTAACCCTAACATGCATCTCTTTTTGATGGGAGAACATGCAAACTCCACACAGAAAGGACCTGGAGTGGACCGACCCCCCCCCCCAAAGGTTGGAAAACCCCGAGGTTCGAACCCAGGACCCTTCTTGCTGTGAGGCGACAGCGCTAACCACTGCGCCACCGTGCCGCCCATATGGACAAAACAGGTCTTCATTATTTTAAAGCTAGAACGCTTGCACTCCATTTTCTTCTTACTGATGTGCTGGGAGGAGAGAAAAAACATAGGAAATGTTAGAAAAATTTGGAGTGCAAGCTTTCGATCAAAAATATTTTGTCTTGTTTCGTCAACATCCAAAAGTTCTGTGCACGGTCTCCTTCTTCTTTCAGCTTGTTTCCCGTTTCTCAGGGGTCACCACAGCACATTTTTGCCCTCCATAGCTTTCTGTCTGACTCATCCCTCTCTCACAGTCCAGCCCTCCTCATGTCTTCCTCTATCTGGTCTCCCTTTCTTTTCCTTGGTCGTCCTCATTTTCTTTTGCCAGGTATTTCCAGGTCCAATACCTTCTTTCCTATATAGTCTTTAGGTCCTCTCTGTACATGTCCGAACCGTCTCAGTCTTGTCTCTCTCAACTTCTCATCCATTCCTCTGATCTTGAACGTAGCTCTCACTTAGTCATTTCTTGTCCGGTCTTTTCTAGTCACTCCCAAGGACCAACGCAGCATGTTCATCTCTGCTACCTGTGATATAGATTCTCGCATCTCTGTTGTTGTCACTGCTTCCATACCATCGAGCATGGCAGGCCTGACTATTGATTTGTATACTTTGCTCTTTACCCTCAATGGCGTTCTTTTATCACAACTCCAGCTACCTTTCTCCATGAATTCCACCCAGATTCTGTCCTCTTCTTGACTTCCTCCTTACCACCGCCTTCTGTCTGTATTGTCGATCCTGAGTACTTGAATTCGTTAACTTCTGGGATATATTCTCCTCCTAAGGTCAATCCTGGACTTTCTACTTGCTTATTTATACACAGGTACTCAGTCTTTGTTCTGCTGATCTTTAGTCCTCTAATCTCTAGTGCTATCTATCTTAGCTGAGTGTCCCTGTGGGGTCAGAAGTGTTTACTTTGAAAAAACATAGTGTTCAAAGCAGGCCAGGTCGCCTGAATACCTCAGCTAGGAATAATGGAATAGGAACTCAGTGTGGCACGGCGGCGCAGTGGTTGGTGCGGTCGCCTCACAGCAAGAAGGTCCTGGGTTCGAGCCCCGGGGTAGTCCAACCTTGGAGGTCATCCTGGGTCATCCTCTGTGTGGAGTTTGCATGTTCTCCCCGTGTCTGTGTGGGTTTCCTCTGGGTGCTCTGGTTTCTTCCCACAGTCCAAAGACATATAGGTCAGGTGACTCGGCCGTACTAGATTGTCCCTAGGTGTGAATGTGTGTGTGTCGGCCCTGTGATGGCCCGGTGGGCCGTCCAGAGTGTCTCCCCACCTGCCGCCCAGTGACTACTGGGATAGGCTGCAGCATCCCCGTGACCCTGAGTAAGGATAATCGATTTGGTTAACGAATGAATGAACATGGTGCACAGTGACCTCAGAAATATTCACCACAGGTTTTAAACCAGCAGCAAGTAGATGCACCAGTGACATGCGAGCGCAACTAAAACTAGGACCATAACAATTCAGCTATGGTCAGTACCATTAAAGGTGCAATCCACAATTGATGCATGCGGTGGCTGTCCAGCCGGCTTCTGCCATTGTTTTGGCTCCCCGACTGACCAGAGGAGGCGCTAAGTGCAGCGACTAGGACACATACCCACATCCAGCTTCCCACCCACAGACAAGGCTGGATTACGGACCGGGCATGCCGGGTGAGTGCCCCGGACCACGAGGGGCCCAAAAGGTCAGGGGTATTGTGTTCATGTTTAGTAGGGATCCCCAATCATACCCTACAAGGGACGTTTGTTCCAACCCTGTGTTGCGATGCAGGGCCCAAGCTAGTCTCTCTTGATGCAGGGCCCCAAGTTACAGTCTCTGCTGATGCAGGGCCCAAGCTAGTCTCCATTGATGCAGGGCCCCTAGCTACAGTCTCTGCTGATGCAGGGCCCCAAGCTACAAAGTCTCTATTGATGTGGGGCCCCAAGCTACAGTCTCTACTGATGCAGGGCCCCAAGCTACAAAGTCTCTATTGATGCGGGGCCCCAAGCTACAGTCTCTGCTGATGCAGGGCCCAAGCTAGTCTCTATTGATGCAGGGCTCCAAGCTAGTCTCTATTGATGCAGGGCTCCAAGCTACAGTCTCTGCTGATGCAGGGCCCCAAGCTACAAAGTCTCTATTGATGTGGGGCCCCAAGCTACAGTCTCTACTGATGCAGGGCCCCAAGCTACAAAGTCTCTATTGATGCTGGGCCCCAAGCAACAGTCTCTGCTGATGCAGGGCCCCAAGCTACAAAGTCTCTATTGATGCAGGCCCCCAAGCAACAGTCTCTGCTGATGCAGGGCCCCAAGCTACAAAGTCTCTATTGATGCGGGGCCCCAAGCTACAGTCTCTGCTGATTTCTAGGGACTCGTTTGAAGCAGAGCCATAGATATTACAAATATAAACGTACTAAATATGTCGGGGTGGTTTCTAAATATATCACAGTGCCGGTTTGAAGAGTTTTCACCTTATGTTTACATTGTAGCAATTAAGAGTGCAACATGTGCCTCGTGTTTACATTGTAGCATTGAGAGTGGAACAAAGTCTGACATAGCGCAAACTCGATGCTTATGATCAAATTCATTGTTTCATTGTGTATCGTTAAACAAATGTGCTAGCTAGAGTGCCCGTACTGAAAAATAATTAAATGGATATTTTCACTAAAATATGCCCATATTTCACTAAATTATTTGCTCTGAAATAAACATTTATTTCCTGTTGGTAAGCCGTTGTAAGTGGGAAGAAGGCTTCGCAATATGTTTGCGATGCTGCGAGCTGCAATTCTCATCTCTGTTTGTTTTGTGATTCAAAATTGTGTTGTACTTTGTAGCCGCCATCCGAATCCCTTGCAGATTGGCATAGCGTCGACTACCATGTTGGGTATTTGCATTAGTTTGCCAGATGTTAGTTTAGTATTGTTTGTGTAGCCTATCTGATGGAGGGGGGGGGCAATGGACATGTGTGCCCCAGGTCCCCCTGGTGGGTTAATCCGGCCATCCCCACAGACACAGCCAATTGTGTCTGTAGGGATGCCCGACCAAGCCGGGGGTAACACGGGGATTCGAACCACCGATCCCCATGTTGGCTGGCAACGGAATAGACCGCCACGCCACCCGGACGCCCACGTCTGAAGTAATTTTTAAGCATTTTTTTTCTTTCTTTTTTTTTTATATACGCCAACCATCACACTAAGGGTGGATTTATCAAGCCTTAACTTAAACACAACCCAGCCTCAAACTTCCTTGGCAACCAAAAGTTCACTGGAATTTGTCTTAGTTTAATAAAATTCATTACCGCAGGAACCATTTTTTGAGGCTCTCCAAAGGTTTTTTTGGGTTTTTTTTGAAGCTTTGTCTGGTAGAAAGTGTTTTGTTCCCCCTCTTCTGGAGTCTGAGTCCTGTGGGCCAATTCTTCTCAGCAGCAGAGGACCGCTTTTGGAGATGAAAAGCGTCGCTCTCGACTTCACAGTGACATGTGTTGCTAAATTGGGAGGGAAAGGAGTAACACTTCGTTGTCTGGCAAACTGGTATCTTGGAGGAAGGAGCTTTTCAAGGAAGTTTTACCCCAGGCTTTCTTTGTCTAACTCCTGCAAAGTCACATAAAACACACTGCAGGTGCTGGAACCTGAGTTACAGTAGCGGTGCAATTAAAGCTACAATTCAAACTGCTCCCAGTACCGTTGTGTTTCACGTGTTTGAGCTCTTTACTGCAAGTTGAGTATACTTGACATTAGTCCCGACCATTTTCCAAAACATACCATGGTTTTTTAGACCAGTGGTTCACAACTGGTGAGCAGGTGCAGAGTGGGTCGCAGATGGGCACTCGCTCGTATGTGCGCCGCTCCTTCAAAATAAATAAATAAACAAAGCTCAAGCTTTTATTGCAATTTTCATAGGTTTTACAGAGCTTTCTATGATGCAATTTTATTCGGAAACACTCGTGAGTGCATGCGTGTGCTCTATCAACGGTGGTCACATCAATCCGGCACAGTTGTCAAGGCAACCAATTTAAGAGCATTTTGCTAATTAAGCCCCGGCTCTTTTCAACATGGCCTTGAAATGAAAATATGACACACACCACATTAAATGTGGGTTTTCTTTTATTGAAGACAGATGAGAAGGACAGAAACCTCAGTGTTGTTTTGTGCAGCGAATTTCTAGCAAATGAAAGCGGGAAGCCGTCGGAGTTGAAGCGCCATTTAGAGATGAAACGCTCGGGCCTATGCAGAGAAACCAGCTGAGTGTTTTGCAAGAAAACTGCACATGCTGAAGTCTTCCCAGAAGTTGATGAAGTCTTCGTGTTCTGCACAAAAGCATGCGTTGTGCGTGTCTTGTGATGCAGCTCACCGTGTTGCAAAACACAAGAAGGCCCACACTATTGCTGAAGAGCTTCAGAATCAGAATCATGTTTATTGCCAATTACAAGAACATACAAGGAATTTGTCTTGGTATTTTGGTGCAAGAGGGAAAGATTAACAGTAAATAGTAAAAAAAAAGAATAATGAAATATATATATATATATATATATATATATATTATATACACTATATATATATTATATACACTATATATACACTATATATATACTATATATACACTATGTATATACACTATATATACACTATATATATATATATATATACATACATACATACATACATACATACATACATACATACATACATACATACATACACATACACACACAAGATAAAATAAAGTAAAAATGAAAGTAAGGTACAGTAAAGTGCAATCAACGCCAGTTCTGAGCTGAACATGAGACCACGTGGCAGCCCCTGGTGCCTGGCACCGGGTGGCAGGAGCTGTATTTACAAAAAGTTAAACCAGAATTTTCAGACGTTATTTACAGAACGAGAGTTATTTACAGGGTAGTGCAGGTTTTATGTAAGGTGTCCGTACACAGGCGGCACAGTGGGGAAGATAAAAGGGGGTGGGTGGGCAGCAGTGTCAGGATCTGTGGGTGTCTGGTGGCTTGTGAGAAAGGCCTACTGATGTAGGGAAGAAGCTGTTTTTGTGGCGCGAGGTCCTGTTTTTTACAGACCTTGACCTCTTCCTAGAGGGTAGTGCTTTGAAGAGACCATGGCCTGGGTGGGAAGGTTGGCCATGCTCTTTCCTGCTTGCGTCAGTGTCCTCTAGGCATACAGGTCTTGGAGGAAGAGTAGGTTGCAGCAATCGCTCTCGGCAGAGCGAATGGTATACACTGCAGTCTGTCCTTGTCCTTGGTAGAGGCAGCAACATACCAGATAGTGAGGATTGAGGAGGTGAGGATGACCTCAGTGATGGCGGTGTAAAAGTGCACTATCATTGGTTTTGGCAGGTTCAACTTTTTCAGCTGCTGCAGGAAGTACTTCCTCTGCTGTGCCTTCTTGGTGAGGGAACTGATGTTCAGCTCCCACTTGAGGTCCTGGATGACGATGGTGCCTAGAAGCGGAAGGATTCCACAGTGTCGACTGGGGAGCCACACAGTGTGATGGGGGCAGGTGGAGCTGGGTGCTTTCTGAAGTCCACACCCGTCTCAACTGTCTTTAGAGAGTTGAGCTCCAAATTGTTTTGGCCGCACCGGATCACCGGATGGTCACTCGCCCACCTGTAGGCAGACTCGTCCCCACCAAAGATGAGCCCAATGAGGTTGGTGTCATCAGCAAACCTCAGCAGTTTGACTGTCTGGGGACTGGAGGTGCAGCTGTTCGTATACAGGGAGAAGCGTAGAGGGGAAACAACACAGCCTTGAGGGGAACCGGTGCTGATGGGCTGGGAGTCGCAGACATGTTTCCCCGGCTTTACATGCTGCTTCCTGTTAAATAGGAAGTCAGCGGTCCACCTGCAGGTGGAAACAGGCATGTACAGCAGGGAAAGCTTGTCCTTGCAGCAGATCCAGGATGATGGTGTTGAAGGTGCGAGCTGAAATCCACAAACATGACCCTGGCGTGGGTTCCTGCAGAGTCCGGGTGCTGGAGGATGAAGTGGAGCGCGACGTTCACCGCGTCGTCCGCAGACCTTTTGGCTCTGTAGGTGAACTGCAGGGGTCCAGGAGGGGGTCAGTGACGGTTTTAAGATGGGACAGAACAAGGTGCTCAAAAGACTTCATTACCACAGAGGTCAGGGCGACGCTTCTGTGGTCATCGAGTCCTGTGGTCCTTGATTTTTTGGGGGGTGGAGTAATAGTTGAGGTCTTGAAGCAAGCTGGTACATGGCATGTGTCCAGTGAGGTGTTAAAAATGTCTGTGAACACTGGAGACAGGTGACTGGCATAATACTTCAGGGTGGAGGCAGAGACCGTCTGTCGCAGCTGCTTTGTGGAGGTTCTGTCTTGTGAACAGCCCGTTAACGTCCCTCTCCGGGATGGAGAGAGTCATCCTTGTGGCAGGGGAAGGAGGGGGCCTGGAGGGTGGGCAGTTGTGGAGAGGCCCGGGCCCCTACTGCTTCAACTTTCTGTGATTTCCTTACCTGGATTATTGAGCATGCATCAAGACATCTGCTGCTAAATGACACAGTAAATCTTGGAAATTGGAAAATCTTCTCACGTCAACAAAACCTTGAAGAAAAAAAAAACAGGAGATGAGAGGCTATTTTTCTGCGGGTGTGTGTGCAGGTAGTGGGAGCTAGCTGGTTTCTTTACTTTTCTCTGTCTTCTTCCTTTCGGTCACTTCTCCATCAGCCATGATATTTCCATCCCTCGTCCAGTTACTTCTCTTCCATAGCAGAGTTTAACAGAGAAGGTGTAAGGCATCAGGCGGGGAGTTGATGCCAAAATTAGATATCTCAATATGTTTGGACTGAATACGTCGATACTGATCATGTGAGGATATTTTGGGGGGGGGGGCAACTGGTGCACAGCTTTTGCCACAGAAGATCCAACCCCCCCATTGCAGAAACATGAGGGGAATCCAGTGACCATGCTTAGAAACGACAAACATTCAACAAAAAAAAAATCCCCCAAATTTCCATAAACGTGTATATGCTCACTCGAGGTGGCTAAACTATTTGCTGCCTTTAA
>NC_079211.1:8284240-8349503 GCF_029633865.1 Lampris incognitus | reverse complement strand
AGAGACAGACAGACAGACAGAGCGAGAGAGAGAGAGACAGACAGACAGACAGACAGACAGACAGACAGACAGACAGACAGACAGACAGACAGACAGACAGACAGAGAGAGAGAGAGAGAGAGAGAGAGAGAGAGAGAGAGAGAGAGAGAGAGAGAGAGAGAGAGAGAGAGAGAGAGACAGACAGACAGACAGACAGACAGACAGACAGACAGACAGACAGACAGACAGACAGACAGAGCGAGACAGACAGACAGACAGACAGACAGACAGACAGAGAGAGCGAGAGAGACAGACAGACAGACAGAGCGAGAGAGAGAGAGACAGACAGACAGACAGAGAGAGCGAGAGAGACAGACAGACAGAGCGAGAGAGAGAGAGACAGACAGACAGAGAGAGAGAGCGAGCGAGCGAGCGAGAGAGACAGACAGAGATTGAGAGAGAGAGAGAGAGAGAGCGAGAGAGAGATACAGAGAGAGTGAGAGAGAGAGACAGACAGAGCGAGAGAGAGAGAGAGAGAGAGAGAGCGAGAGAGAGATACAGAGAGAGTGAGAGAGAGAGACAGACAGACAGAGAGAGCGAGCGAGCGAGCGAGCGAGGCGAGCGAGAGAGACAGACAGAGATTGAGAGAGAGAGAGAGAGAGAGAGAGAGACAGACAGAGCGAGAGAGAGAGAGAGAGAGAGAGAGAGAGAGAGAGAGAGAGAGAGAGCGAGAGAGAGATACAGAGAGAGTGAGAGAGAGAGACAGACAGAGCGAGAGAGAGAGAGAGAGAGAGAGAGAGAGAGAGAGAGACAGAAAGAGCGAGAGAGAGAGAGAGAGAGAGAGAGAGAGAGAGAGAGAGAGAGAGAGAGAGAGAGAGAGAGAGAGAGCGAGAAGAAAGGTGAGAGAAAGCAAAAGGGAAGAAGAGGAGACGGAGGGGGAAAAAAACAACGTGGCGCAAGAGAGAGACAGAAGCACTGAAGTGGCAGAAGCCGTCTCCATGGCAACAGATTGGCAAATCTCGTCTCCGTTCTCCCAGGATGCCTTGCTCCCCCGTCGTGATTTACCACTCGGTGATGAAATTACATGTAAGGACCCCGGGGTTCCACCGGGGACGTCTCCCACTTCAGACACGTTGGCTGACGCACTTTGGAGGACAACAGGCCCCTCTCGCGCCACCTCGTCTCCTCCTCCTGACACGTCGCTGACGGGGTGGAGGTGAAGTTAAATGTTTTTTAGAAAAAGGAGTCGGGTTGAGTCGGTGGTATGCTCAACGTACAGACACAAGCGCATGAATCTCCATAACCATGACGGTGTACTGTCTGCCCGGTACCGATGGGGATCCGGGATCGATAACCGCCAACAAGTCTCTGAGGCAATAACGTTTAAATAGCAAGAACCAGCACAGGTGGCGCGGTGGCCTCACAGCAAGAAGGTCCTGGGTTCGAACCCCGGGGTTGTCCAACCTTGGGAGTCGTCCCGGATCGTCCTCTGGGTGGAGTTTGCATGTTCTCCCCGTGTCTGCGTGGGTTTCCTCCGGGGGCTCCGGTTTCCTCCCACAGTCCAAAGACATGGAGGTCAGGTGAACCGGCCGTACTAGATTGTCCCTAGGCGTGAATGTGTGTGTCGGCCCTGTGATGGCCTGGTGTCTCCCCGCCTGCCGCCCAGTGACTGCTGGGATAGACTCCAGCATCCTCGGGACCCTGGGAGCAGGATAAGCGGTTTGGATAATGGATGGATGGAAGAACCAGCACATGGTGGCTGGTTGGTCGCCATCTTGGATACACTGAACCAGCCTGATGTTCCTGCTGGTGGGGTTGACTGCTGGTGATTTTTGATTTTAACCTGCTTGTTCTACTCTAACTTAGCATACAAGTTCATCCCATGATGGTTTCAGAGAAGCTGTGTGCCAACAGACAAGTGTTCTTGGTTCCCACTTTGTATACGTCTATATACCTCCATGGGAGGATGATGAGCCCATTCTCATCCCGCGATGTTGTCTATTGTGACACTGTTGACAAGGTGTGTATATATGGTCCCCTTCAGTGTCTGCATGAGACACTACTAATACAGTGTTTCTCAACCCTGTCCTCAAGGACCCCCTATCCTGCATATTTTCTTTGCAACCCTGAATAGGTACCTGTTTGTAGTTATTCAACCAATCAGCAATGACTTTTGTCAGACGTTGCACACCTTGCATAATTAAGTGCTGCGAGATGATTGGTCGAGTAAGTACAAGCAGGGCTACCTATGCAGGGTTACAATGAAAATCTGCAGGATAGGGGGTCCTTGAGGACTGGGTTGAGAAACACTGTACTAATAAGACACGTTAGCCCCTAGCTAACGGGTCTGACCCTTTAGCCGAGCGGTTAGTGACGTCGCCTTGTGGTGCAGTACAACCCCGTATCGAATCCCGCACCGGGCAAGAAAATAACCGGTTACACAAGCATCCCTTTAAAAGCAACTGGCGGGGCAACTTGTTGGTTGACTCTCGGCGATTGCTTTGAGTTTCGGCTGGAGCCAAGGTTTCCCCTCCGACACAGATTGCAAGGCCTGCAAGGGTTGAAAGCGAGAAAGGATCGTGGCGAATGTGCACGCGGGAGCGGTTTGGACATCTTATTTGTTTGTTTTTATTTGTTTGTTTGTTTATTTGCGAGGGGAATGAGGAAGGATTCATCTGACAAAACAAAGAACATCTGTGTGTCATTAACCCCCGCGTGTGTGTGTGTGTGTGTGTGTGTGTGTGTGTGTGTGTGTGTGTGTGTGTGTGTGTGTGTGTGTGTGTGTGTGTGTGTGTGTGTGTATGTGATAAGTACCATAGTTCTATAGGAAGGATATCTATTTGCTTTACACTGGTGGGACATCTTTAAAACGGCAGACTGCACGTGACAACGGCAGACTGCACGTGACAGTCTCGGTTCAGCCTGACGGGTGAATCTTTTGTCGGCTTGAATAAATCACACAAAGTCACACAAAGGTGGTTCCTCTGAATGTGTTTCACCTTCAGACAATAGCTGGCTTGCTTTTATGTGAATTTTGTCATTTGAAAAAAAAAGTAACACTTTAGTATGGGGAACGTATTCACCATTAATTAGGTGCTTATTAGCATGCAAATTAGCAACATATTGGCTCTTAATTGGTCATTATTAAGTACTCATTAATGCCTTATTCTGCATGGCCTTATTATACAACCAGTAAGCCATTAACTATGAGTTTTCCCTCTATAACCTCAGAAGTATTGCTTATTAGTAGTACCATCTCATTATGCTTTGCTTAGTATGGCCTTTATAAGGTGGTAGTACCACAAGAAGAGTTATTCTCCCTTACTAACACTTAATGAATATGCTCTGTTCTTACATAACAAGACACAAAACTACAAGTGTTCATAGTGTTAAATTACTGTACATTAAGTTTCTGTTACTTAGAATATGTTCCCCATACTGAAGTGACATCTTGATCATTACTAATTCACTAGTAATTAAGTTTTTGTTACTTAGAATATGTTCCCCATACTAAAGTGACGTCTTGATCATTACTAATTCACTAGTAATTAAGTTGTTGTTACTTAGAATATGTTCCCCATACTAAAGTGACATCTTGATTATTACTAATTCACTAGTAATTAAGTTGTTGTTACTTAGCATATGTTCCCCATACTAAAGTGACATCTTGATCATTACTAATTCACTAGTAATTAAGTTGTTGTTACTTAGCATATGTTCCCCATACTAAAGTGACATCTTGATCATTACTAATTCACTAGTAATTAAGTTTTTTTACTTAGAATATGTTCCCCATACTAAAGTGACATCTTGATCATTACTAATTCACTAGTAATTAAGTTTTTGTTACTTAGACTATGTTCCCCATACTAAAGTGACATCTTGATCATTACTAATTCACTAGTAATTAAGTTTTTGTTACTTAGACTATGTTCCCCATACTAAAGTGACATCTTGATCATTACTAATTCACTAGTAATTAAGTTGTTGTTACTTAGAATATGTTCCCCATACTAAAGTGACATCTTGATCATTACTAATTCACTAGTAATTAAGTTTTTTTACTTAGAATATGTTCCCCATACTGAAGTGACATCTTGATCATTACTAATTCACTAGTAATTAAGTTGTTGTTACTTAGAATATGTTCCCCATACTAAAGTGACGTCTTGATCATTACTAATTCACTAGTAATTAAGTTGTTGTTACTTAGAATATGTTCCCCATACTAAAGTGACATCTTGATTATTACTAATTCACTAGTAATTAAGTTGTTGTTACTTAGCATATGTTCCCCATACTAAAGTGACATCTTGATCATTACTAATTCACTAGTAATTAAGTTGTTGTTACTTAGCATATGTTCCCCATACTAAAGTGACATCTTGATCATTACTAATTCACTAGTAATTAAGTTTTTTTACTTAGAATATGTTCCCCATACTAAAGTGACATCTTGATCATTACTAATTCACTAGTAATTAAGTTTTTGTTACTTAGACTATGTTCCCCATACTAAAGTGACATCTTGATCATTACTAATTCACTAGTAATTAAGTTTTTGTTACTTAGACTATGTTCCCCATACTAAAGTGACATCTTGATCATTACTAATTCACTAGTAATTAAGTTGTTGTTACTTAGAATATGTTCCCCATACTAAAGTGACATCTTGATCATTACTAATTCACTAGTAATTAAGTTTTTTTACTTAGAATATGTTCCCCATACTAAAGTGTTACCAAAAAAAAAGACACGATGGAAACAGCAAATATCAAATTGAATCCCAAGAATCTAAATGAGAGTTTTTATTCTTGCTTGAGGCGAAAACAACTTTTTGCAACCGAAACACATTGGTCAAATAAGAACGAAAGGCAAATGGAGTTTAGTCACATGGTCGGCTGTTTCTTCATCTTAACATCAGCAGGAATCACCAACAGTTTATTGTCACTTCTATCGTGTACTTGCGTACACAAAAGAAACGTCGTTTCATTTACCCCAGCCCACAGAGCGGTGCAACACAAAAGACACACGAACACACACATCCCCAATTTCCAAAAACGACACAGAAAGAACAGAGCAACAAAACAAAAAGCCATGTGAGTGATGGTGGAGTGGAACAGATAACCACCGTGGTGATAAACAGCAGCATAAAGTGGCTGTTTATTGAATGTGGCCATTATTGAAAACCAGAAGAAGAAGAAAAACTCTTTGGTTAAGAATCAGTTGTCGATGGACTCTGTCCAGTGTTGAAATATGGACGTAGGGCACATAGGCCTACATTTAGGGTTTAATTTGCTTAAACGGATCTGATGGAAACGCACCTTAACTGGCGTGGGGTTGTTGTTTTTTTTCTTCCTTTTGCAACATTTGAAAATTTGCTTCAAATTTATTCAAGAGCTGGATGGAAAATAACTTATGGTAACACTTTAGTATGGGGAACGTAGTCACCATTAATTAGGTGCTTATTAGCATGCAAATTAGCAACATATTGGCTCTTAATTGGTCATTATTACATACTCATTAATGCCTTATTCTGCATGGCCTTATTATACAACCAGTAAGCCATTAACTATGACTTTTCCCTCTATAACCTCAGAAGTATTGCTTATTAGTAGTACCATCTCATTATGCTTTGCTTAGTATGGCCTTTATAAGGTGGTAGTACCACAAGAAGAGTTATTCTCCCTTACTAACACTTAATGAATATGCTCTGTTCTTACATAACAAGACACAAAACTAGAAGTGTTCATAGTGTTACATTACTGTACATTAAGTTTCTGTTACTTAGAATATGTTCCCCATACTGAAGTGACATCTTGATCATTACTAATTCACTAGTAATTAAGTTTTTGTTACTTAGACTATGTTCCCCATACTAAAGTGACGTCTTGATCATTACTAATTCACTAGTAATTAAGTTGTTGTTACTTAGAATATGTTCCCCATACTAAAGTGACATCTTGATTATTACTAATTCACTAGTAATTAAGTTGTTGTTACTTAGCATATGTTCCCCATACTAAAGTGACATCTTGATCATTACTAATTCACTAGTAATTAAGTTGTTGTTACTTAGAATATGTTCCCCATACTAAAGTGACATCTTGATCATTACTAATTCACTAGTAATTAAGTGTTTGTTACTTAGAATATGTTCCCCATACTAAAGGGACATCTTGATCATTACTAATTCACTAGTAATTAAGTTTTTGTTACTTAGAATATGTTCCCCATACTAAAGTGACATCTTGATCATTACTAATTCACTAGTAATTAAGTTTTTTTACTTAGAATATGTTCCCCATACTAAAGTGTTACCAAAAAAAAAAGACACGATGGAAACAGCAAATATCAAATTGAATCCCAAGAATCTAAATGAGAGTTTTTATTCTTGCTTGAGGCGAAAACAACTTTTTGCAACCGAAACACATTGGTCAAATAAGAACGAAAGGCAAATGGAGTTTAGTCACATGGTCGGCTGTTTCTTCATCTTAACATCAGCAGGAATCACCAACAGTTTATTGTCACTTCTATCGTGTACTTGCGTACACAAAAGAAACGACGTTTCATTTACCCCAGCCCACAGAGCGGTGCAACACAAAAGACACACGAACACACACATCCCAAATTTCCAAAAACGACACAGAAAGAACAGAGCAACAAAACAAAAAGCCATGTGAGTGATGGTGGAGTGGAACAGATAACCACCGTGGTGATAAACAGCAGCATAAAGTGGCTGTTTATTGAATGTGGCCATTATTGAAAACCAGAAGAAGAAGAAAAACTCTTTGGTTAAGAATCAGTTGTCGATGGACTCTGTCCAGTGTTGAAATATGGACGTAGGGCACATAGGCCTACATTTAGGGTTTAATTTGCTTAAACGGATCTGATGGAAACGCACCTTAACTGGCGTGGGGGTTGTTGTTTTTTTTCTTCCTTTTGCAACATTTGAAAATTTGCTTCAAATTTATTCAAGAGCTGGATGGAAAATAACTTATGGTAACACTTTAGTATGGGGAACGTAGTCACCATTAATTAGGTGCTTATTAGCATGCAAATTAGCAACATATTGGCTCTTAATTGGTCATTATTACATACTCATTAATGCCTTATTCTGCACGGCCTTATTATATAACCAGTAAGCCATTAACTATGACTTTTCCCTCTATAACCTCAGAAGTATTGCTTATTAGTAGTACCATCTCATTATGCTTTGCTTAGTATGGCCTTTATAAGGTGGTAGTACCACAAGAAGAGTTATTCTCCCTTACTAACACTTAATGAATATGCTCTGTTCTTACATAACAACACACAGAACTACAAGTGTTCATAGTGTTACATTACTCTAAATTAAGTTTTTTGTACTTAGCATATGTTCCCCATACTAAAGTGACATCTTGATCATTACTAATTCACTAGTAATAAAGTTTTTGTTACTTAGAATATGTTCCCCACACTAAAGTGACATCTTGATCATCACTAATTCACTAGTAATTAAGTTTTTGTTACTTAGAATATGTTCCCCATACTAAAGTGACATCTTGACCATTACTAATTCACTAGTAATTAAGTTTTTGTTACTTAGAATATGTTCCCCATACTAAAGTGACATCTTGATCATTACTAATTCACTAGAAATTAAGTTTTTGTTACTTAGAATATGTTCCCCATACTAAAGTGACATCTTGATCATTACTAATTCACTAGTAATTAAGTTTTTTTACTTAGAATATGTTCCCCATACTAAAGTGACATCTTGATCATTACTAATTCACTAGAAATTAAGTTTTTGTTACTTAGAATATGTTCCCCATACTAAAGTGACATCTTGATCATTACTAATTCACTAGTAATTAAGTTTTTTTACTTAGAATATGTTCCCCATACTAAAGTGACATCTTGATCATTACTAATTCACTAGTAATTAAGTTGTTGTTACTTAGAATATGTTCCCCATACTAAAGTGACATCTTGACCATTACTAATTCACTAGTAATTAAGTTGTTGTTACTTAGACTATGTTCCCCATACTAAGTGACATCTTGATCATTACTAATTCACTAGAAATTAAGTTTTTGTTACTTAGAATATGTTCCCCATACTAAAGTGACATCTTGATCATTACTAATTCACTAGTAATTAAGTTGTTGTTACTTAGAATATGTTCCCCATACTAAAGTGACATCTTGATCATTACTAATTCACTAGTAATTAAGTTGTTGTTACTTAGAATATGTTCCCCACACTAAAGTGACATCTTGATCATCACTAATTCACTAGTAATTAAGTTTTTGTTACTTAGAATATGTTCCCCATACTAAAGTGACATCTTGACCATTACTAATTCACTAGTAATTAAGTTTTTGTTACTTAGAATATGTTCCCCATACTAAAGTGACATCTTGATCATTACTAATTCACTAGAAATTAAGTTTTTGTTACTTAGAATATGTTCCCCATACTAAAGTGACATCTTGATCATTACTAATTCACTAGTAATTAAGTTTTTTTACTTAGAATATGTTCCCCATACTAAAGTGACATCTTGATCATTACTAATTCACTAGAAATTAAGTTTTTGTTACTTAGAATATGTTCCCCATACTAAAGTGACATCTTGATCATTACTAATTCACTAGTAATTAAGTTTTTTTACTTAGAATATGTTCCCCATACTAAAGTGACATCTTGATCATTACTAATTCACTAGTAATTAAGTTGTTGTTACTTAGAATATGTTCCCCATACTAAAGTGACATCTTGACCATTACTAATTCACTAGTAATTAAGTTGTTGTTACTTAGACTATGTTCCCCATACTAAGTGACATCTTGATCATTACTAATTCACTAGAAATTAAGTTTTTGTTACTTAGAATATGTTCCCCATACTAAAGTGACATCTTGATCATTACTAATTCACTAGTAATTAAGTTGTTGTTACTTAGAATATGTTCCCCATACTAAAGTGACATCTTGATCATTACTAATTCACTAGTAATTAAGTTGTTGTTACTTAGAATATGTTCCCCATACTAAAGTGACATCTTGATCATTACTAATTCACTAGTAATTACGTTGTTGTTACTTAGAATATGTTCCCCATACTAAAGTGACATCTTGACCATTACTAATTCACTAGTAATTAAGTTGTTGTTACTTAGACTATGTTCCCCATACTAAAGTGACATCTTGATCATTACTAATTCACTAGTAATTAAGTTGTTGTTACTTAGAATATGTTCCCCATACTAAAGTGACATCTTGATCATTACTAATTCACTAGTAATTACGTTGTTGTTACTTAGAATATGTTCCCCATACTAAAGTGACATCTTGACCATTACTAATTCACTAGTAATTAAGTTGTTGTTACTTAGACTATGTTCCCCATACTAAAGTGACATCTTGATCATTACTAATTCACTAGTAATTAAGTTTTTGTTACTTAGAATATGTTCCCCATACTAAAGTGACATCTTGATCATTACTAATTCACTAGTAATTAAGTTGTTGTTACTTAGAATATGTTCCCCATACTAAAGTGACATCTTGATCATTACTAATTCACTAGTAATTAAGTTGTTGTTACTTAGAATATGTTCCCCATACTAAAGTGACATCTTGACCATTACTAATTCACTAGTAATTGAGTTTTTGTTACTTAGAATATGTTCCCCATACTAAAGCGACATCTTGATCATTACTAATTCACTAGTAATTAAGTTTTTTTTATGTTCCCCATACTAAAGAGTTACCAACTTATGTGATACGGCGATGACGTACAGTGTCTGTGGACGATAGACTGGGTTGCGTAATGTGGCTGCGGGGGCACTGACGTCTTGGGAAGCATCACTTCAGTTTTCCTGTCCACATTTATCAGTCTTAGAGGAATTTCTGCACTCGGGCCCCGCGGCCTCCGTGTTATCAGATGTCTCGCAGACTTGAGGGAGCAGGGTTTGTCAGCCTCTCCCCTAAAATGCCTTTCAGATTCAGACTGGAGCTTTGGCCATATTTGGAATTGTTTCAACGCAAACAATGTCCATGTATGTTTTGTCTATAGACCATATCTGACGATTGGAGTGAGCGTCCCTCTTTTATAGACCCAGACTGCCTGTTTTAAAATATTACCATTGCCACCCCACCACTTTGCATAGTTTTAATTGGTCTCTCTCAGATCTGCGGGTTCATAGGCAGCGTCACAACTGCACAGCTCCGAACAGGGAGACATTCCCTGCTGGTTAATTGCCACTTGGATTGCAATTCTTAAAAATCAAGTAAAAAGGGTTGCAGCAATGGTCTCCTGTCTGCGGTCATTAGAGTAGAGAGAGGAAGTCCTTGATTGCATCTCATTAACTTTTTCTGTCCTGTTTTGAACAAAGTGGCTTTGATGGCGGTAGACAACTGTTTTTTTACTGACTGACTGAAAAGGCTTTTTAACTTTGACAGTGAACAGCTGGTTTCAGGAAATGTTCCCCCCCCCCCAAAAAAAAAAGAAACGGTATTCAGTGTTAGACTAGCTAATTGTGTCCTGGAGAATAAAGAAGTTGGGGGGGGGGGAGTGAGGCGAGACAACTTATTTTTTTTACCTTTAATCAATTCTTTAATAGTCCAATATTGAACAATAAGCCCCATACACAGCAAAAACAAAAGATACAGACCTTCCCTTTTTCAGAAATTAAGAACAAGTAATTGGTTTGCTCCAGTGCACAGGACATCTCCATGTCCCCAAACAGAAACAAATTCCTCCCAAGTTGGAAATTGTTTCGTAATATGTGAACTCAATTTTCAACCAAGCAACCACCCGACCCCTGAACATGAGTGTAGCATTCATGGACCCTGTGCCTCTCGTTTAGTTTCTTCTACTCAGCCAAATGCTCATTTATGCCTCATCTATCAGAAAATTAACCGGGGTGACGCGTCTGCACAGGATAAGGCATTAACAAGTACGTAATAATGACCAATTAAGAGCCAATATGTTGCTAATTTGCATGCTAATAAGCGCCTAATTAATGGTGACCACGTTCCCCATACTTACGTGTTACCCAGATTTCCTCTATTGTTAATGTGTGTTTTTGTCTTACTGACATAAAATCCTAATTTGTGTTTTTCCAACCTCCCGCCACTGAACTAAACTTTCAAAATCTTTCTTCCTCAGCCTCCACTGACTTGAGAAGTCAGAGAAGGACCAACAGAGAGCTTTATCGCTTGTGAACCGTACATTGAAGTGCCAGTGGGCACAGTGTCGACATCGAACTAGTAAGGAAAAATCTGCTACTACTAAATGGTGATCTGAAAATCCACCCAGGTGACATTGTGGTCTTGATTAACCTGTTATAGCATGTTTGATTTAGATAAATCCTATCCAACCCGGCTGCCCTCACACTACCCTCGACAGCTTTTCACCCATGTGTACTGCCTAGCTGCTGGGTCAAATCTCCCCCAAGCTTCTGTGAGGTCATTTTCTGCGACCACACTGGACAGAAATGAAGCTGACAGTGGATGTGAGGCTCTCCTGAGTTTCTGTCAACTGTAGGATGTGTGGTGTATATGTATATTTTGGGATTGTTGCCTGAACTACTTGGATTCTGTCCTGCTCAACTTTACATGTCAAAATATCAGTCACGAGGAGGCACTGTGAGACGAAGAACAACTACGCCCGCACTGAGGTTGGTACCATGGCTCGAAAAAACCTGGCCTGTCCAACTCATTCCCCACTCTCCCTCATTGTCTCCTGAGCTGTGTCTCCTTTTATGCCTCACCCGTTTGTAATGCTGCGCATTTAAAGGAACCTTTGCTCGCTTTCCTTCCCTAAGCTTAGTCAGACTCTTCCTTGGACGAAACCCCTTCTGTTTACCGAGCTCTTCATACTAATCGTTTTTCTAATCTTCATTGCCGAGTTAACGAAACTTTCCACGTTACCGGAGAAATCTATTTCCACAGACTGTCCGCCATAAGTTTCATCAGGGAAATCATTCATCTCCCTTAATGAATGTGGCTGCTGATTAGCCTGTGACACAATATCAATAAACTGTGATGGGCTTTCAACCTCTAACAATTCCTTATCTTCATCTTCAGCGTTGTCGTGGTGCGACTCACCTGTTGCAGAGGCCCGACTCAGCCTCAGCTGTCTGACTATCTGCCGCCGGTTCTGTCCGTCCTCCGTCTCTGCGTGCGTTCATAACCTGTGCTTCAGTATCGCTTGGGCCCCTTTTCCACGACATGGTACCGGCTCGACTCGACTCGACTCGTTTCGTTTTCCGTTACTGGAAAGTACCGGCATTTTCGGTAGCTGTTGCCCCTTTTCTGGTACCGCCTTTGTGGAGGTTCCAACAAAAAAACTGGAGCGGGTACCAAAGTCAATGCAGACCAACTATACTGAGGGGGGCACTGTTACGGTAATGGAGAATGACAAGAAGCGAGTCGAGTTGAGCCGGTACCATGTAGTGGAAATGGGCCACTAGACTACTGTTATTTCTATTGTTGCTGTGCTGCTCAGTTGCTTCATTCCCCTTCATACCGGGTGCTGATCACCGGTTGCGGGATCTCCCGCTGCCTGCTGTGCTGTCTGCGGCCTACTGGTCTCAGCAGCACCTCCAGGCTGCAGCTCACCTGCTGCCCACTGTGGGCTCCCTGTGCGGGCAGGGTGGACGTTTATGGCCGACAGATCCACACTCAAAACATGCAGAACGTGCATACGCAGTGTGGAAACCGGTTTCATACTGGACTTTAAATGACACTTCTGCAAGTTGCGAAGAGCCATTTAAATACGTGAACGCCTGCAGGGAGTGAACACGCAGTGGTTCTCAACCGGGGGTCCGCGGACCCCTAGTGGTCCGTGGTGTGATTGCAAGGGGTCCGTGAAAATAAAACATCTTTAAAAAAAAGATCCTATGACATTTATAGAAATAGGATTATTTTACTCAAATGTGACTGAGACCTTTATCTGCCTAAACTATAAAGGGTAACAGGACTTTTTTCTCTAATTACATCTGTTTCACAAGTGTAATTTATTGTATTTTAATAAGAGATCTCGCTCCCGTTTGCATTGTTAAAAGTTACTGCATAAAACTTCTGTTGTTACATATATCTGAAAGTTACTGAATACATATTCTCTTTTGTTACATATATCTGAAAGTTACTGAATACATATTCTGTTTTGTTACATATATCTGAAAGTTACTGAATACATATTCTGTTTTGTTACATATATCTGAAAGTTACTGAATACATATTCTGTTTTGTTACATATATCTGAAAGTTACTGAATACATATTCTGTTTAGTTACATATATCTGAAAGTTACTGAAGACATATTCTGTTTTGTTACATATATCTGAAAGTTACTGAATACATATTCTGTTTTGTTACATATATCTGAAAGTTACTGAATACATATTCTGTTTTGTTATATATATCTGAAAGTTACTGAATACATATTCTGTGTTGTTACATATATCTGAAAGTTACTGAATACATATTCTGTTTAGTTACATATATCTGAAAGTTACTGAAGACATTCTGTTTTGTTACATATATCTGAAAGTTACTGAATACATATTCTGTGTTGTTACATATATCTGAAAGTTACTGAATACATATTCTGTTTTGTTACATATATCTGAAAGTTACTGAATACATATTCTGTTTTGTTACATATATCTGAAAGTTACTGCATAAGAATTCTGTTTTGTTACATATATCTGAAAGTTACTGAATACATATTCTGTTTAGTTACATATATCTGAAAGTTACTGAATACATATTCTGTTTAGTTACATATATCTGAAAGTTACTGAAAACATATTCTGTTTTGTTACATATATCTGAAAGTTACTGAATACATATTCTGTTTTGTTACATATATCTGAAAGTTAGTGAATACATATTCTGTTTTGTTACATATATCTGAAAGTTACTGAATACATATTCTGTTTTGTTACATATATCTGAAAGTTACTGAATACATATTCTGTTTAGTTACATATATCTGAAAGTTACTGAAGACACATTCTGTTTTGTTACATATATCTGAAAGTTACTGAATACATATTCTGTTTTGTTACATATATCTGAAAGTTACTGAATACATATTCTGTTTTGTTACATATATCTGAAAGTTACTGAATACATATTCTGTTTTGTTACATATATCTGAAAGTTACTGCATAAGAATTCTGTTTTGTTACATATATCTGAAAGTTACTGAATACATATTCTGTTTAGTTACATATATCTGAAAGTTACTGAATACATATTCTGTTTTGTTACATATATCTGAAAGTTACTGAATACATATTCTGTTTTGTTACATATATCTGAAAGTTACTGAATACATATTCTGTTTTGTTACATATATCTGAAAGTTACTGAATACATATTCTGTTTTGTTACATATATCTGAAAGTTACTGCATAAGAATTCTGTTTTGTTACATATATCTGAAAGTTAATGAATACATATTCTGTTTAGTTACATATATCTGAAAGTTACTGAATACATATTCTGTTTTGTTACATATATCTGAAAGTTACTGAATACATATTCTGTTTTGTTACATATATCTGAAAGTTACTGAATACATCTTCTGTTTCGTTACATATATCTGAAAGTTACTGAATACATATTCTGTTTTGTTACATATATCTGAAAGTTACTGAATACATATTCTGTTTTGTTACATATATCTGAAAGTTACTGAATACATATTCTGTTTTGTTACATATATCTGAAAGTTACTGAATACATATTCTGTTTTGTTACATATATCTGAAAGTTACTGAATACATATTCTGTTTTGTTAACTATATCTGAAAGTTACTGCATAAGAATTCTGTTTTGTTACATATATCTGAAAGTTACTGAATACATATTCTGTTTTGTTAACTATATCTGAAAGTTACTGCATAAGAATTCTGTTTTGTTACATATATCTGAAAGTTACTGAATACATATTCTGTGTTGTTACATATATCTGAAAGTTACTGCATAAGAATTCTGTTTTGTTACATATATCTGAAAGTTACTGAATACATATTCTGTTTAGTTACATATATCTGAAAGTTACCGAATACATATTCTGTTTTGTTACATATATCTGAAAGTTACTGAATACATATTCTGTGTTGTTACATATATCTGAAAGTTACTGAATACATATTCTGTTTTGTTACATATATCTGAAAGTTACCGAATACATATTCTGTTTTGTTACATATATCTGAAAGTTACTGAATACATATTCTGTTTTGTTACATATATCTGAAAGTTACTGAATACATATTCTGTTTTGTTACATATATCTGAAAGTTACTGAATACATATTCTGTGTTGTTACATATATCTGAAAGTTACTGAATACATATTCTGTTTTGTTACATATATCTGAAAGTTACTGAATACATATTCTGTTTTGTTACATATATCTGAAAGTTACTGAATACATATTCTGTTTTGTTACATATATCTGAAAGTTACTGCATAAGAATTCTGTGTTGTTACATATATCTGAAAGTTACTGAATACATATTCTGTTTTGTTACATATATCTGAAAGTTACTGCATAAGAATTCTGTTTTGTTAACTATATCTAAGTTACAACTGAAAGCTCTTATTTTTGCCCCAAAGAGTGAATAAATGCTATAATGCAATTTAAAATGCAGTTTCTACTGTTTCTATCAAATTGCAACCCCCCTCCCCCAAGATCAGGTGGAGGGGTCCTCAGGGTAGATCAAAAAATACGCAGGGGGTCCAGGACCCCAAAAAGGTTGAGAACCACTGACCCAGATGAACTGCTCTGAACCCACGAGCAAGCATTCCGAGTGACTCGGTTCTCTTTCGAGGAGCTCGCCTGACACGGTAATACGTGTCGGTGGCACAGACCATGGCGAGATGCTATATACAGACAGGGGTGGGCAGTCGGACCAGAAAAGGCCGGCGTGGGTGCAGGTTTTCGTTCCAACCGAGCAGGTACACACCCGATTCCCACCAATCAACCAGTAGAGTCTTTGCTGAGGAACTTGATTAGAGACACAGCGACACCGGCCCTATCTGGTACGACTGCCCACCCCTGGTACCACCAGGCGTCTCTCAGCCAACAGGTGGATCAAACGCTCCTCTCGGGGCCCCAAAGCCACCACGGATTTATTCACCCGACAACCGGATGTGACGTTTCCACGGCCGAGCTGTTCTCCTACAGCCGGGAGAACCTGTTCGGCAGTGTCCCCGCCAGTCAACCACGACTCTGACCCCGTGTCAAGGAGGCGAACCCTCGCCAGGGAGGGACGCCATACCGCACGCCTCCTTTCCCTTTCCAACAACCTGCAATGAAGTCAAAGCAAACTCCTCTTACCTGACCACGCCGGGAAGAGGAAAAGAGAAAAGCGATAGAAAAACTGCGTCATTCACAACAACAGCGAAGCACTCGAGCTCGTTCATTCAGCACCGTCACCCCCACTCGGACACCCAACCTTCCAGCATGCAAAGAAAGAGAGAGAGAGAGAGACACCCACCCAGGGAGGGAGAGAGAGAGGGGGAACATCGGCGTGGCTTATTCTTGTTGAAGGAAATGAAAGGTTGGTGGAGTGGACGGGAGAAGTTTGGTCTGCGAAGACCTTCGCTCCACCTTTCCTTGAGCTGACATAAGAAAACTTCAGTTCTGGCTAATTACAGCGAGAGACAAATAGCCCTCCGTCTCCTCGTCTCTCCGTAAACCCGGAGGGTCAGAAGGGGTCACGGACAGAAAGAGAGAGAGAGAGAGAGAGAGCTTGACTTGATTGACAAAGGGGTGATTAAGTGGATCGTGGTATGGAAAAGCCACCGTGTCTCCGGCGGCCCTACGGTCAGATGGAAGCGGAGGGCCCTTAGACTGCAGCCGTCCGCCGGTGTCGCTCGTGTCCATGTTCTCCCGACCCGGTCGGGTTGACCCGGTGACGTCTTCTTCCGCTTTCAGACGCAGAGACAACAGCTTCGCCCGGAGCGGGAGGCGGCCCGGCAAAGCCTCTCCTCGACTTCAGGCCGGGATCGTCCCGAGAGATCCGGGTTCTGGCGTGGCCCTGTGCGAAGGTTTGGATGAAACGGGTTTTCAGAAGTTCTGAGAGGAATGGTTGTGGAGTTTTTAGCCGCTGGCCTCGCCGTTGCCCTACAAATAATGTTTATTCATGGAAAAAATGCTTTTTGGACACTGGCCAAAAAGGACACCAGCGAATTTGTGTGCTCGTGTTTTCACGTCGACGACGCAACTGAGACCCTTTGCTTTTACGGGCGGTAGTCAGCCACAGGGTCCGGTGTCGGGGAGATTCCCCCCTCGGCGGGCCGCAGAGGGAGTCCCTGTGGACACGACACACAGGTAACGCTAACTTGCCTAGCGAGCACACACAGGATGCAGTTACTATCACACACACACACACACACACACACACACCACAAAACAGACAGTAATCCATTGTTACCATCTGTCATGCAAACACATCCACCTGGCTCCAACTTGGGTTCTTTAAAGGACGGGTTGTGTCCGGTTCGAGTCCCCGTGTTCCCTCCGGCTCGGTCGGGCGTCCCCACAGACACAATCGGCCGTGTGTGCGGGTTGGAGGCCGGATCCTGGTCGCTGCACTAGCGCCTCCTCTGGTCGGTCGGGGCACCTGTTCAGGAGGGTGGGGGCAATAGCATGATCCTCCCACGCGCTACGTCCCCCCCTGGTGAAACTCCTCACTGTCAGGTGAAAAGAAGCGGCTGGCGACTCCACGTGTATGGGAGGAGGCCTGTGGTAGTCTGCAGCCCCCCCCCCCCCCCCCCGATCGGCAGAGGGGGTGGAGCAGCGACCGGGACGGCTGGGAAGAGTGGGGTGATTGGCCAAGTACAATTTGGAGAAAAAAAGTGGGGGGGGTGGGTTGTGGTGTCCTAAACCAGTCTGAAGAGATTGTCTGGGGAAAATAGTGTACTATAGTAAGTAAGTGTGATTCCGCTTAAGCAGATTGTGTAGGGACTCTTGACTCCGATACAGAATTTACAGGATTGGGGGCACCGAAGGCAACGACATCCACCATTTTCTTACTCAGGGGGCCGGTGCTAGCAAGCACTTCAATAGATAAATAGCTATATATACTATATGTGTGTGTGTGTGTGTGTGTGTTGGGATAGCACTCCATTAGCAGCCACAATATCGACCAGTCTTCTATGTGTCTCTGACACATCGCCAAAATTGTGTTCACCGGTGCAACACTGGTGCGTAGTCTGTGTATCACTGTCTTCCTGTTGTGTACAGTGTTCTTTGCTATTATTCACATGTTCTTATACAATGTGGTCTAATGCAGTGTCTAATTCAGCCTAGTCCCATACATTATACCATAATACTTATAGTATACTGTATAGCCCATACACCATACCACAACTCCACAACCCATCGTACCCATATAAAATGCTATATACTCAACCTATATTACACTATATTATCTAGTGTACCAGAAGTATACGCTATATGTTTACCTACCATCCCCCTCACTACTACATACTATATTATATACCTATGTTACAACCACAACAATATCAGCAATAATTTGGTACTAGTATTCAGCAGTTGTATGTGTATTTACAATTGTACATTTGTATTGCATAAACAGTTGTGTTGCACATCCGGTTTAAAAAGAGGTAGTGCACATCATAGATACGTAGGCGAGACATCTTGAGCAGAAGGGGCTGTTTACAAAGTGTCATATTTACATAATAAGTGTGCATTATTGCACCATGCTGTTAAGTGCTCGTGAGTGAGATGGCCTGTGGGGGAAAAACGGTTCCTATGTCTGGTGGTGTTGGTGCACATGGCTCTGTAGTGCTTGCCAGAGGGTAGGAGTTCAAACAGACTGTGTCCTGGGTATGCTGGGGGTCTGTGCTGATTCTGCCCGCCCGTTTCTGGGCTCTAGAGGTGTACAAGTCCTGCAGGGTGGGCAGGGGCGTGCCAATGATTTCTCCTGCTGTCCTTACTGTTCACTGCAGTCTGTTCCGGTCCTGTTTTGTTGCCCCTCTGAACCAGACCGTGATGGATGTGCACAGGACAGATTCACTGACCGCGGTGTCGACCTGGCTCAACAGCTCCTTTGGCAGACCAAATGTCCTCAGTTGCTGTACAAAGAACATCCTCTGCTGGGCCTCTTTGAGGATGGAGTTGAGGTTGGTCTTCCACTTCAGCTCTGTGGGGATGGTAGTTCCCAGAAACTTGAAGGTCTCCACAGTTGACATAGGGCTGTTGGATATTGTGAGGAGGAGTAGTACTGAGGTGTGTCTCCTAAAGTCCCCTGTCCTCTCCCCAGTCTTGAGCATGTTCATCTCCAAGTTGTTCTGACTATGCCAGAGCACCAGCCGCTCAACCGTAGATTCATCTGCAAACTTCAGTAGTTTAACAGTTGGGTCCTTTAATTATGACATTTTTAGTTTATGAAGACGGTTGGCCTCAATTCTGAGACCGGTTTGGTGCCTGTATGCAAAAAGAAGAGTAATTTAAGTAGTTTTGAGAATGAATGTCACTCTTAAACTAATATCTCCCCCCCCCCAGATTTCCAGTCCCCTGCTTGCTGTATTTATCAACTGATGTATTTGTTTGTTTAACGCAGACGTGTTTTGCATAAAATTTGGGTCACGTTGTCCTCCTCCTTCAAGACAATATGAATCAATTTCAGCACATCTAGTACTCCGCTGCTCCTCTGAGGTAGATGCATTGGCCTTTTCGCTGCACTATAAAAAAAACGTGGACGGCAGGAGATTTTACACAAACTCAGTTTTGTGTTTGACCCATTAGCACACGTTCCAGATTCATTTAGAAATCATCTCAACTCTAGTGTCTCTGAGGAAACCAAAATATCAACATCAAGCTCTGCGTTGATGAGTGTGTCATCCTATAAGTCGCAGAGAAGTGCTTCTTTGTCACCATTGACTCTGGTCCACCTCAGTGGAAATAAGGAGATAGCTAAACCAAATGAACATGCTAGCTAGCTACGAGTCAATGTCCCTTCTGAGTGACGTTCAGCCATTTTCAATCGTCATTTGCAATGAAGCCGGCACAGCAGGTGAACACAGCAAACTCAGTAAATATGGCAAATTCAATCCCCTAGTCATACTTCATTTATATAATATGCAGATTTAACATAAAAAATTGATTTCATTGTGCTTTACATAGGAAGTAGTTAATGAAAGAGGAAGGGGAGAGAAACATTCATCTGAGAGCATGTGTGATTTTGAGTGTGGAGGATGAATATGAATTCAGCAGGGGCTAGGTGCACCTAACGTGCCTTTGGAAAATCTACACCTCCCCTTGGACAGATCCTTTTTCCCCCTCCCCAGCAAGGTAAATGAAACACATTTATGAAGTAAAAATATAATTTATTCAGGAACATTTGTTTCTAAAATATGAAAGACTTGCAGTCCTCGTGTACAGAAGTATTCAGCCCCCAGAGTCAATACTTTGGCATCAATTACAACTGAGTCTTCTTGGGGTTTGTCTGTATGAGCTTTACTCAGTAAAATTAAGGAATTTTTACACATTCCTCCATATGCAGTTTCATTCCAAGTCAAATTTAATGGAGAGCATTGGTTGACTGCAGTTTTTGGGTCATACTACAGAATACTGGAGGGGGGAGAGGGGTAATAGTGTGATCCCCCCATGCACTACGTCCCCCTGGCAAAACTCCTCACTGTCAGGTGAAAAAGAAGCGGCTGGTGACTCCTCATATATCAGAGGAGGCATGTGGTAGTCTGCAGCCCTCCCCGGATCGGCAGAGGGGGTGGAGCAGCGACCGGGACGGCTCGGAAGAGTGGGGTAATTGGACGGGTACAACTGGGAGGAAAAAGGGGGGGGGGTTGATGAGCCTGACAAACACACAGATTCCATAAAAGAGGAGAAAGGAAAGTCGTGAAAGAACCCAAAACACTTCCCGAGAGGGAAAAAACAACGTGACAGACTTTCATCCGTTTTATTTATCCCCATGTTCCTTTAGGGGCTCCGCAAGTATCGACTGTTCATTATGAGTTGTTTGGAATATACTTCATTGCTCTTGGTGAAAGAATGTAAATTTTTTTTTGAATAATTAGGTAATTTAAACTACAATAAAAACTTGGACTTAAACAACAACGTGACCAATCACAGCAGGCATTTTTTCACTCACAATGCTAATTCCCCCTGTAGGTCAACATGAGCAAGACGGTGAGTGTTACACACACTACCAAGGCACCATAGCAACATCTGTAAGTAAAGCACAATTACATTACATTTCAGTTAAAAAATGTTTGATATAAACCAAGTTAGATTAATTAATTAAGTAATTAATTAATTAATTGGTTGATTGGTTGGTTGGTTGGTTGGTTGGTTGATTGATTGATTGATTGATTGATTGATTGGTTGGTTGGTTGGTTGGTTGGTTGGTTGGTTGATTGATTGATTGATTGATTGATTGATTGATTGATTGATTGATTAGTTGGTTGGTTGGTTGGTTGGTTGATCACACAACCCTTAGCATGGGAATGGCAGCCACCGGAAAAAGCAGTAGGAATCCATGACAGTAGTACTTTGGCACCTAACCAGGCACATTGGCCACAGAAACCAACAGCTTCAGAGGAAGAAGTAATAATAGTGACAGAAAATCCATAATTGAGCCAAAGTCCAAACAAAAAGTTATTCTGAGGGAGTTCCGAAGTAAGTCAGGGGAGGGATGGTGTTGAATTTGGTGGGAATTAGATGTGTTCTGTGAGAGCGGACCAGGGACCGTGTTCATTCTGCGTGTCACCATTGAGGGGGCTGTACTGAAAATGGCAGTGAGTGATGGCGAGGCTTTACCCTCAGCTACCTCTCTCTCAAGTTGGTATAGAAACAGCGCGTGTTGTACATCCTCCGTGGCACAGAGAGACCTCCATGCTCTGAATGTCACCATTTTTCCATTAAATTATCAGTCATATTGTCGTCTAAATTCAAAGTGAATTATCTGTCAGTCATACTGATGTCTACTTTAAAGTGATACTGACATCAAAATCTGAAAATTCCTGTTGATAGGCTGTGTTCCGAGTTGGGATGTGACCACGGAGAAATTCTGTGGCCAAAACAACGCGTCTGCGGCCACTCGAGAGAGATCTGTGATTGGCTGTAGATGGTGTCCAATGACAAATTGTGCCGGTGGATACGTAGACACCAGTCAATTTGCATATAGGGTGTGGCCGTAGCGAGATGCTATAAAACCACAGAGGAGCCGTTCTTTCACCCCCCACCCCCCACCCCTGTTGTTTTGCTGAGACTTTATTATCGATCTTGCTACGACGTATTGCTATCTATCTATCTATCTATCTATCTATCTATCTATCTATCTATCTATCTATCGATCTGTCTATCTATCTATCTATCTATCTATCTATCTATCTATCTATCTATCGATCTGTCTATCTATCTATCTGTCTATCTATCTATCTATCTATCTATCTATCTATCTATCTATCTATCTATCTATCTATTGATCTGTCTATCTGTCTATCTATCTATCTATCTATCTATCTATCTATCTATCTATCTATCTATCTATCTATCTATCTATCTGTCTGTCTATCTATCTATCTATCGATCTGTCCATCTGTCTATCTATCGATCTGTCTCTCTATCTATCTATCTATCTATCTATCTATCTATCTATCTATCTATCTATCTATCTATCTATCTATCTATCTATCTATCTATCTATCTATCTATCTATCTAACAGTTATTTGTATCACCGAATCCTCCTCTTCGAAACTGTAGTCCTCTCAGAGGATCTCCCTCTCCCTCTCGCTAGCCAACATTTCGTGTAAATCAGTGACGAGCGGTGCCGAGCCCCGCCCACCCAGGAAGACACTAGCCAATAGCTTTTAATTCTTAAAACCACGCCTATTTTCGGTTATGATGCAAACTCCCAATGTTAAAAAACGTGCTCAGCAAGGGCACGTCAGTCTCTCTGTAAATCAGAAGAGAGTGGGCATCCGGGTAGCGTAGCGGTCTACTCCGGTGCCCGCCAGCACGGGGATCGCCAGTTCTTTGGTTCGAGTCCCCATGTTACCTCCGGCTTGGTCGGGCGTCCCTACAGACACAATTGGCCGTGTCTGAGGGTGGGAAGCCGGATGTGAGTATGTGTCCTGGTCGCTGCACTAGCGCCTCCTCTGGTCGGTCGGGGCGTCTGTTCAGGGGGGGGATAGCGTGATCCTCCCACGCGCTACGTCCCCCTGGCGAAACTCCCCACTGTCAGGTGAAGAGAAGCGGCTGGCGACCCCACATGTATGGGAGGAGGCGTGTGGTGGTCTGCAGCCTCCCCGGATCGGCAGAGGGGGCGGGGCAGCGACCGAGACAGCTCAGGCGAGTGGGGTAATTGGCTGGGTACAATTGGGAATTAAAAAAAAAAACAAACATGCAATCAGCCAAAGATGAGCTTTGTTAATAAAATAACTATACTGTAAAAATCAATATTCCAACCAACGAAACTATACACAAGGGGCACACCCTCTTGCTTGCCTAGTTTACTTACGTCATCACTTGACATTGTTCACACAATGGGTAACTTTCCTCTGTTGTTCACCTCGTTGTGTGTTCAGGGCCCGCTTCCTCTCTGTTTCTTAACACGTGGCTGAGAACACGAAGGGAGGCGGGAGGTTTGGCAGACGCGCCCACTTGTTTGGTCCGAGCCGCTGGTGCTCTAGTGCGACATCTAGTGGGGCTGGATGTCGTGTATACCAGTGGTTCTCAACCTTTTTGGGGTCCTGGACCCCCTGCGTATTTTTGATCTACTCTGAGGACCCCTCCACCTGATCTTGGGGGAGGGGGGTTGCAATTTGGTAGAAACAGTAGAAACTGCATTTTAAATTGCATTATAGCATTTATTCACTCTTTGGGGCAAAAATAAGAGCTTTCAGTTGTAACTTAGATATAGTTAACAAAACAGAATTCTTATGCAGTAACTTTCAGATATGTGTAACAAAACAGAATTCTTATGCAGTAACTTTCAGATATATGTAACAAAACAGAATATGTATTCAGTAACTTTCAGATATACACTACCGTTCAAAAGTTTGGGATCACCCAAACAATTTTGTGTTTTCCATGAAAAGTCACACTTATTCACCACCATATGTTGTGAAATGAATAGAAAATAGAGTCAAGACATTGACAAGGTTAGAAATAATGATTTGTATTTGAAATAAGATTTTTTTTACATCAAACTTTGCTTTCGTCAAAGAATCCTCCATTTGCAGCAATTACAGCATTGCAGACCTTTGGCATTCTAGCTGTTAATTTGTTGAGGTAATCTGGAGAAATTGCACCCCACGCTTCCAGAAGCAGCTCCCACAAGTTGGATTGGTTGGATGGGCACTTCTTGCGTACCATACGGTCAAGCTGCTCCCACAACAGCTCAATGGGGTTCAGATCTGGTGACTGCGCTGGCCACTCCATTACCGATAGAATACCAGCTGCCTGCTTCTGCTCTAAATAGTTCTTGCACAATTTGGAGGTGTGTTTAGGGTCATTGTCCTGTTGTAGGATGAAATTGGCTCCAATCAAGCGCTGTCCACTGGGTATGGCATGGCGTTGCAAAATGGAGTGATAGCCTTCCTTATTCAGAATCCCTTTTACCCTGTAAAAATCTCCCACCTTACCAGCACCAAAGCAACCCCAGACCATCACATTACCTCCACCATGCTTAACAGATGGCGTCAGGCATTCTTCCAGCATCTTTTCATTTGTTCTGCGTCTCACAAACGTTCTTCTTTGTGATCCAAACACCTCAAACTTGGATTCATCCGTCCACAACACTTTTTTCCAGTCTTCCTCTGTCCAATGTCTGTGTTCTTTTGCCCATCCTAATCTTTTTCTTTTATTGGTCAGTCTCAGATATGGCTTTTTCTTTGCCACTCTGCCCTGAAGCCCAGAATCCCGCAGCCGCCTCTTCACTGTAGATGTTGACACTGGTGTTTTGCGGGTACTATTTAATGAAGATGCCAGTTGGGGACCTGTGAGGCGTCTGTTTCTCAAACTAGAGACTCTAATGTACTTATCTTCTTGCTCAGTTGTGCAACGCGGCCTCCCACTTCTTTTTCTACTCTGGTTAGAGCCTGTTTGTGCTGTCCTCTGAAGGGAGTAGTACACACCGGTGTAGGAAATCTTCAATTTCTTAGCAATTTCTCGCATGGAATAGCCTTCATTTCTAAGAACAAGAATAGACTGTCGAGTTTCAGATGAAAGTTCTCTTTTTCTGGCCATTTTGAGCGTTTAATTGACCCCACAAATGTGATGCTCCAGAAACTCAATCTGCTCAAAGAAGTGCCCATCCAACCAATCCAACTTGTGGGAGCTGCTTCTGGAAGCGAGGGGTGCAATTTCTCCAGATTACCTCAACAAATTAACAGCTAGAATGCCAAAGGTCTGCAATGCTGTAATTGCTGCAAATGGAGGATTCTTTGACGAAAGCAAAGTTTGATGTAAAAAAAAATCTTATTTCAAATACAAATCATTATTTCTAACCTTGTCAATGTCTTGACTCTATTTTCTATTCATTTCACAACATATGGTGGTGAATAAGTGTGACTTTTCATGGAAAACACAAAATTGTTTGGGTGATCCCAAACTTTTGAACGGTAGTGTATGTAACAAAACAGAATTCTTATGCAGTAACTTTCAGATATATGTAACAACACAGAATATGTATTCAGTAACTTTTAACAATGCAAACGGGAGCGAGATCTCTTATTGAAATACAATAAATTACACTTGTGAAACAGATGTGATTAGAGAAAAAAGTCCTGTTACCCTTTATAGTTTAGGTAGATAAAGGTCTCAGTCACATTTGAGTAAAATAATCCTATTTCTATAAATGTCATAGGATCTTTTTTTTTTAAGATATTTTATTTTCACGGACCCCTTGCAATCACACCACGGACCACTAGGGGTCCGCGGACCCCCGGTTGAGAAACACTGGTGTATACCAACGTTAACCACTACATAACCGCTGAGACTGCTGCCTAAACCTAACCTTTATGTCATTAACGATCCTATATCGGGCTGGAAGCTTAACGTTGGAGTCTATGGAACATCCGCCATGTCTACACAGATGCTGAAGGGTGCACGTGTCAATATGGTGATGCTTTACATTTTTTTTCCTCTCCCCAACTGTACTTGGTCAATTGCCCCACTCTTCCGAGCCGTCGCTGCTCCACCCCCTCTGCCGATCCGGGGAGGGCTGCAGACTACCACACGCCTCCTCCCATACATGTGGAGTCGTCAGCCGCTTCTTTTCACCCGACAGTGAGGAGTTTCACCGGGGGGGGGGGACGTAGCGCGTGGGAGGAGCACGCTATTCCCCCCAGTTCCCTCTCCCCCCCCTGAACAGACGCCCGACCGACCAGAGGAGGCGCTAGTGCAGCGACCAGGACACCACACCCACATCCGGCTTCCCTCCCGCAGACACGGCCAACTGTATCTGTAGGGAGCCGGAGGTCACACGGGGGTTCGAACCGGCGATCCCCGTGTTGGTGGGCAACGGAATAGACCGCCACGCTACCTACTACTACTACTACTACTACTACTACTACTACTACTACTACTACTACTTTCGGCTGCTCCCGTTAGGGGGCGCCACAGCGGATCATCCGTTTCCATCTCTTCCTGTCCTCTGCATCTTCCTCTGTCTCACCAGCCACCTGTATGTCCTCCCTCACCACATCCATAAACCTCCTCTTCGGCCTTCCTCTTCTCCTCTTCCCTGGCAGCTCCATGTTCAGCATCCTTCTCCCAGTATACCCAGCATCTCTCCTCCACACATGTCCAAACCATCTCAGTCTCGTCTCTCTTGCTTTGTCTCCAAACCGTCCAACCTGAGCTGTCCCTCTAATATACTCATTCCTAATCCTGTCCTCCTTCATCACTCCCAGTGAAAATCTTATCATCTTCATCTCTGCCACCTCCACCTCCACCTCCTGTCTTTTCGTCAGTGCCACGCCACCCGGACGCCCCATATTGTGACGCTTCGATAAATGACGCCGTGGGAGTCCACACCGATAAGAATGGGCACACAGCAGCGCACCTGCTCCTACCCGATGAAGGCCTTGTGGTGAGTGTGGTGCAGCTACAGCGGCAGACGAGGTACGGCGTCCACGGAGAGCTGCATTGTTGGAGCGCGAACAAGCGTGCCGCAGATAAGCTTCTAATTTAATTAATAACTTCTCGGCCCAATTAGCACGCAGTACGGCTGGGGAAACAGCAGCTGGAGTCACCCGGGCTCCTCCACTCCCCGGCGTTATCAGAGAGATGAGGACGGCGTGCCGCTCCCCGCCCTACATCGGTTTCCCCACACTAGGTTTCCAGGACACCACCCCTCACCCCCACCCCTCCCGACCCCACCCCCCACCCCAACACACACACAGCCTGCCGAGTGTCAGACCTGTAGCCGGGGAAGCTGGGAGTGTTATCTCGCTGTGGAGACGTTCCCCAGTGCTAGGTCTTCGCTGGGACGTGATTGACGGGTCTAGAGGCGAGGCGCGCTGTCACTTGTCGAGAGGTATGAGTAATTAAAATTGATTGAGCTGGCCTTACAGACGCGATAATATCGCGGCAGGGAGGATAAATATTGGCGTGCTGAGAGGGGCTGGGAGACGCCGTTCACAAGGCCAGCTCTCCCCGGGGCAACTTCGGGGACAAGGGTCAACTTTGCCTCCGAACGGGCCTTTATTGGTCGTCTGAGAGGCCAGCAAAGCGGTGCTGAACAGTACGGGAGCTTAGCGGTTAGCACAGCTGTTCTCACAACGTGAGGGTTCTGGGTTCGATTCCCGGTATCACCGTGGCGACTGTATCTTATCTCTCCATGTCTGCCTGGGGTTTCTCCCCACAGCCCAAAGACATGCATGGAAAGTGAATTGGAAACTCCAGTGTCCCCCCCCCCATCCCCACCTTTTTTTGTCCCCGGTTGCATCCGGCCACTTACCCCACGGTCGCCGCTCCACCCCCTTAGCTGATCAGAGGAGGGCTGCAAAGTACCACATGCCTCCTCCCATACATGTGGAGTCGCCAGCCGCTTCTTTTCACCTGACAGTGAGGAGTTTCACCAGGGGGGGTGTAGCGCGTGGGAGGATCACGCTATTTTCCCCAGTTCCTCCCCTGAACAGGCGCCCCGGCCGACCAGAGGAGGCGCTAGTGCGTCGACCAGGACACATACCCACATCCGGATTCCCACCCGCGGACACGGCCAGTTGTGTCTGTATGTGGGTGTGTCCTGGTTGCTGCACTAGCGCCTCCTCTGGCCAGTCAGGGCGCCTGCTCGGGGGGGGGGGGGGACTGGAGGGAATAGCGTGATCCTCCCACGCGCTACGTCCCCCTGGTGAAACTCCTCACTGTCAGGTGAAAAGAAGCGGCTGGCGACTCCACATGTATGGGAGGAGGCCCCTAACCCTAACCCTAACCCTAACCCTAACCCGAATGGGCAGAGGGGGTGGAGCAGTGACCGGGACAGCTTGGAGAGTGGGGTAACTGGCTGGGTACAGTTGGGGAGGGGGGGGGCATCCGATGTAAAACTGCCAAATCATGGCAGCCAAGGCTCCACATGGGATCGGCTGAGGCCCGGGTTAACAATGGCCACCATGGGTGCTGTGCCCTCGCGAGGTAGCGATAAAATCTGCTGTGGCGACTCCTGAGAAACAGGGAACAAGCCCAAAGAAGAAGAAGAAGAAGAAGAAGAAGAAGAAGAAGAAGAAGAAGAAGAAGAAGAAGAAGATAGGTATCTAACCTCTCAAACGGCCCTTGGCTATCGCAACCTTCATTGTTTCTGTCTCAGTGTTGATGAGACGTCTGTGCTCTGTTTCCCGACTGGACGGTTTGTTGAGTCACTGCAGCTCCAAGTACGAAACGAAGGGACCCGACGTTGGCGTCCCACGCATACCGCCCTTGACCCTGACAGGAAGTGGATTTGTGGCCCTCTGAAACCGGCGGCCACCTCTCTGCTGCACCTGGCCAAGTAAGAACAATACCAAACGGGCCGGCTGAGAGGCGCCGCCTACCCTGTGGGTGCATGTCTGTCCAGACTTTGAAAACCAGAAGGTCTGGAGTCTGCGAAGGAGCCATCTTTATTCCGTCAGCCCTGGTGAGTTCCCCCCCCCCCTCTTCAGATTCACTGCCCAGACTACTCGTACCCATCCCGCTCGCCTCCTCTCCAATAACGCGGCACATCAGGAAATGGGCTCTAAGAGAGAAAGTAAACGTCTCTCAGACATAACAAAGTCAACCCAGAAAAACAAAAACAAACTTTTTCGGGGGGTGGAGAGAGACGGAGCCGCTCATTAAAAACGCCGAGTTACTCCAAAGGCAGCGGCAGTGGCTCTGCTCAGTGGCTTTTATCCCCCCCAAAAAAAACAAAACAGAGCTCCTTCTCTGATGGCAGGAGGCCTTTTCTCATTTCCTCCAAAACAAAACGATAAATAAATAAGAGGAGGCGACGGAGGAGAGCAGTTACTCCTCCGCCAACTTTCTTGATGTAGCCTGAAGAGTGAAAAGCACCGGGGTGACCCGCTGTTATGGAGAAGGCAATGAATCTACCGACGGCTTTCTTGTTTTGGCAACAAAAAAAATCCCTCCCCCCTCCCCTCCCTCCCTCTCTCTCTCCCTCTCTCTCTCTCTCTCTCTCTCTCTCCCTCTCTCTCTCTCTCTCCCCCTCCATATAAGGAGAGCCAACAGACTAAGTGAAGAAGTGAAGCGAGAATGACGGGAAAGGAAATGTAAATGCAGGAGAACCGCTGAATGGCGGGGATGTGCCGCCGTGCTGCATGGAAGACAAATGGCCAGGCCAGGAGTGGCTGCCGGTGAGGATGATGAGCATGATGATGAGGATGACGGCGCCTCCGTGCAGGGCTGCTGCTCCCTGTTTGGCTTTACGTCTGGATCAGCCCCAGAATGGAGACCCGCGGCTGGCAGACTGCAGCCCAGCAGGAGAAAACAGCTGGGAGTCGATGCAGAGCAACGAAACTGTAAACACGCCGACTTCCGACCGTGTTACCAAGCAGCTAATGCTAACATGCGGGCCATATTCTATATATATATATATATATATATATATATATATATATATATATATATATATATATAAGCTACTTATTACTCAAATTAGTTAGTCTTCAACTTCTGCATACATGGAAAGATGGACTGGACAAAAAACATAGATAGATAGATAGATAGATAGATAGATAGATAGATAGATAGATAGATAGATAGATAGATAGATAGATAGATAGATAGATAGATAGATAGATAGATAGATAGATAGATAGATAGATAGATAGATAGATAGATAGATAGACAGGCAGAGAGAGATAAATAGGTAGGGGGGAGAGCGCTAGATAGACATATATAGATAGGGAGAGAGATATAGATAGACAGATAGATAGATAGATAGATAGATAGACAGACAGACAGACAGACAGACAGACAGACAGACAGACAGACAGACAGACAGACAGACAGACAGACAGACAGATGGTTAGACGGATAGACAGCTAGATAGATAGACAGACAGACAGACAGACAGACAGACAGACAGACAGACAGACAGATAGACAGACAGATAGACAGATAGATACACAGACAGACAGACAGACAGACAGACAGATAGAATGATAGACAGATAGATAGACAGACAGACAGACAGACCGACAGTGAGACAGACAGATGAGTCGGTGATGGAGACAGGCACCAGGGATAGGGGCGGTGTTGCAGAGGAGAGACAGGTACTGTGACGCGAGTGATGTCCCTCCTTCCCCGCCCTGCGTGACTCCTGTCAGCCGCCTGCTTTACAACCCAACGGCCTCCCGCGGCGACGCGGCGGCGGATCCTGTTCCCGGGGTCATGGTCATCAGTTCTGCCCCGCGGCCCGACAGCGCCGACTCCACAACAAATGGAGCCGCTCTCGAGCGTTGATACGGAGCCTTGGTTTGTTTTCGCGGCGTGCCAAATGCCTTTCTCCCCGTCGCAGCCGGCCTATCGGGCCACCCCGGGAGTATTTGTCAATCACACGGCACAGGAAGTGGAAAATCGGCTACACGGGGCCCTCCGCCGCACACCCCCCCCGCCTCGTCCTCCACCTGTCATCCGGCTCAACGCTGCGTGACTCCATCACAAGCCTCATAGAGACGTTACTTCATGGTCAGGGCAGCGCAGCGCATTGATTTTTTCACGACGAATATGGTTTTGTAAAAACTCCGCGGCGGGAATGTGTCAACGTTGAGCCGCGGTGGTCTCCAGTCCAGCACACCCGGGCCTCGTGCTCGGTGAGGAGGGGAAAGCGTAGACATGTTAGCTTTCATTTACTTTCTCAGTCACACACACACAAGTTTCTATTGCTGTACTCCCGAGGGCCACCGCTGGCTACATCCATTCCCTATCCCTTAACCCCTACCCATCACAACCACACACCTGACCTTTAACCTTACCCTAACCGTGAACCCAAGTCTCAACCCTCCTGTTGCCTTACGGGTCAGGAAGGCCCATAACCGTGTTGAACGGCAGAGAAAAGACGAAATGATGTTTTTTCAACCTGGAATGTGATGGCCTGTTCCTACAGGGACCCCGACATGAGAAGAAGGGAAAGTTTTTGTTCATATTTCCATGACAGCCGTCCACCACTAGGGCGCTAAGATTGTCTCGGGGTCATTTTTGACCCTAAGACAGGTGTGGGTGATGTGGGACCCCATATAAACGAGTGGTGTCCACTGGTTAAATGCAGTCTCTCTGCACGGTGAAGAGGGGGAACCCGGAGAGTCACGAGGTTTGTGATGTGGGGCAGGTTGTCTCTTCGTGGGGTTTAAAATTCCTTTAAGTTGCTTTCATTTAGAGGTGGGCGGCACGGCGGCGCAGCGGTTAGCGCGGTCGCCTCACAGCGAGAAGGTTGTGGGTTCGAGCCCCGGGGTTGTCCAACCTTGGGGGTCGTCCCGGGTCGTCCTCTGTGTGGAGTTTGCATGTTCTCCCCGTGTCTGCGTGGGTTTCCTCCGGGGGATCCGGTTTCCCCCAACAGTCCAAAGACATGTAGGTCAGGTGAATTGGCCGTACCTTTGCTAGGTGTGTGTGTGTGATGGCCTGGCGGCCTGTCCAGGGGGTCTCCCCGCCTGCCGCCCAATGACTGCTGGGATAGGCTCCAGCGACCCTGAGAGCAGCATAAGCGGTTCGGATAATGGATGGACGGGTGGATAATTTAGAGGTTCAATGACAGCGGGTCATAAACCACGATCTGACGGGACGCGGAAGCAGGGCGGGCTAAGCTAACTGCTAACCCATGCAGACCGGCAGTTCTGACACTCATCCTGGCCGGCGTTCCTTCCCTTGGACAGTGATTTCTGTTGTTGTTGTTTAGTTTGGATACACGTGTTAGCTTGGATATGTGTGTTCTTGTAGGTTTGGGATGTGCTTCTGTCTTTGTGTTGTACTGCTGTGGGCTGGCAGCAGGGTGCAGAATGTGTGGCCAACACAAGTCTTAACCCTGAAACAGGCCGTTGAACATGGACAAGTCACTGGCCAAAACGTCCCCCACTTAGCACAGTGACCCTCACTTCCATCTACTTGTCTTGAATCATGCCCCTCCCCACAAATATAAGAATACCAACTACACACACACATGCAGGCGATATAAACTGGGGGCAGGAAACCTGACAACACAAAAACTAAGCAAGACTGGATTGAACGTATCGTTTTAACGATTGCGCGTTATCGTCAGCACGTTTTTTTCGCCGTGACCGTCATCCGGTGAAACGTTAGGCGTCGGGGCACGCGGAGAGGGTGCACGTGGATGCTCCACAGGTGCCCCAGACTGCTGATGGGGCAATAAAAAAAACAAGAAAAGTGGGCCAACCAACAACAGCAGTCCTAAAAGTACACAACATCCCCTGCACCGCGCTTATCTGCTGACGCTGCAGGTCCGCCGAGTCAGGGATTGGAAAATAATTGTGATAAAGTAGGCCAAGCGTTCTCACGCCTCCCCGCCCGTGGCCCTGTGTACTCAATCACAGCGGTGTGCTGAAAGGGCAGGCTCGCTCCTCGGCACCATGCCCCTGACCTACATGGAGAAAATACAGCAAGATGGAGCGGGGCCCGGGCGGGCCCACGGCACCTGCTCATAACTTGACTCGGTGCGAACAGCTGGCGCGGTCTAAATTAAGCAACCGCGCACACACACATAGCGTGTGTACAATGTCAACCGGTCTTCGTTGCCCTGTCTTCCTGACCAATAAAACAGATTCTGAATTAGCAGTGATGATCCTTGAGAGTTCTGGGGTTAGACTCGAACCCGTGTCCCGTTGAGCACTAGGCACGATTTCGATGTGCCAGCTACGCGTTAGCTCACATCTAGCTCCGAATATACCCGACTAATTGTAGCCCACTTTTACACCAAACTTTCATTATAACGGTTATTGTTGATGTTGTATTGTGAGTATATGTATGACGGTGGCACAGTGGTTAGCGCGGTCGCCTCACAGCAAGAAGGTCTTGGGTTCGAGCCCCGGTGTAGTCCAACCTTTGGGGTCGTCCTCTGTGTGGAGTTTGCATGTTCTCCCAGTGTCGGCATGGGTTTCCTCCGGGTGATCCGGTTTCCTCCCACAGTCCAAAGACATGTAGGTCAGGTGAAATGGCCGTACTAAATTGTCCCAACGTGTGAATGTGTGTGTGTGTTTGTGTCGATCCTGTGATGGCCTGGCGGCCTGTCCAGGGTGTCTCCCTGCCTGCCGCCTAATGACTGCTGGGATAGGCTCCAGCATCCCCGCGACCCTGAGAGCAGGATAAGAGGTTTGGATAATGGATGGAAGGTTTTGGAGACAGTGGCAATGACGAAAAGACAGGAGGAGGAGCTGGAGGTGGCAGAGTTAAAGATGCTAAGATTTTCACTGGGCATGATGAAGAAGGACAGGATTAGGAACGAGTATATTAGAGGGACCGCTCAGGTTGGACGGTTTGGAGACAAAGCACGAGAGGCAAGACAGATGGTTTGGACATGTGTGGAGGAGAGATGCTGGGTATACTGGGAGAAGGATGCTGAATATGGAGCTGCCAGGGAAGAGGAGAAGAGGAAGGCCGAAGAGGAGGTGTATGGATGTGGTGAGGGAGGACATGCAGGTGGCTGGTGTGACAGAGGAAGACGCAGAGGACAGGCAGAGATGGAAACGGATGATCCGCTTTGGCGCCCCCTAACGGGAGCAGCCAAAAGTAGTAGTAGATAATGGATAGGTGGGTGGTTATTGTTAATTTTTTTCAGTTTTGGTGGATTTGGCACCATATGGGGGTCACAATAGTTAATTTTCATACCACAAATCCCAGTGTTCCATCTGAACAAACACAATCCTGAGCTTGCAGAAAACCTTCATGTGCAGGTCACAATTTTTGATGTTTGCAGATTTGGTGTAACATCGGCAAGATGATTTGGAGGATTTCATCTTTAATTGCTACATTATTATGTACTGACCAAACAATTTTAACCGTCCAACATACACCACACAAGTCCATATATTGTGCTAGAGTATTTCATTTGCATATGACTAGTAGCTGCTATTTAGAGCTTCTGCTAAGAGATCTGGAAATTTGCTAGACTTTAACTTTTCAACCCAATTTAGCCAAGTTGTAGCCTAGATGGTACATATATCATCTTTTAGACCTTTGATCAATGTGAAATACTTATCGGGCTACGAAAGTAAAGTGCTGTCATGGGTTTCATGCAATGTGCAGGATGAAAAGGGAGCAGCACACCAAGTGAAGCAGCCATGATGGGGCAGTTTTTAATTTGCTCGGTGGAAAGAAGAGTAATTCATTATATATATATATTTTTTCCCTCCAATATTTATTTATTGCATGTCAGTGTGGAGCAGTACAAATACACATCTTCTGCAAGTTTTCTGTTAACCCAACCCCCAGGCACCCCGCTGACATGTGACAAACAAGCACACAACTTAAACCTGTATGGACAGACGCGTATTACTTGGGGGGAAAGCCCTCAATCTGTTCTTTTTATACAGTTAGTATGCTTCTTTAGTTCTTTCTTGTTTTTTTTAAGCTCAGGACACAGTTTTGGGTTGTTGAAACTAGTTGCTCTGATGAAAAAAGAAACAAAAATAATAGAACAAAATAAACAGACTTACAGAGACAATATATATGGAAAAAAAGAAAAAGGAAAAACTATAACAGAACCAAAGGTCAGCTAACCCCTCCTCCCGCATCCCACCCCTCTGGCCCCCGCCAGTCTCTCCCTGTGTCCAAACCAAAGAGCAAACTTAAAACAACATTACCTACTCTTGAAGAGAACTGTTCAACCAATCAATTAACTTCCAATCTCCAATATATTTGTTGTGAACTGAAATGGTGAATAAGTTAATATTAATAAGTAAATCAGTTGATTGAAGTGCGCTTATGTTTGGCAAGCACGTTTACACGAGAGATCCCTGCTGTGTTGTCGTTTCATGGTACAGACTTTTATTTTGAAGTGCACCTCTGCCAGAACACTTCCTTCCTGTTTGAGTAGCGCCTCGAGTGGGCGATTTCTGACGATGCGGTTAGGGAAGAGACGGCGGAGTAGGTTGAATAGTTTGTGTTAAAACCGTGTCTTATTTGCAACAGAAGAGTCAGCGAAGTGCTTTGGGAACGTTCAACACTTGTAGATTCAGCCATTAGTGTCTTCCACTACACTTTTGGCGCCGAAACCCGGGAAAAGGGAATGACTTTGAACTGAAAGAAGTTGGAAGCTGACCGGTAGCAATGGCTGAACGGACTCGGGTCGAGGAGGAAGGAGCAAACTTTGTAAGCTGCGTGAAATGTGAATACCGCCCACGAAGGAGGAGACGTTATGGCTCGGACCAAGGCACTGAGGAGGGAACTCTGGAGGAGGAAGTGAAGCGCGCAGGATGACCGGGAAACCCCGCGCTGCCAGATTGATCCAAAGGAGTAGGGAGACCAGGAGTACGCGCGTGAGTAACGGAAGTGCCAACTCTCTCGGATCTATAACCAGTTTGTCGAGCTGCCAAAATTAGTAATTGAGAAGTGTCGTGGCGAAATATGCCAGTTGCGGGAATTCTGGAGCCAGTACGAGACTGCTGTTCATAATGTAAATTACTCTGACCCTTTAGCCGAGCGGTTAGTGATGTCGCCTTGTGGTGCAGTACACCTCGTATCGAATCCCGCACCGGTCAAGAAAATAACCGGTTACGTTGGTGGCAGCGGTGGGATCCGGAAGTGTGCAGATCCTCAGAAGTCTCTTCGGAGCGCGGGAATAACAAAGAGCGAGGGCGCGCTTCCGGGAGAGGGTGACGACTGTAAACTACTAATAAGACACGTTAATGGGTCTGAACCTTTAGCCGAGCGGTTAGCGATGTCGCCTTGTGGTGCAGTACACCCCGTATCGAATCCCGCACCGGGCAAGAAAATAACCGGTTACATTGGTGGCAGCGGTGGGATCCGGAAGTGTGCAGATCCTCAGAAGTCTCTTCGGAGCGCGGGAATAACAAAGCGCGAGGGCGCGCTTCCGGGGAGGGTGACGACTGTGAACTACTAATAAGACACGTTAGCCCCTAGCTAACGGGTCTGACCCTTTAGCCGAGAGGTTAGTGATGTCGCCTTGTGGTGCAGGACACCCCGTATCGAATCCCGCACCGGGCAAGAAAATAACCGGTTACAATAATAATGGTTGCGCTGTGCAAGAAGGAGACGTTTACTTCCCTGAAAGCCTGTCAACTAGAGCAGCAGCCAAAGCAGTAGCGGGGCTCACGTTTACTGACAGTAATCACGATGCAGCAATTGATTTGCTTAGAAATAGATTTGGAAGTAAGGACCTTGTAGTCAGTGCGCACACGTCAAAATAATTGAACCTGACTCCTGTGAAAAGGTCTTCAGATATAGCAGCCCTAAGACATTTGTATGATGAATCTGAAATTCGGGCACATAGTTTGGAATCCCTGGGCGTTTCCTGTGACACATATGGTAGTTTATTGTGTCCATCCTCCTCCGAATAAGCGACCATTCATTAAACCTGTGTCTTCCAGTGAAACACAACATAAGAAATTGAACGCCCCCCCCCCCCCCCGAGTACATCTGTCGCCATCTTACAATGCTGTGATTGCAAACATTTCCAAAACCTCTGTGAATAGCGCACATGGCCTTTGAAACTCTAGTTAATGGTCACACCCATGTTTGCATATGAAACTGGTCATTGGTTTCGGTTGTTATGCAACGGTGTTGTACTGTATTATTTATAAGGTTGGGGGTACCTGCAGTCAGTTTAGACTGAAGAGGTCACTTAGTTGAGTGATGAAACGTATCTGGCAATAAACGTCGTATCCAGATGAACTGATTCAACCTTATTTGATTTTCTTATTTGGATTATTGAGCATGCATCAAGACAATCGGCTGATGCATCAAGACAATCGGCTGATACATTAAGTAAGACAGTGCCAGATTCTCCTGAGGTCCAGATGAAGTTGGCAGCCTCTGCCGCTGACGGCAGCCACTTCTCTCTTGGAAGTGTAACACAGTTTTGCTGGGTAAAGAAGTGAAGTTCCATTTTGTAGAGCTCAGCCATACACTCTTTGACACTCTTGATACGTTGCTTCAGGATATCAGTGCAGTAATCCTCATAAAATCTGATTTTGTGGCTGTTGTACTCCAGATTGCCTAGTTTACGAGCTTCACTGATAACCAGATCTTTTGTCAGGAAGCGGAAGGTGACTGGGTGTGGTTGTCCCAGGGTCCAGGTCTGGGTGCAAGGCTCTGGTGGGCTCTTGTCTAATTCAGGAGGCAAAGGAAGTGAGTGTTTGTCCGCCAAAAACATCGCCGAACATCTGAGAGAAAAAGGTGGTGGGGTGCGAACCTTCCATCGATTCAGGTAAGCCCACAATGTGGATATTTTGCCTCCTGGATCTTCCTTCCAGATCGTAAAGTCTGGATTTTAGCCACTTGTTGTCTTGAGCTTGAATAGAGCAGGTCGCTTCGGGTTGGTCTAAGCGTTGGTTGGCATCCTCTGCATGAGTTACCAAGGCAGTGATACATTGCTCCTGGTCAGAAATTGTAGTTTGAATCTCGTTTTGTGTCCAGAGTTTGGAAGGAGGACTTGAAGTCCATCATTGTCCTTGCTATCGTTGGAAGCAGTGGCTCTGGCTGATTCATCTTCTTTCACTTGTTTCCCTGCTTTAGGTGTCTTTTGCAATTTGTTAGCGTTATCAAACAGTAACGAATAAATGCTAATTTTGCTGACAGAGGAATAGTTTGATATTTTAAAGTTTTTAGCTTGACAGTTGGAGCTAGTGAAAAACGTGCCTACTACACACTCTCCAAACTGGAAGCCCGAAATATATGTATTTCTAAAGGCCACGCTCTAATCAATTACAGTGCAGCGTTTCAGCAACAGTGTTTGGCAGTGAAATGTGGGTGCTCTCCTCTGTTGGAGAATTGAGAAGTCAACAGCCAGGTTAGGCCAAGAGCTCTTTGCTGGTGTGATTCATTATGTAAACAATTTGAGTTGAGTGGACACGGTTTGCTTACTGCAGAACATAGAGGCCTGGCTAACATGATGGAATTATGCAGGAATGCCTTTACTGTTACTCTCTCGAATCAAATCTGTCTCTTAATTATGTAAAGGTAATTGTGTGTAATTGTATTGTAGTTCTATGTAATATGTAATTATGTAAAATTACATAAAATTATGTAAAACTGACCAGGATCTTCTAACTATTACGAAGTTACCAAAATTTGTCCGGGCTAGCTAGCACCGCTCACAATGTTCAGTTAATTTTGTCAAAATGTTCACATAATACAGTCATCACCAAAATAGCAGTGAGGGAAGATGCCCACTGGTTAACCCCAATGACATGTTCGCATTTACAATCCCAGAAAATTAGTTAACCAACATATATAATGAAATGCACTAGTAGTAGTAGTGCACTACTGCACTAATAGTAGTAGTAGTAGATAGTGAAATGCACTACTGCTTGCCTAGTAATCCCAGAAAGTTGAATCAGTTCATCTGGACACAGCGTTTAGCGGGAAAAATGTTTCAACACTTATCTAGTAAGTGACTTTGTCAGTCTCAGCTGACTGCAGTTATCCCCACCCTTATAAACAGGACAGTTGCATCACAACCGAAACCAGAGATCGGTTTCATGTGCAAATTGCCGTAACCATTAATTACAGTTAAAATGGCCACGTGTACTATTCACAGACGATTGGGGACTAGTTGCAATCACAGCATTTTAAGATGGCAACAGACATGAAACCGATCGCTAGTTTCGGTCGTTATGCAGTTGTGCTGTTTATAAGGTTGGGGATACCTGCAATCAGCTGAGACTGACGAAGTCATTTAGATGAGCGATGAGACATTTCTCCCACTAAACGTTGTGTCCAGATGAACTGACTCAACTTCCTGGGATTTCCTTACCTGGATTATTGAGCATGCATCAAGACATTTCATATTTACAAGTTCAACCCTCTACCAGCTGGTTTAGATAGCTTTGTCCAGTAGGGGTTGGAATCACAGAGTAACTCACGATACGATACTATCACGATACCTTGCCCACGATAACGATAGTGTCACGATACTCGATACATTGCAAGACAGTCATCTACGATACATCACGGTATCTGTGTAACTGAAGAACTTTCCCTTGAGGTGGATAAACCTTTTAGTAGATAAAAAGAAATGCAATAAAATGCAATGGAGGCGGGCGTCCAGGTAGCATGGTGGTCTATTCCGTTGCCTACCCACAAGGGGATCTCGGTTCAAATCCCCGTGTTGCCTCTGGCTTGGTCGGGCGTCCCTACAGACACAATTGGCCGTGTCTACGGGTGGGAAGCTGCATGTGGGTATGTGTCCTGGTCGCTGCACTAGCGCCTCCTCTGGTAGGTCAGGGCGCCTGTTCAGGGGGGAGGGGGAACTGGGAGGAATAGCGGGATCCTCCCATGCGCTACGCCCCCCTGGCAAAACTCCTCACTGTCAGGTGAAAAGAAGTGGCTGGCGACTCCACATGTATCGGAGGAGGCATGTGGTAGTTTGCAGCCCTCCCCGAATCAGCAGAGGGGGTGGCGCAGCAACCAAGACGGCTCGGAAGAGTAACGTAATTGGCCAAATACAATTGGGGAGCAAAAAAAACTTCACATGGGCAATGGCATATGGTAACACGGTGTAGGACACGAAGGCCGATGTTCGGGAATTTATTCGCTTAAACCGATCTGATGGAAATGCACCTTAATTTGGATGATTTGTATTTGTGGTATTTCATTGTTTGCCTGAAACTTATTTGCAAGTTGGATAGAAAAAAAAAACCCAGCAGTGATGCTACACATGAAATTAGCTACTTGAGTCATGGTGGTGTAGCCTGATGTTGTCCGCGGTAATTAGCCGCAGGTTAGTACGTTAGAATCAGGTGGGCTCAAGACCTTAGCTTTATGTCTGACATGCTCGTCTGTGGGAAAGCCCACTGTGGAGAAGGGCACAAGGTTTGTTAATGTCACATTTGTGTATTGGCAAAGTTTAACATGAAATTCTCTGAACAGCTCTACTACGTATACGGCGAGAGAGAGAGAGAGAGAGAGAGAGAGAGAGAGCAAAGGTGAAATCCAGTAACCAGCCACAGTCAATAAATCTATAGAGCACACTTGAATGAATGTGCTTTACATGAATTCCAACTGCACTGACAAAAAGAAGGTATTGATAAAAGAAAACCGAATAAATAAATTACATAAAAAATGTGGACCTTGATGAAATAGTGAAGACACAGAAAGGGACGAGGCTGAATAACATAAATAAATACAGCATTAATGACCTTAAAACGGGCAGAACCCGTAGTGGATCAACAGCAGACGAGAGCTAATAAATAGATAATACGTGTTAGTAAGCTCTAGAGGTAATAAAGAAGGGGGGAAGGAAGCACGGTTAAACCGGTGCGTTGTGATTGAATGCTAAACGGCTAGGGAAGTGTCTCGTGACACCGGTGTTGCGTTGACAGACCGGCCCGGCGTTGCCTCGTAATGCGAGGTGATGCGTTGAAGTTGTGACGCCCTGATGAAATTAACTACGGTAGCAGAGCGTCGCCCTGCGTTCGCCCCGGCCGTTGAGGCCGGCAAGCTGCCGACACGCGACCCTTCCGGGGGCTAATAATCGGTGGGTGCACTCAAGGGGTAAACAAGCCTGTGGCTGTGGGTGCTCGGCGAGAGTCGCAGCGTGACCTTTAAAACACTGCTGATGAACGTCGCCGGCTGAGAGCTGCCCTTTCTCCACCCGCGTCTCGAGCCTGCAGGAAATAAACCTGATCATACCCTTCTTGCACACTCTCCTCTGCTATTATAGACTCTCGCTCTCTCCCCTTCTGGGAGGTTGGGGGTGTGAGCGTGAGTGAGGCTGTTGAATGAGCTTGAGTGTTTTTTTGGGGGGGTCGTGCACTGTTTTTCTACGGCTTTTAACTTTTCTCCTCTCCGTGGTAAGGTAAGAGGAGTTTACTTTTACTTCGCTGCTGGTTGTTGGAGAGTGACTGGAGCAGCCGGTCGGAGTTGGGTGGCGTGCAGTATGGTGTCCCTCCCTGGCGAGGGGTTAGAGTCGTGGCTGACCACATGAACGGGTTCTCCTGGCTGTAGGAGAACAGCTCGGCCCGGAGAATATCACAGGTGGCTCTCGGATGAATAACGTCGTCGTGGCTTTTGTCCGAAAGGAGCGTTTTGTCCACCCGCTGGTTGAGAGAGGCCTGGTGCTAGACGATCTGTAGCTGTCTCGCCCAAAATTTGTATTTATTTATTTATTTATTTCTGTATAATTTTTGGGATTTTTTCCCCCCTTTTCTCCCAGTTGCACTTGGCCAATTACTCCACTCTTTCGAGTCATCCCGGTCGCTGCTCCACTACTACTACTGCTACTGCTACTGATGCTGCTGTTACTACTACTTCATCATCGTCTTCTTCTTCTTCTTCTTCTTCTTCTTCTTCTTCTTCTTCTTACTACTACTGCTACTGCTGCTGCTGCTACTTCTACTACTACTTCATCATCGTCTTCTTCTTCTTCTTCTTCTTACTACTACTACTGCTACTGCTGCTGCTGCTACTACTACTACTACTTCATCATCGTCTTCTTCTTCTTCTTCTTCTTACTACTACTGCTACTGCTGCTGCTGCTACTACTACTACTACTTCATCATCGTCTTCTTCTTCTTCTTCTTCTTCTTCTTACTACTACTGCTACTGATGCTGCTGTTACTACTACTTCATCATCGTCTTCTTCTTCTTCTTCTTCTTCTTCTTACTACTACTGCTACTGCTGCTGCTGCTACTACTACTACTACTACTACTTCATCATCGTCTTCTTCTTCTTCTTACTACTACTACTACTGCTGCTGCTGCTACTACTACTACTACTACTACTACTTCATCATCGTCTTCTTCTTCTTCTTCTTCTTACTACTACTACTACTGCTGCTACTACTACTACTACTACTACTACTTAGTCTTTGTCTTCTTCTTACTACTACAACTACGACTACTACCACAAGCCTCTTCCGATACATGTGGAGTGGCCAGCCGCTTTTCACCTGACAGTGAGGAGTTTCACCAGGGGGACGTAGCACGTGGATGACGCTATCCCCCCCCAGTTCCCCCTCTCCCCCAAACAGGTGCCCCGCCTGACCAGAGGAGGTGCTACTAGTGCAGTGACCGGGACACATACCCACATCCGGCTTCCCACCCGCAGACACAGCCAACTGTGTCTGTAAAGACGCCTGGCCAAGCCGGAGGAACCGCGGGGATACGAACGGACGATCCCCATGTTGGTAAGCAACGAAATAGGCCGCCGCGCCACCCGGACGCCACTGTCTCGCCATTGTTTGCGCCATTACCGTGTCAGGCATACCTCTGTTTATCCCGAATGAGCTCCTTGAACGAGAACTGAGTCGTTTCGGAAAGTTTGCTAGTGGGTTCCAAGCAGTTCGTCTGGGTCGTAAAGACACTAGAGCAGTGGTTCTCAACCTTTTTGGGGTCCTGGACCCCCTGCGTATTTTTGATCTACCCTGAGGACCCCCTCCACCTGATCTTGGGGGAGGGGGGTTGCAATTTGATAGAAACAATAGAAACTGCACTTTAAATTGCATTATAGCATTTATTCACTCTTTGGGGCAAAAATAAGAGCTTTCAGTTGTAACTTAGATATAGTTAACAAAACAGAACTCTTACGCAGTAACTTTCAGATATATGTAACTAAACACAATATGTATTCAGTAACTTTCAGATATATGTAACAAAACAGAATATGTATTCAGTAACTTTCAGATATATGTAACTAAACAGAATATGTATTCAGTAACTTTCAGATATATGTAACAACACAGAATATGTATTCAGTAACTTTCAGATATATGTAACTAAACAGAATATGTATTCAGTAACTTTCAGATATATGTAACAACACAGAATATGTATTCAGTAACTTTCAGATATATGTAACAAAACAGAATATGTATTCAGTAACTTTCAGATATATGTAACAGAACAGAATATGTATTCAGTAACTTTCAGATATATGTAACAAAACAGAATATGTATTCAGTAACTTTCAGATATATGTAACAAAACAGAATATGTATTCAGTAACTTTCAGATATATGTAACAACAGAATTGTTACGCAGTAACTTAACAATGCAAACGGGAGCGAGATCTCTTATTAAAATACAATAGATTACACTTGTGAAACAGATGTAATTAGAGAAAAGAGTCCTGTTACCCTTTATAGTTTAGGTAGATAAAGGTCTCAGTCACATTTGAGTAAAATAATCCTATTTCTATAAATGTCATAGGATCTTTTTTTTAAAGATATTTTATTTTCACGGACCCCTTGCAATTACACCACGGACCACTAGGGGTCCGCGGACCCCCGGTTGAGAAACACTGCTCTAGAGCATATTCACTCCCTGCGGAGGCAGGCGTTCATGTATTTAAACGGTTCTTCGCAACATCCAGAAGTGTCATTTAAGGTCAGATATGAAAACGGTTTCTACACTCTGTATGCAAGTTCTGGCGGTATGAAATGTTTTGAGTGTGGATACGTTGGCCACAAACGTTCATTCTGCCCGCATAGGGAGCCCACGGTGGGCAGTAGTTCAGGTGAGCCACAGCCTGGGGGCGCCACTGAGAGCAGTAGCCCGCAAACAGCGGGCAGGAGACAGGAGATACCGCAACCGGTGATCTGCACCCTGATATGAAGGGAAATGAAACAAATGAGCAGGACAGCAATAATGAAAATAGCGGTAATGTAAGTGATACCGAAGCACAAGCTATGAATGTATGTAGAGATGGAGGACAGACAGAACCATTTGAGAGAAAGTCACACAGCTGAGCAGTGGCGGCTGGTGCAAAAAATTTGGGGGGGGGGCAGTTTACCTTGGCGCAGCACACCCGACAGCTGCTTTAATGGCCTCACAGTTATTAAGAAGGACAATGTAGCCTACAGATTTTGTGTCAGTGTTCATAGACGGTGGATGATTGACAGTCGAGATGACGCTTCATGGTGGGTGTGAACATGATTGACAGCCATGAGAATTGTCCAATCACGTTGGATCAAAAAACATTAAAACAACACCGATTTGCTGCCATCAAAAGTGAGCGTGTCTGGGGCGCACAACTGCGCCCCCTGGAAAATCTGAAGAAACCAATCAGACAGCAGCCTCAGGTCACCTGCTCGCCACAAGTTTGAGGGTTTACATAAGGTATGATTTGGTCAGCGCCCCTCACCCAGGAAGTATATGTATTCAGACAGGAAGTATATGTATTCAGACAGGAAGTATATGTATTCAGACAGGAAGTATATGTATTCAGACAGAAATCAACCAAATACCATTTGAACCAATATTTAATGGCTGCTGACAGGCTGAAAAACGCTTTTATTTCATAATGATTTGCATTATACAACTAAATTATATTTATCATGTTTAAGTAGAGTTTCATCTCTTGATATTTGAGGGGGGGTGGCGCCCCAGCGCCCCCTACTGGCCAGCCCCCACTGCGGCTGAGGCTGAGTCAGGTCTCTGCAGCAGGTGAGTCACACTATGGAAACGCTGAAGATGAAGATGAGGGAAGGCGAGAGAGTGACATCCTGTCAGTTTATTGATATTGTGTCGCAGGATGATCGGTCGTGTTCATTAAAGGAGATTCGTGATGTCCTTGATTAAATTTGTGGCAGGCGGTCTGGGAATAACAGATTTCCTCTCTAACGTTGACAGTTTTGTCAGCGTGCTTATGAAGATTAGCAGAATGGTTGGACGTTAAGAGCTTAGTAAACAGGAGAGGGTTCGTGCTCAACGTAGGAAAGAAAAAGCCAGAAAAGGTTCCTTTGGATGCACCAAATTAGAAAATGGGTGATGCACAAAAGGTGTTTTCCTCCTGGAAAGGTTGTAAGAGACCATGGACGTGGTCTCTTACAGGAGACACAGCTCAGTGGACGATGGGGGAGAGGGGAATGAGTTGGACAGGCCAGTTTTTCTTTTTTTGGGGGGGGGGTTCCCTTTTTTCTCCCCAATTTTACCAGTCCAATTACCCCACTCTTCCCAGCCGTCCCGGTGTCTGCTCCACCTCCTCTGCCGGTCCGGGGAGGGCTGCAGACTACCACATGCCTCCTCCCATACATGTGGAGTCACCAGCCGCTTCTTTTCACCTGACAGTGAGGAGTTTCACCGGGGGGGGGGCGTAGCATGTGGGAGGATCACGCTATTCCCCCTCAGTTCCCCCTCCACCCCGAACAGGCGCCCTGACCAGCCAGAGGAGGCGCTAGTGCAGTGACCAGGACACATACCCACATCCGGCTTCCCACCCGCAGACACGGCCAGTTGTGTCTGTAGGGGCGCCCGACCAAGCCGGAGGCAACACGGGGATTTGAACTGGCGATCCCCGTGGTGACAGGCAACGGAATAGACCGCTATGCGGCCCAGACACCTATTGTTGGAAAACACACTCACACACACACACACACACACAACCTCAATGCATTCAGTGGTCACTGGCTGCCACGGCAACCACGATGAAGGACCGCATCGTCACGCTGAAATTCAGCACCAGTGAACCAAACAACCTGTCCACCGTCATCAGGCTGATGCATGGGCAGATTAGCATGTACACACACACACACACACACACACACACCCCTCTTCTCTTTCACACAGTGTGTGTGTGTGTGCGGGGGAGGGGGGGGAGGGGTTACACCATTGTTTGAGCCTGTCCTGTTTCTACCTATTAAGGATTCCATCAGACACACGCAAACACAGTACGTGTCATCTGAGATCAATTGTACGCCAGCCTTATCTGGATGCGTTCGGCGGCCTTGGTCGCACACAGCCGACCGGATTCATCTGCTCACATTGATCCGACTGTGCTTGATGGCCCTTACCATTGTTGGACAGCATATCAAGCGCCACTTTTTATGTCTGCACTCGGGCAAGTAAGGAATAACTTAGGCTGATAGATCCAGTTTTTTTGTTTTTTTTTCCTCTTCCTCAAGATGTTCTCCGCCCAATCAAAACTTAACTGGGTCTCGCCGCTCGAAGACGGAAAATTCACAGAAGACATTTATCCCATTAGCTTAGATTGATTTACCCCTGAGGCCAAATAAAACGGGGAAATATAAGTGTGCCGCGCGAGTTAACGCCCGACGCCGGCCTGTGCAGCATCTCCGTACTAACCGATTTCGCTGAAAGAGACGTGACAACACGAAATTACCCTTGAACCGCGCAACCGGAAAGATAACCTACTACACGGGCTTTGACCGGCATCCAGCAGATTTGGTTTTTTTTTTTTTTTTTTTGGTCGGAGCTGAAATTGTTGGCGTGATATTGAAGGAAAAAGTGGAAAATCCGATATGATACGCCGCTGACTGTGATCTCTCTATCTCCCCACCCCGCGCGCCGACGCTTGCGGTTGAAAAGCTTCGCGGACCTCGAGACAGAGCGGTAACCTTCACTGACTTTGATTTAGGTTTTAGAAATGACGCGCTTAGCGGGCAGCTTCGCCTCGTCAGGCTCAGCCGCTTTGAGTTCTGCTGCCCCTGCTTGCAGCCAGAAAGTAGAATTGTACTTTGGTTACTGAGTTTTCCTTTTGTTGCAGATCAGAAACCGGCGAAAAATGTAGACGAGGCTACGGTGTGGTCATCGTCGGCGCCCTCGTGTGATTCCCAGCTTTGACGTGCCCCGTAGCTACGGCAAAGCCGGACGGACAATCTTTTCACGTTGTTCCTTGGAAACCGTTTTGGAACTGGAGCCAAACTTCCGGACATCCATTCCAGCCATCCATCAGCTGGATGCTGGAGCCTGTCCCGGGAGTCGTTGGGCGGCAGGCGGGGAGACACCCTGGACAGGCCGCCAGGACATCACACAGGACCCACACACACATTCACACCTAGGGACAATTTAATATGGCCGATTCACCTGGCCTACAGGTCTTTGGACTGTGGGAGGAAACCGGAGCACCCGGAGGAAACCCACGCAGACACGGGGAGAACATGCAAACTCCACCCAGAGGGCGACCCGGGACGACCCCCAAGGTTGGACTACCCCGGGGCTCGAACCCGGGACCTTCTTGCTGTGAGGCGACCGCGCTAACCACTGCGCCACCGTGCCGCCCACTTTCGGACGATTCCTGCTTAACCCAGTTGGTAAAAGCGGTGTAAAATGTACCGTGAAGTGGTTGGATGGCTGATGGGGCTGGTTTTTTGTTTTTTTGTTTTTTTCTCTTCCACTCCTTTCACTCGTGGTTTGCACACCTCTCATCGTTTTCCTCTCACCCTTTCTTTGTGCGTCGCCCTCCGCCTCTCCAGCTGGCTCTGCTTGTCTGGTGTTGAATGACCGTTCGTATCTTTTATTCCCCCGAATATTCAGCTCTCGACTCTTGTCTGAGTCTCAGCCTCTGCCTCAGAGCTGGTTCTCTCAGTTTATTCCTAAATTTTTTTTCTTAGCCAAAATATCACATCGCCTTGTTTTGTTTTTGTTTTTTTCTTACTTCGACTGGCTGACCTTGTGGAGGATAAAGGATGCTTGACAAAGGCATAAAATTGGTGCACTTGCTGAACTGAGTCAGAGCCCTGACAGACGTCTGGAGTCTGTTTAGAGGGAAGAGCAGGGCTGTAGTCTGGGTGAATAACATGTATCGAAATGCCCTGTAATCAGTGTTCACTGCATCATCCGGTTTGCATGTTGATAAGATTTACATTAGGATTTACATGGGAAGAGCTCAGATGCACGGGAGCACTTTACTGTTTCTTTCCCCTGCACCTTGTTTTCATATCGTTCTACAACCAACTGTCTATCCATCTATTCATCAGTGCATGTAAAATATAAAATGGTTGACGTGTTGACTTGTCAACCATTTTATACTCTTTGTCTTTGTCAGGATCATACAGAATATAGTCATCCGTCACAGCTGCGCAGGTTACGGTCAAGGCTCGGCGTTTCTGGGTTTTTACCGATTTTCACCGAAAAATACCCAGATCCTTTTAAAAGGAGCAGATCAGCTTAAACGTGATTTTCACCCGGATTTTATGTTTCCACGGATCCAAAAGTTGTTCCTGTTCGTGTGAGGTTATGTAACAGTGCCCTCTTGTGGCGAAATTCGGCATGCTGGATGGCTTTGAAAGATAAAAACCGAAAACGCTGAGCCTTGGTTACCGTCCATACATGTCCAGTTAAATGAAGAGCAGGTTTAAGACAAAACCTATCCAGGAGAGGGCGCTAAATAGCACCTCAGCGAAATTGCTGTCAGTAATAAATATGCCAAGGCAATATGACCAAATCTGGACAATATAAAGACCATATGAATAGGTTAAAAGCATTTGCTATACCTCTAACTGAAGTCACATATGTATATGGGGTCCTGTTGGCTACATCAGTATGTATGCTGACTATTTAGATGTATTATATAATATTGTATTATATGTTATCATAACAGCTTTGTTAAATTATTTTGCCCTGTGATGGCCTGGCGGCCTGTCCAGGGTGTCTCCCTGCCTGCCGCCCAATGACTGATGGGGTAGGCTTCACCATCCCCACGACCCTGGGAGCAGGATAGCCATTAGTAGGTAAACTGAACAACCTTACAGTCAGTGTTAGTGGACATGCGCAAAAGGTAGCCGTAGCTAGCTAACATTTGCTAGCTTAATTTTATGGCTAATTCAGTGTATTAGTCATAACTCCTTTATCCATCCATCCATTATCCAAACCACTTATCCTGCACGTATCCTGATTGACCATAAAGAGGTCATGTAATTCAGATATCTGTCTCCAAAAGTCCTTTTTTTAAGCAGAATTAATGATTTAATGAACAGCACTGTGTAAACTATGTGAAGGTCTCAGAGAAATCCCCCGGATGTCTTGTGGAAACGCTCTGACGTCACGTCGGCTCAGCACACGGCCAGTCGGACTGGGAGCACTGGGATGGCAGCTCATTACATCAGGTGTTTTTTAAAGGACCCTGTTGGTCTGATTCATACTGGCTGCCTTCCTGGTCCCGTTCCACCATCTGGTCTGTGGAAGGTGATTTGGGCTTTACGTGTTTTGTCTGTTCTGTATTGAAGGGTGACACCGGTGGAGTTTCTCAGCATTGGGTCTATGAGGCTTTTTACACCTCCTTTTCAAGACGGGAACGTTGTGCCGCTAAGCCGCCTCGGCGTCCTGTGTAAAGTGCACGAAGACGGACTCTTGTTGGGCTCTTGTTGTTCTGGCGTAAAGCCGGCAGCGGAGGTAGTGACAAAGCTGAATCAACGTCTTTGTAAAAGGGACAGCCAGCAGGACGGGACAGCCAGCGGGACGGGACAGCCAGCGGGGCGGGACAGCCAGCGGGACGGGACAGCCAGCGGGACGGGACAGCCAGCGGGACGGGACAGCCAGCGGGACGGGACAGCCAGCAGTGCGGGACAGCCAGCGGGGCGGGACAGCCAGCGGGACGGGACAGCCAGCGGGGCGGGACAGCCAGCGGGGTGGGACATCCAGCGGGGCGGGACAGCCAGCGGGACGGGACAGCCAGCGGGACGGGACAGCCAGCGGGGCGGGACAGCCAGCGGGGCGGGACAGCCAGCGGGACGGGACAGCCAGCGGGACGGGACAGCCAGCGGGACGGGACAGCCAGCGGGGTGGGACATCCAGCATGACGGGACAGCCAGCGGGGTGGGACATCCAGCATGACGGGACAGCCAGCAGGGCGGGACATCCAGCGGGACGGGACAGCCAGCGGGGCGGGACAGCCAGCGGGACGGGACAGCCAGCAGGACGGGACAGCCAGCCGGGCGGGACAGCCAGCAGGGCGGGACAGCCAGCAGGGCGGGACAGCCAGCCGGGCGGGACAGCCAGCAGGACGGGACAGCCAGCAGGACGGGACAGCCAGCAGGACGGGACAGGCAGCAGGACGGGACAGCCAGCAGGACGGGACAGCCAGCAGGGCGGGACAACCAGCCGGGCGGGACAGCCAGCAGGACGGGACAGCCAGCAGGACGGGACAGCCAGCAGGACGGGACAGCCGGCAGGGTGGGGCAGGGCGGGACAGTCAGCAGGACGGGACAGCCAGCAGGGCGGGACAGCCAGCAGGGCGGGACAGCCAGCTGGGCGGGACAGCCAGCAGGGTGGGGCAGGGTGGGACAGCCAGCAGGGCGGGACAGCCAGCAGGACGGGACAGCCAGCAGGGCGGGACAGCCAGCTGGGCGGGACAGCCAGCAGGGCGGGACAGCCAGCCGGGCGGGACAGCCAGCAGGGTGGGGCAGGGTGGGACAGCCAGCAGGGCGGGACAGCCAGCAGGACGGGACAGCCAGCAGGGCGGGACAGCCAGCTGGGCGGGACAGCCAGCAGGGTGGGACAGCCAGCAGGACGGGACATCCAGCAGGGCGGGACAACCAGCGGGACGGGACAGCCACAGCAGGACGGGACATCCAGCCGGGCGGGACAGCCAGCCGGGCGGGACAGCCAGCAGGGCGGGACAGCCGACGCTGTTGCGTGACATGTCGTGACACCTCTGCTTGCGGAACGCCGGCATGCTGTGTAAAAATCACACTGGGGCGCCATCACGCCGCCTTTGTTTGGGTCAGTTATGTAGGGGTTATACTTGTGTGGGGAATATTTAAGAGGTACTTTGGCAATGATTCACATGATATTGAAGATAAAAAAAAATGTAATAGTTCACAACATGATGTCACTTTATTTTGGGGGGGGGGGTGTCCCCCTTTTTCTCCCCAATTACACCTGGCCAAGAACCCTATATTCCCGAGCCATCCCGGTAGCTGCCCCACCCCCTCCGCCGATCCGGGGGAGGGCTGCAGACTCCCACGTGCCTCCTCCGAGACATGTGGAGTCGCCAGCTGCTGCTTTTCACCTGACAGTGAGGAGTTTCCCCAGCCCATGGGAGGATCACACTAGGACCCCCTCCCCCCTGAACGGGCGCCCCGACCGACCAGAGTGTGCAGTGACCAGGACGCACACCCACATCTGTCTTTCCAGCCGTGTCTGTACGGATGCCCGACCGGAGGTACCGCGGGGATTCGAACCAGTGATCCCCGTGTTGATAGGTAATGGAATAGACCACCACGCCACCCGGACGCCCACCTCAACATGTCACTTTATTCAGCTGATCTCCGAACCTGGGGTGGCAAAATATTTAGGATTGTCCCCGCCCCCATACAGTACATGTGTTTGGTTGCGGCACATCCCGGCTCTGAAAAGGTCCGAATCCCTGACTAGTACTCCCTGACTTAGTGAAAGGTTCATACTAATCCAGATCACACCGTCCTATGACGGTGTTCTGCTGTGAGTGATTTAGTAAGACTACTACCATGCTCACTTTTGAGGACGTTTCTCTTTCCCATGGAATTGACTTGTGTGTCGGTGTTTGGCTCAGGAAAATCCAGTCTCAGACTGGCGCCGCTCAAATAATTTCCTTTTCTCTTCCTCTCCGTCATTAGATTTATGTAGTACCTTCGTTGCATTTCCTGTTTGTGTGTTTTTAATTGTAGTTGCTCGCCACTGTGCTCACGAAGCGAAGAGTCCATAAGACCATACGCGCACTGCAGTCTCTTAAGAACGCCACGGTCATCTGTAGGAAATAAGAAAGCAGGAAAAGTTTTACCCTCACAACTCTTGTCCCATTTCATGCTGTTCTGTACCTTTCATTTCATGGTCGGCTTGAGCCTATTTTTAGACGGGACGGGCTGGTGATGGACTGGGAGCACGAGGCCAGCACATTTCCACAATTTACAGAAAAGCATCAACACATGGCCTCAGACGGGGGTGTTTTGGTGCACTCGGTGAGTCCTTTGTTTGTGTGTGTGTGTGTGTGTGTGTGTTACACTCCCTCTAAAGACGAAGGTCACCATTTATGGCCGTGATGTGACAGTCGCATGAAGTTGCACATTCACTTTAATACGATCCATCCGTCCATTACCCGAACCGCTTATCCTGCTCTCAGGGTCACGGGGATGCTGGAGCCTACCCCAGCAGTCATTGGGCGGCAGGCGGGGAGACACCCTGGACAGACCGCCAGCCAGGCCATCACACAGGGCCCACACACACACACATTCACATTCACTTTAATACGATCCATCCATCCATTATCCGAACCGCTTATCCTGCCCTCGGGGTCACGGGGATGCTGGAGCCTACCCCAGCAGTCATTGGGCGGCAGGTGGGGAGACACCCTGGACAGACCGCCAGCCAGGCCATCACACAGGGCCCACACACACACACACATTCACATCTAAGGACACTTTAGTGCAGCCGATTCACCTGACCTACACATGTTTGGACTGTGGGAGGAAACCGGAGCGCCCGGAGGAAACCCACACAGAGGACGACCCCCCCAAGGCGGGAGTACCCCAGGGCTCGAACTCAGGACCTTCTTACTGTGAGGCAACCGCGCCACCATGCCGCCCCACTTGAATACCAAACACTGTTCATTTCTACAGCTTCAGATGTTTTAGATATACGTATCAATATAGGCAAACAATAATTAGGGAAAGAAAACTGAAAATGTCAGTATGTCAAATATTTGTGTAGAGCGATATGTACACTACTGCTTAAATAGTGATATGTGTAGCCTTGCATGTGTTGCTATGTATGGTCTTTACCATGTGTCAGTATTTACTGTGGTAACCTGTCATTTTCCTATACTTGACCCTCGGCAATTGACTAGTCATGTGACTACATTGCTGTGTGTGTAAGTGTGAACGAAGCGATTCTGATTATAATTTAAAGTAATGCTCTAACAAGAGGACTAGCCGGGCTAAAAGTTAAATTTTCTGCCCTCGGTACAAAACGACTCTTCCACTTACAAATATTGAGCTCATGCATGCATGATTAAAGGGTCCGCCAGCCAACACGCCAAGTGCTGCAGCTGATTTCAGTATTTACTTTAGTGCGGTTTAATAATTTATGTCCATGGATACGAGAGCCGTGTGGGCCGACTGTTGATCACTTCATTTCCAAGGCCACTTGGAGAAGTTCTCCATCGCGGGGAATTGGTGAGGATTAGCCTATTTGAATGCTTCTCTTCCCAGAGGTTACCAGTTACCTCCTTATGTGGATAAACTGCGCTTACACAAAGACTGACAACACGAAGACTATTCGGAGGAAAGAGAGATGCAGGGCTTGTCATACAATATTTAAAGCATCAAGAGGGGGATTGAATGCAATGACCACAGGCTGGGGGATCAATATTGGATTAAGCTGTTATGTCCACTTAGAGCAGACATAATAGGAATAATGGATTCCAGCGGGAACGCTCTTTGAAAACGGTCCCGCTTCCCTCAGACGGTGATTTATAGCTGCTGCTACTCTAATGGGCTGCTTAAAAAATGAGACTTTTCCTAATAAATAACTTCCAGAGCGCCGCAGATCAATTGTGCCAAGAGAATGACGAAGAGAAATGAATTCCCGCTTCTGGCCTCATTCAGGGGGGGAGCGCCGCTCCGTACAATGTTCCAGCTTAACCGTCGGCTCCCTGGAAAAGATGGATGAAACCGCTGCCTGGTCACGTGGCACAGACGCAGGTCGTCTGAAGTGACAACAAATTAAGACTGTCTTCTGAAGAAAGAAACTCCCCCCGCTGTCGAATTCATAGTGTGTTCACACACAAAACCTCCTGAAGTTGAATCATTTTACCTGCAACTTTGTAGGGGTTTAGTTTTCCTCCAAAAGCTGGATTATATATATATATATATATATATATATATATATATATATATATATAAAATCCAGTGAGTCAAGCAAATTCTTTATGAGACACTACAGGCCTGTTTTATGCCATAAGCGATCATCAGCTGTATATAAAGCTCCTCGGGAAAGAATATACCATTTAACTGCCTCGTCGTGCACATCACATGCACAACGCCCAATGGGGGAGGGAGAGGGGCGACATTCAAAAAGTCAACACTTCATCCGGCCCACATACTGCGTGGAAACAGGGTGGTCCGCTCCTGTTTACCAGATCTGGGCCAGAACCGAGCCATAGCAATGCTGCATGTGCCACATATTTGCCAAAGGTGGCCCATATTTGTTTTGTGATATTTGAGCCATATTCACCATTCACCACACGGGCCACTTCAGGGTCACATCCAGATCACGTGTTGCCCAGAGCAACGCATCTTTACCAAAAAAGGCCCACATTTGATTTGGCATATTTGGGCCATATTTGCTGTTATACATGTGAACCACTTCATGTGGGCCACAGAGGTGAAGAAGAGAGTGCAGGCAGGGTGGAGTGGGTGGAGAAGAGCGTCAGGAGTGATGTGTGACAGAAGGGTACCAGCAAGAGTTAAAGGGAAGGTTTACAAGATGGTTGTGAGACCAGCTATGTTGTATGGTTTGGAGACAGTGGCACTGATGAAAAGACAGGAGGAGGAGCTGGAGTTGGCAGAGTTGAAGATGACAAGATTTTCACTGGGAGTGACGAAGGAGGACAGGATTAGGAAGGAGTATATTAGAGGGACAGCTCAGGTTGGACGGTTTGGAGACAAAGCAAGAGAGGCAAGATTGAGATGGTCTGGATATGTGTGGAGGAGAGATGCTGGGTATACTGGGAGAAGGATGCTGAATATGGAGCTGCCAGGGAAGAGGAGAAGAGGAAGGCCAGAGAGGAGGTTTATGGATGTGGTGAGGGAGGACATGCAGGTGGCTGGTGTGACAGAGGAAGATGCAGAGGACAGGAAGAGATGGAGACGTATGATCCACTGTGGTGACCCCTAACAGGAGCAGCCGAAAGTAGTAGTAGTAGTAATAGTTGTAGTAGACATGTGGGCCAATTCAAGCTCGCATCTATTTTGTCAGGGCCAGAAGAAGGCCATCAGTGCCACACCATTGCCTGAAGTGGCCCACATCCGGATGCTATCTGGGACACAAGAAAGACTAAATTGAAATTAAAACAACAAAGGAACTTTCTTCGGTCCTAAAACATGGGGAAAATAACACAAGGAAACAAAATAAGATAAACTTTATTCACCCTCAACGAGAAACGTTAGATTGTGGGGAGCCTCTTACCCCCCATATTTAAAACCCGCTAGATGCTGACCATACGGACAGGATTTCGTTTTTCTTTTTTGAAATGGGATTTTTTTAAGAAACGAACCCTTGAGATGGCCTCACGGAGGATGATGCAGGCAGCAGGTAATGCCGCCCACCTCACCGCGACACAAAAAGTCTTGGCTCTTGTCGACGGCGGTGCCGAACACCCCCATTATTATACGATGTCCTTTGTGTGAAGGCCTGCGATCCTGTACCGCCACCACCAAGGTCTCCTGAATAATCCTGTTAGATGGCTCAATGGAGGGAAAAGATGTGTTCTCCATTATAGCCTGCCAACGTGTCGTTCAGTGACAGAGGCATGTTTCCAGCCCTCTCCCTCTCCGAGACTTCTAAACCGTGGTATTCATCCAAGCAGCGCTGACACGATTATACCACAGAAGAAGATTTCATTTACGGGTAGTTCGGCGACGTAGGCCCTCATTTATCAATCTGTTTGTGAGGATGTCTGCGTTTTGTCGTGTTAGGGTTAGGGTTAGGGGTTAGGGTTAGGGTTAGGGTTTGTGGTTAGGGTTAGGGTTTAGGGTTAGGGTTTGTGGTTAGGGTTAGGTTTAGGGTTTAGGGTTAGGGTTAGGGTTTGTGGTTAGGGTTTGTGGTTAGGGTTAGGGTTAGGGGTTAGGGTTAGGGTCTCGGCGGATGTATAGAAAGCAGATTTCATTAGCATTCGTGCGAGTATGATGACAACGCTATACCTAATCCGGGAGGAGCGGAACGATGTTCAGGCGGCAAAAAGATGAGAACTATTTGGAGACAATTGGCGCCTTATAGTGAACTCTGTCCAGTTTCTAAACACACTCAATTCAGTGTTGTTAGCAGTGGAATTACCGCATCATAGTTTGGCGGACCCCCTGCGGTAACTCCGAGGACCCCCTAGGGGTCGCGGGCCCCCTGTTGAATGGCTTGGTGGTTATTGTTCAGTAAATCCTGTGATGGTCTGGCGGCCTGTCCAGGGTGTCTCCCCGCCTGCCGCCCAGTGGCTGCTGGGATAGACTCCAGCATCCCCGCGACCCTCGGTAAGGATAAGCAGTTTGCATAATGGATGGATGGATGTATACACAGAGAAAAAGCCAATATGGTAATTACTTTTATCAAGCCCCGCCCCCTTCTTCCATGCTCCTAAGACAAACCAAGTCGCTATAGCTTCTTTTAAACCTGGTCTTAAAACTTTTCTTTTTATGGAACTTTTGCAAATGTTTGATATTTGTTTTTATTTGTTTATACAGTTTTTATTTTTACTCTTACTTATTTGGTCTTACGCTTATTGTTGCCTTGGCTTGGTTTTATTTCTTTATAAAGCACTTTGTAACATTGTTTTAGAAATGTGCTATATGAAGTTACTAGAAGAACCCCGCTACAATGTAGCGGTTTGGTTATCCACCCGTCTAAATAACCACCTCCACCTTCCCCCTGCCCCTAAACCCCCCCCACTCCAACTCCCTCCCTCCAAATGCTCAGAATCGTCTGAAATGCCGAGAAAAGTGGTTTTTCGCCATTTTTAGAAAATGCATATTTTGCATAATTATTATAATTATTTTAATTTTCTGCTATTTTTCTGGTCCTCTCTGGAACAATACCTACCACCTCCAAAAAAAATTAGGATCATAAGTGCATTTTTGCAAAAATGCATTTATTTTGCATAATGCCAAAACATTTCTAAGTCCCAGAAATTTGTTTTATATAGGTGAAACAATCAAAGATGCTCAGAATCATCTGAAATGCCGAGAAAAGTGGTTTTTAGCCATTTTTAGAAAAATGCATATTTTGCATATGTATGCATAATTATGCATAATTTTAATTTTCTGGGATTTTTCCCCTTACTCTCTGAGACAATACCTACCACCTCCAAAAAGAATTAGGATCATAAGTGCTTTAGTTTTCGGTCCCGCTATCCACACTAACACCACACACACGCACATTACGAAAATATATGGGTAGATTATGATTATTATTGGTTACTATTGCTAAGTTAGACAAACAACAGCCTCAGTCTGTTTCCACTGGAAAGCTATTGAAGACACCTGTCAATTTTAATCCATGCATTTCCTCAAAAAACGTCGTCTGTTTGTCTCTGTAATAAGAAACATCTCGGGTACAGTACAGTTACTGAGCATTATATGAGTTTTTTTGGAAACTGGTTGGAAAGCCACCGATAATTTTTATGACGCCTTACTGTCTTGGCTGCTGCCTGAGGTGCTAACGCTAGCTCTCTCCCCTTCACAGACCTACCTCTCAAATCTATCTGACCTCTTTTGGAGCTGGAGGTCTCGGATATCTTCTAAGTGTCAGCAACAGGGCCTTCAGTATGCCATGGAGTGTTGTAAACACGATCAAAATAATTCAACACCACATACTTGTGGCGGGCGGTATGGTGGCGCATTGGTTAGCGCGGTCACCGAACAGCAAGAAGGTCCTGAGTTCAAGCACAGTCCAATCTTGGGGGTCGTCCCGGGTCGTCCTCTGTGTGCAGTTTGCATGTTCTCCCCGTGTCGGCGTGGGTTTCCTCCCGGGGGCTCCGGTTTCCTCCCACAGTCCAAAGACATGTAGGTCAGGTGAGTCGGCCGTACTAGATTGTCCCTAGATATGAATGTGTGTGTGTGTGTGGGCCCTGTGTGATAGTCTGATGGCCTGTCCAGGGTGTCTCCCCACCTGCCACCCAATGACTGCTGGGATAGGCTCCAGCATCCCCGTGACCCTGAGAGCAGGATAAGCAGTTCAGATAATGGATGGATGGATGGATACTTGTGGCATTGAATTGGTGACAGGCATGGGCACAAATCCATGAATACTGGGATGGCGTCCAGCGCTTTACCTGTGCCCCCGTCCATAGGGTTAGTGGTTGTGTCAGGAAGGGCATCTGATGTAAAATTTTGCCAAATCAATATGCGGATTGACAAGACCATACCAGATCGGTCAAGGCCCGTGTTAACAACAGCCGCCATTGGTGCTGTGCCCTCACAGGGTACTGATGGAAACTGTAAAATCCACTGTCAGGACCCCTGAGAAACGGGGAACAAGCTGAAAGAAGAAGATACTTGCAAAATGTATAGACAGACTGAGGTATATTAGCAATATGTCAGATTGAGGGACGTTAGCAATGGTTGCTATGTGCACAAGCCTTCTGGTTGGTGGGTCAGCAGACCAATCAAAAGGCCAGCAAAGGATCAGTTAGGACACAAGGGATTACACAAGTCTCAAATGACTGTGGCTATAGCAGAACAATTGCTCATTGGAACATGTCAGTAACCAAGAACCAAGTACAGAAAGTACCCGGATGTGAACATCACAGGGCTCCTTTGCCCCGCCTATAAGCCTGACATTATTTGTGCTCAGTACTACTAATACTACCACTACTACTACTACTACTACTACTACTTTCGGCTGCTCCCGTTAGGGGGCGCCACAGTGGATCATCTGTTTCCATCTCTTCCTGTCCTCTGCATCTCCCTCTGTCACACCAGCCACCTGCATGTCCTCCCTCACCACATCCATAAACCTCCTCTTTGGCCTTCCTCTTCTCCTCTTCCCTGGCAGCTCCATATTCAGCATCCTTCTCCCAGTATACCCAGCGTCTCTCCTCCACACATGTCCAGACCATCTCAGTCTTGCCTCTCTTGCTTTGTCTCCGAACAGTCCAACCTGAGCTGTCCCTCTAATAAACTCGTCCCTAATCCTGTCCTCCTTCGTCACTCCCAGTGAAAATCTTAGCATCTTCATCTCTGCCACCTCCACCTCCTGTCTTTTCTTCAGTGCCGCCATCTCCAGACCATACAACATAGCTGGTCTCACAACCTTCTTGTAAACCTTCCCTTTAACTCCTGCTAGTAGCCTTCTGTCGCAAATCACTCCTGACACTCTTCTCCACCCACTCCACCCTGCCTGCACTCTCCTTCACCTCTCTTCTGCACTCCCCATTACTTTGGACAGTTGACCCCAAGTATTTAAACTCATACGCCTTCGCCACCTCTAGTCCTACATCCTCACCGTTCCACTGTCCTCCCTCTCATTCATGCATATGTATTCCGTCTTGCTCCTACTGGCTTTCATTCCTCTTCTCTCCAGCGCATACCTCCACCTCCCCAGGCTCTCCTCCACCCGCAGCCTACTCTCACTACAGCTACATTGTTTGTGCTCAATAGATCTAGATACTTTGGCCTGTTGAGATACGCTCTTATTTGTGAGAAGCATAATGTCAAACCTTTGTTAAATTCCTGGCCTGTGCACAATTTTCTGCTTATTCAGGTGTTGGTTTTAATTACGCGTTAACACTTCTAAGTGCACACGTAAACTTTATATTCATATGTAAATTAGGCTAATTTATGAACGTCCCTTGATCAATAGCCTCTGTTTAAGCCCAAAAGGGCAATTTGCATAACAATTACAGACTCAGATGACTCTATACATAAGGAGAAATAAACAAGAAAAACAACACATGCCCAAGAGCTCTCAAGTAGGGCTGGGCAGTAATTAACGATTATCATTTACTGTTTTTATATTGTATTAAAATTGGGGTGAAATTAGAATATTGTCATTTTATAATACATAATTTTGTTGAAATTAATGACAATGAGAATCTGTTACCTAACATTTATCACAAGAAGAAGTCTGGAGTGCTTGAGGGTGTGTTCATTGAAAACGAGTTTTACTTTGATATAATACCTACCACACAGTTCTGTGTGATGAACCCACGTTGGATTCTGGTTTTTTTTAGGGGGGGGTCCCCCTTCTTCTCCCCAATTGTACCTGGCCAATCACCCCGCTCTCTGAGCCGTCCCGGTCGCTGCTCCACCCCCTCTGCCGATCCGGGGAGGGCTGCAGACTACCACATGTCTCCTCCCATACATGTGGAGTCACCAGCCTCTTCTTTTCACCTGACAGTGAGGAGTTTCACCAGGGGGACGTAGCGCGTGGGAGGATCACGCTATTCCCCCCAGTTCCCCCTCCACGGGTGCCCCGACCAACCAGAGGGGGCGCTAGTGCAGCGACCAGGACACATACCCACATCCGGCTTCCCACCCGCAGACACGATCAATTGTGTCTGTAGGGGCGCCCGACCAAGCCGGAGGCGACACGGGGATTCGAACCGGCGATCCCCGTGTTGGTAGGCAACAGAATAGACTGCCGTGCTACCCGGATGCCCCCCAGTTGGATTCTTAAGCGTTGTATTTTTTACATACTACGTAAGCAGATATTCTGATATTTATCAATGCTGTGATTACCATCCATTATCCGAACGGCTTATCCTGCTCTCAGGGTCCCGGGGATGCCGGAGCCTATCCCAGCAGGCACTGGGCGGCAGGCGGGGAGACACCTTGGACAGACCGCCAAACCATCACAGGGCTGACAGACAATTCAGTACGGCCGATTCACCTGACCTCCATGTCTTTGGACTGCGGGAGGAAACCGGAGCCCCCGGAGGAAACCCACGAGGACGACCCAGGATGACCCATCAAGGTTGGACTACCCCGGGGCTTCCCAGGACCCCATGATTACCATGATGATAATATTTTCCATATCACCCAGCACTACTCTTTTTTGATATGAACTTTCCTGAATACCACACTTGAGTTTTTTTTAATGTTTGTGTAAGCAAAGCGCTTGTATCCCGCTTGTTAATCGGGAGATTAAAATTCGGAGACCGAATTTTATTTCCTGTCATCGCAGCAGGCACGGGGGCCTCGTGAGGAGCCGTGCTGAAAGGGTTTGGATATGCCACGATAAGAGGGGCTTTAGAAAGGGAGGGGGAGCGTCAATCTCCCAGAGTGCATTTGGCCCCGGGTGTTGGAACTGATTCACGGAGACTATGGACGTGCATCGGAAATCAACGGCGACAAAGGCTTTTTTGCCACCAAAGGGGCGAGCGAGCCGCAGAGGCTGAGTTATAGCGAGGGACTCGGAGAGAGGAGCCATTTCTTTTTTCATCGTCGTTTCGTATTGCACCTTGTGCAATGGCCCGCGAGCTAAAATATACCCTGGCAGTATTTCCCCGCGCTACATGTTGCCCCGCCTCCCCTGGACCCGCTCTCGAAAAGCAGCCCTGGCGCATCAGCTGCTGTGATCTACTGCTGTTAGTGTCGACGCACTGGCCCGAGCCCCTCTCCCAAACCACATCCTCCTGAGGGTATTTACTCAACATGTCTATGCAACATCTCTCATATAAATGCACTTGCGCACACACAACAAAACACACACACAGAACATGAGAAGGGCCCTCGAACCCGTTTCCTAAGGTCAGAACAAATGGCTGGGCTATAGCGGCGTTTTAACGCTCAGAGCACTCGGAGAGAGGCTGCCGAGCCCGTCCGGAAAGTGCCCTTCTGAAACACGAGATGGGCTCTCGGTCCTTCGGCCGAGCGGCGCTTGCAGGCCGGCGGGGCATGCTGAGAGTGGGAGTGTTGTGTAGGAGGAAAAGGCAACCGTTTTTGTGTTGCAGAACGAGTCCTTGATTTATGCTATGGCTCCATCTGACCTTCGCTATGATCTTTATCGCTCGTCTAAGACACACACAAAGGTCTGATATTGGGAGACTCTGGTGCGTTGCAGTCACACTTGGCAAATGAAAGAACGTGGAGCCAAGCTCTGGCCTGCCATCCGAACATGAATCATTTTGCATATTCTGAGGGGGAAGGCATTTCTCTTACCTCGGCTGAGACATTTTTGTGAAAATGTTAACGGATGCTGGAGGGACTCCACGTCCAATCTGGCCTGGGAACGCCTCGGGATCCCCCAGGAGGGGCTGGAGGGTGTTGCTGGGGAGAGGGACGTCTGGAGTGCCCTACTTAGCTTGCTGCCACCGCGGCCCGACCCCGGAGAAGCAGCTGAAGATGAGATGAGACGTTAACGGATGCTGTGGTTTTGCTTGAAAAGCTGCTATTCAGCTTTTCAAATCCAGTCACGTGAAACTCGCATCAGGCGGCGGCTATTTATCCTAGCAGGGTGTTGAGGATAACTTCTTTTTTTTACTTTTTTGTTTTCTCCCTAATTGTACCCGGCCAATTACCTCACTCCTCCGAGCCGTCCCGGTCGCTGCTCCACCCCCTCTGCCGATCCGGGGAGGGCTGCAGACTACCACATGCCTCCTCCCATACATGTGGAGTCACCAGCCGCTTCTTTTCACCTGACAGTGAGGAGTTTCACCAGGGGGACGTAGCGAGTGGGAGGTTCACGCTATTCCCCCCAGTTCCCCCTCCCCCGAACAGTCGCTCCAACCGACCGGAGGAGGCGCTAGTGCAGCGGGCCATGACACATACCCACATCCGGCTTCCCACCCGCAGACACGGCCAGTTGTGTCTGTAGGGACGCCCGACCAAGCCGGAGGTAACACGGGGATTCGAACAGGCGATCCCCGTAGAATACAGAATAGAATAGAATACACTTTATTTGTCATTTGTACATACATACAATTAAATTCCCTCTCTGCGTTTAACCCCTCATAGCTGTGTAGCTAGGAGCAGGGGACAGCTGCCGTGCAGCGCCCGGGGAATCCTTTACCCTTTCCGGGTACTGACAGCTGGGTAGCCTGTTCCCGGGGGTTTGAATTCCGAGTTACCTTCTCCTAGCCTTTGCCTAAAGAGGCATCAACCCACGAGGCAGCAGGTGGATTTGAAACCAGAGTTCCCTTCTCCTATCCCCACGTGCTGGCTGGACTGGGCACCATGGGAAGTACCATACAGGCATGCAGGAGGACCAGATCTACCAGTAGGGACGTCATCCTTAGCCAAAGGGCCCTTGCTGAGGTAAGGTGCTGCCCCTCTACAGCCTGCGGTTGCAGTTTAGCGTCTTGCCCAGGACATAAAGTTTAGCGTCTTGCAGTTTAGCATCTTGCCCAGGACATAAAGTTTAGTGTGTTGCGGTTTAGCGTCTTGCCCAGGACATAAAGTTTAGTGTGTTGCGGTTTAGCGTCTTGCCCAGGACATAAAGTTTAGTGTCTTGCGGTTTAGCGTCTTGCCCAGGACATAAAGTTTAGCATCTTGCGGTTTAGCGTCTTGCCCAGGACATAAAGTTTAGCGTCTTGCGGTTTAGCGTCTTGCCCAGGACATAAAGTTTTGTGTCTTGCGGTTTAGCGTCTTGCCCAGGACATAAAGTTTAGCGTCTTGCGGTTTAGCGTCTTGCCCAGGACATAAAGTTTAGCGTCTTGCGGTTTAGCGTCTTGCCCAGGACATAAAGTTTAGCGTCTTGCGGTTTAGCGTCTTGCCCAGGACATAAAGTTTAGTGTCTTGCGGTTTAGCGTCTTGCCCAGGACATAAAGTTTAGCATCTTGCGGTTTAGCGTCTTGCCCAGGACTTCCGTGTTGGAAGATCTAATTCTAACCCTGATTTACACTCAGTGTGGATTGTAATGCCTAACATCCCAGATCCTTACCCTGACCTTAACCACATTAAACCCATACCTGAACTCAACCATCACGAATCTGATACCTGAACTCAACCATCACTAATCTGATACCTGAACATAGCCATTTTTAACCTTTTACCCTTATATAAAGAACCATCTCTAATCTAATTGTACTAAAGTGGATGATCTGAGCAGCTGTCAAACACATCCTCATTCATCTATTGAAATGCATCGTGTGCATAGACATGGGACCCGTTGGTGCCAGATGCACATATATATATATATATCTCCTCATCATGAAGTGGCATACTAAAGGCCCAAGAGACTAGTCGGTGTTTATCGTATCCGGGCATCATGACGTCGGCAGTCAGTGTAATTTGGGAACTGCGAATAGGTTTAAAAAGAGGGTTTTGTGTGTGTGAGACAGTTGTGTTTTGCTGTCGACTTCTGAGCAGCTCTCTGAAGCGATGACGGGTTAAAGTGCCTTGGCCAAAGACCGAGAGAGCGTTCCTCGATCACCATCCTTATTCACCCTGCTGTAGCGGGTTTCCACACCTGTGTCATCTGGTCCAGACCCTTGGAGATTGTTGTTAATCGCAGGTCTGTGAATGCTCCGTGCACCACGCACCAAACCGGTGCAAAACGTTTTCCAATAAATCAAGGGTCTGCTCCCAGCTGGACTGTTTATGGTGAGCAAAGAATTTCAGGGAAGTCCAAACTAAGTCCGGGCGTGATGCGATGCACGTCGGGCTCACGGCAGGATGCTGTAATTGCCTCGGAGATCCAAAGACTCTTGAAACGGGATGACGAGGCGAGATGAAGCGTCGCTGCTCATTTAAAACCACGCTGGGTCCTTGACTCATGAGGATAAACCCAGTGTTTTCTCTTTCCCTTCAGAACCCGTCCTGCTGCTCGCGAGTCGGCGAGCTAAAAACAACCAGAACGGGCCCCGCTATGAATTCACAACAGATTGTGTTCTGCTCCTCGTTTTCTCGTTTGGGTTGGACTTTTCACCATAAGGTGTGCCCGGTATTCAGGGAAGCGGAACAGACTGTAGTTGAGACGATCCGGCAAGTTTGTGGTCTAGACTCTTCAAATGGTTTCTGTTCCCTCGATGCATAATGTTCTGTTTGCCTCGGAAGCGCTCCCTCCCCCCCCCCCCCCCACGTCATCACTTTACACCGTCTCCTGCTCAAGTTGATCACTTACATCACAATTTTAGAAGGAAAAGTTAGCAAAGGTACACAAAGCCCTCTATTGTTTCATAAGGTAGAATACAAACTGAGTGATGAACCCCCCCCCCCGGTCCCACCTACATCTATTTTTTTCTTTATTTCTTTATTTTTTTAACAGTTTTCCCCTCTTTTTCTCCCCAATTGTACTTGGCCAATTACC
>NC_079211.1:8231914-8284040 GCF_029633865.1 Lampris incognitus | reverse complement strand
TCTTTCAAACCAGCAACGCGTTTTCGCTGCACTTTTACCGACGTCTCTATTTCACCCCATCTCATGCTGCCTCTCCACACAAACGACAGAGAAAACTGAAGTGAAACCAGAGTTTCCCGTTAAATTGAGCAGAAGGCAAACCACTCGGCAGAAGCTGACCGTGTGACGCGACCGCCAGTCAGGGCTTCAGAAGCATTGACGCGTCGTGCCAGCAGACTACCGGCCTTGAACCGGACACCTTGTCACGGAGTCTGCTTCCTCATACAAGGGAACGCCTCATTGAATCGGGGGAGGGTAGAAATTGATTTGAACTCTTGTTAAATTGAACCTGCGGAGGAACTCCGGCCTGCAAGTCTCGTGGGTTCACTGTTCTCCTGATCTGGAGACGATGAGGAGAGCTGCAGTTTCCGATGGCAGTTTTGCCAAGACTCTGTAATGCACTTGACGCTCTCCTTCTCGGTCTCGCGCCTCACACAAGTAAAAACCCGAGGGTGCACTGCACCAACAAAACACAACCTGCCATGGGTTGGATTTTTGAAGGACGCAAACCGAACCGGGCACGGTGGCGCGGTGGTTAGCGCGGTCGCCTCGCAGCAAGAAGGTCCTGGGTTCGAGCCCCGGGGTAGTCCAACCTTGGGGGTCGTCCCGGGTCGTCCTCTGGGTTGAGTTTGCATGTTCTCCCCGAGTCTGCGTGGGTTTCCTCCGGGTGCACCGGTTTCCTCCCACAGTCCAAAGACATGGAGGTCAGGTGACTCGGCCGTACTATATTGTCCCTAGGTATGAATGTGTGTGTGTGTGGGCGGCCTGTCCAGGGTGTCTCCCCGCCTGCCGCCCAATGACTGCTGGGATAGGCTCCAGCATCCCCGTGACCCTCAGAGCAGGATAAGCCGTTCGGATAATGGATGGATAGATGTGGATGGACAACCCGAACCAGTTGTTACGATCAGTAGAGGCGGACCCAAATGCAGACACAGGTAATGAAATTAAGTAATATAAAAGGGGTTTAATTGTAGGAATAAGGGGGAATGAGGACGGCAGGCTAGGCAGAGTGAGCTGAGTAGGATGGTGGTTAGAGTTGAGCGGAGCAGGACGGGCGGACAAGGGAGTGAGTGTGGCTGGCTGGGGATGAGTTCGGGGGGAGTAAGTAAGCAGGCAGGTGGACAGACGGGAGGATGGTGATCCTGGAAGGACAAGCAAACACGTTAAATACGGGTAATGGAAACAACATGAGTATCCATCTATCCATCCATTATCCTAGCCGCTTCCATCTATCCATCCATTATCCAAGCTGCTTATCCCAGTTGGGGTTGCAGAATGCTGGAGCCTATCCCAGCAGTCACGTGCGGAGACACCCTGGACAGGCTGCCAGTTCATCACAGGGCCAACACGTTCACACCGAGGGACAATTTAGTACAGCCGATTCACCTGGCCTACATGACTTTGAACTACGGGAGGAAACCGGAGCACTCGGAGGAAACCCATTCAGACACGGGGAGAACATGCAAACTCCACCCGCAAAGTTGGACTACCCCGGGGCTCGAACCCAGGACCTTCCTTGTTGTGAGGCGACCGCGCTAACCACTAGGCCACCACGCCACACAACATGAGTTATGACTGAATATGCTTCCACAGAGCGGCCAAAAGCGAGAGACTACCACGCCAGTTGAAACAACGATCTGGCAGTGAGTGGATGGAGAACTGGAGTAGATATACTGCTGAGTTGATGAGTCGATGGAAGTCGGGTGTGGAGGCTGGGCAGGTGAGGTGAGGGAGCCAGAGAGTGCCAAGCAGACCCATTGAAAGAGAGTGGCGACACTCTGGTCTAGCTGTCACGTGACCACGTGGTTCATGTAGCGCTCAGTGGTTCCAAACAAATCCACCCTGTCAACCTGTTTCAATGGTTTCCGCTGGACAGACAGCAGCAGTGATTATATTTAAAGCAATTTTTGGTAAATATTAATGCATAATGTGCATTGATTGCTGTTGTGTTCTATTATTTATGTCTGCTACTTTATCATTATTATTTACATGTATTTATATTATTTTACTTCATTGTACTAGGCAGTAATATCATAAGAGCTAGTGATGGCTACCGATACTATGCTACTATGTCAGCTACTGGGGACTATCTGTTTTACTTCAAATTAAGCCTGTTGAAGTAAACAGCACTTGTTGAACATTCAGCCCACATTACAATTACTATGTTGATGACACTTGTATTCTCTCTCTCTCTCTCTCTCTCTCTCTCTCTCTCTCTCTCTCTCTCTCTCTCTCTCTCTCTCTCTCTCTATATATATATATATATATATATATATATATATATATACACTACCGTTCAAAAGTTTGGGATCACCCAAACAATTTCGTGTTTTCCATGAAAAGTCACACTTATTCACCACCATATGTTGTGAAATGAATAGAAAATAGAGTCAAGACATTGACAAGGTTAGAAATAATGATTTGTATTTGAAATAAGATTTTTTTTACATCAAACTTTGCTTTCGTCAAAGAATCCTCCATTTGCAGCAATTACAGCACTGCAGACCTTTGGCATTCTAGCTGTTAATTTGTTGAGGTAATCTGGAGAAATTGCACCCCACGCTTCCAGAAGCAGCTCCCACAAGTTGGATTGGTTGGATGGGCACTTCTTTGAGCAGATTGAGTTTCTGGAGCATCACATTTGTGGGGTCAATTAAACGCTCAAAATGGCCAGAAAAAGAGAACTTTCATCTGAAACTCGACAGTCTATTCTTGTTCTTAGAAATGAAGGCTATTCCATGCGAGAAATTGCTAAGAAATTGAAGATTTCCTACACCGGTGTGTACTACTCCCTTCAGAGGACAGCACAAACAGGCTCTAACAGGTACTATTTAATGAAGATGCCAGTTGGGGACCTGTGAGGCGTCTGTTTCTCAAACTAGAGACTCTAATGTACTTATCTTCTTGCTCAGTTGTGCAACGCGGCCTCCCACTTCTTTTTCTATTCTGGTTAGAGCCTGTTTGTGCTGTCCTCTGAAGGGAGTAGTACACACCGGTGTAGGAAATCTTCAATTTCTTAGCAATTTCTCGCATGGAATAGCCTTCATTTCTAAGAACAAGAATAGACTGTCGAGTTTCAGATGAAAGTTCTCTTTTTCTGGCCATTTTGAGCGTTTAATTGACCCCACAAATGTGATGCTCCAGAAACTCAATCTGCTCAAAGAAGTGCCCATCCAACCAATCCAACTTGTGGGAGCTGCTTCTGGAAGCGTGGGGTGCAATTTCTCCAGATTACCTCAACAAATTAACAGCTAGAATGCCAAAGGTCTGCAATGCTGTAATTGCTGCAAATGGAGGATTCTTTGACGAAAGCAAAGTTTGATGTAAAAAAAATCTTATTTCAAATACAAATCATTATTTCTAACCTTGTCAATGTCTTGACTCTATTTTCTATTCATTTCACAACATATGGTGGTGGATAAGTGTGACTTTTCATGGAAAACACGAAATTGTTTGGGTGATCCCAAACTTTTGAACGATAGTGTATATATATATATATATAGCGGATATTTTTTTCCAAAACCGTCAATGGTGTTGTGAGTGCTCCACTAATAGCATTGCTTGGGAGTGGTGGAGAGGGCATCAGCATCATCAGTTTTTCTGTGTATAATTTTGGCGTGAAGGGGGACTGTTCTTAGTAAGTAGGGGAAAGTTAGGAAAATATTAATGCATACATACTGTAAATGTATGCATTAATATTTGACGTTTGGTCAATAGTACAAAATATACAAGGCAACCAGTTCAATTCAACGAACATTTTATTATAAAATATGTCCAGGGAGAGGGTAAAGATCCAGTCTGTTCCCCCCATCCATGGTCTTCCAATCCTGTTGTTTGTGGTGATATACGTAGATCTGAGCCTTGCTGTCATGACTGCCACTCACAAACCTCAGACTGGACACACACACACTCACACTTGGTCGAAATATAAAATGTTCAGAACATAAAGACCCATGGGGAGGGTCGGCAGGGCCCAGGGGGGGGGGTGTCTCTGGCCCGTCTGCCTTCCCCATATCCGGCCTATTTTAAACTGTTCTCCCCCTCCATGAGCTCCAGGCGGATACTGGCTGTTGGGCAAAGTCAACCCCCCCGCAGAGGGCTTATTTGGTTTGTGCTGTCAATGCTTCCACCTCCTCAGGATGCTTCTGCCTCCTGTTGTTTGTTGTTGAGTCTTATCTCTGCATTTTTATGGTTTTTAATTCTGTTGGTACAAGTTATTTTAACATTTTATCCCCTTGAAGTTTGTGCTTCCTCTTTTTTAATGATTGCTTTGATTATATTGGCTAAAGGCTATGGTAGAACTGAGCAACCTGCTCCTTGCGCTAGCTTAACTAGGTTTGTTTTTAACCTTGAGGCTTAGCTTGCTGGCAGCTGGCACAAATAATCACAGACTAACGTTATTAGAGGAGAATACAGCTGGCGAAGCCTACCGTCGGACCCATGTCGTCTCTGTCCGAGCTCTCCAGCATCACATCCGTACTGCTGTCCATTGAGAACACAATGCATGACCTTCTCCAGTGGCAAACACAGCCATGCCGCGATGTACCATGCTTAGTGGCGCTAGCTTGTGGGGGAGAACTCCTAAACTACTCTTGGGCTGATGTGAAGGGTAGGAGTAGGAGCGCTCTCCCTCTCTTTGATCCAAGCGACTACGTCGATATCCTGCCTCTCTTAAACTCCATTGCACCACTAGCTGAACTCACTTGATAGCCTGGCTCCAGCAAGCTGACCCACCGTGCACGGCCAACAAGACTATGAAACATTAACTGATACTATTCAGAGCCTTGGAAAGTTCTGTATTATATCAGGTCTGGTTCCCTCGAAGAGGAAAAGCTGTAAGAATTTCAGTTGTTTCTTCAGTGCTCACCAATGGATATTGATCTTTTGTATTGCCACTGGAATGCGATTTGTTGATACTTTTGTCTATTTTTAGTCCTGAAAGGACCTGTACAAGAGTGATAACCGTCATTGAAACCACAGAGGCACCAGACTGCTCACCAAAAACATTGTCCTCTATTTGCCATCCCTATGATATGTTGGAAGGAAAGATTGCACCAGTCATACCCCCATCCCAGTGACCTACAGACTTTATCCCTATCCCACACATTCATGCCTATTCAAAACATGGGAAGATGGCGGCACAAATTCACGTGTGCAGCAGCCTCACCCAGTACTGGTATGGGAAGGTGGCGGTGCAAATTCACGTTTGCGGCGGCGTCACCCAGTGCCGCCCATGCAGTGTCTTTGCCGATGTCTGCATCTAAGTTTGTCTTCGTTTCATGGCTGGGAGAGCTGGCGCTGGATCAGCTGGGAGAGCTTGGTTTGCTGCGTCCTGCGGGCCCAGGAACCACGGCCCTGCCTGGAGCTGTGCCGGAAGAGGTAACAACAAGGGCGGTATGACAGGCTGCGAAAGCGGGGCAGGCTAAGCTAACTGCTAGCCCATGCAGACTGGCAGTTCCGATAGCACTGAGGGTGGTCTGGCAGCGGCCTCACCTAGCCTTGACTGTGTCTTTAGTGTCGTCGTGTGGCGTGCGGGAAGGTGTGTCGAAGGTGTATGGCAGGGAGATCTACCTTTGGATCAGATTAGGGAGCTTAGTCTGCTGTATTCTGTGGACCCAAGGACCACGGCCCTGACCAGCGCTGCTCCCGAAGAGGAATCACCGAGGGCGGTCTGACAGGATGCGGAAGTGGGGAAGGCTAAGCTAACTGCTAGCCCACGCAGACCGGCAGTTCCGACAATCGTCCTGGCTGATGTCCATTCTCCTGGACAGTGATTTTTTTTAATTTATTTCTTTTAGTTTAGGTGTATGTGTTAGTTTGGGTGTATGTGTTCTTGTAGTTTTTGGATGTGTTTTATTTCTTTGTGTTGCACTGTTGTGGGGCTGGGGAGATGATGTTTCATTTCATTTCATGTGCGCAGGTGCATGAAGTGAAATGACAAATGAAGTGTTTCTGATTCTGAGAAAACTGTCCATAGGTCAGCCAACTATCAAATTCTGATTCGGATTAACGCCTCTCTCTTACAGGCTGAAGTTACTGAAGTTCAGCTACTGGGCTGAATGAGACAAGTATAAAACTTGCTTTATTAAATATGAGATCTTTATCAGGAAAGGCGGTGCTAGTTAGAGACCTAATTACAGCTCATAAGCTGGACATATTACTTTTAACCCAGCCACAGAGGATGCACAAGCCAGTGCAGTCTTAGGGCCAGTCCCAAGCCCGGATAGATAACTGAAACTTGGCTGGACTCTAGTGGTAGTTTTACACTGAGAGAGGTCTGATAAGAGAGGTGCAGGTGTAGCTGCACTCTTCTCTGATATGTTTTTATGCAGACAACTCACTTTTGGTGAGTACACCATTCAAATGTCTTGCATTGACACTGAAATGCACAACTCCTGTCTCATTAATCATAGTGTATATGGACCGCCAAAAACAACCAGCACTTTTATTGATGAATTTAATGACCTGTTGTCCCAAACTTCCTTAGATTTTGATTTTATGTTGATTTCTGGTGACTTTAATATCCATGCAGATAACACTGGAGACTACTATTCTAGAGAGCTAAACAACCTGCTGGAGGCCTTTGGTTTCTCTCAGCGTATAACTGGACCGACTCGTAACCTGGGCTGTACCTTAGACTTAATTATGTCCGATGGAGTTAATGGTCTTTCCGTGTCACCACATAACATTGCCATCACTGCATCTTTTTGAAATCAATCTTGAGGCATTAAGGGTCAACTCTGTCAAAACTAACCAGAAACGGTACCTGCCAGCTAACTCGGCTGATATCTTCACCAGATTCTTCAGTGTTGTAACATCTACTATTTTGTCCTGTGATGACCCGGTAATTGCCTTTAATCATGGCGCTAAACGTGTTTTATATTATATTGTTCCTGTTAAAATCAAAGTGTTGTGTGATAAAAGTGAAAGTTCTTGGCTAACAAATTTTGATTTTTTTGCTCCTTCTAATTTTCCATCCATCCATCCATCCATTATCCAAACTGCTTATCCTACTCAGGGTCACGGGATGCTGGAGACTATCCCAGCAGCCATACTTTATTGAACCCTGTGGGGAAATTACGCTCTACGTTGAACCCATCCTAGCTGTGTAGCTAGGAGCAGTGGGCAGCTGCCGTGCAGCACCCAGGCACCAACTCCAGTTCATCTTGCCATGCCTTGGTCAAGAGCACAGACAGGAGTACTAACCCTAGCATGCATATCTTTTTTTGATGGTGGGAGAAACCGGAGCACCCGGAGAAAACCCTCTCCAGACACGGGGAGAACGTGCAAACTCCACATAGAGGACGACCTGGGATGACAACCCCAGGGTTCAAACCCAAGACTTTCTTGCTTTGAGGCACTTATAGGCATCTTAAAGCACTGACTAATAATATCAGAGCTGAGAGTGCATGTCATGTCGGTTGCAACTGGTAGTTAGTGTAAGTGTGAAAAACACAGGTGACTCTCCAAACAGTAAGTGATGCAAATTACAAATTGGATGAACAATGCTATAAATGTACATGTAATGCTTATGTTCTACTGGAGGCGCCGTGCAGTCTGCAGGGAGAACGATGCATACCATCACCAAGACTCAATGCGGAGAAACTCCACCGGTTCCCCTCTTCAATACAGAAGAGACAAAACACATTAAGTCCAGATCAGCTTCCAAAGACCAGATGGTGGAAAGTGACTGGGAAGGCAGCCAGTAAGAATCAGATTGACAGTGTCCTTTAGAAAAAAAGACACCTGATGTAATGAGCTGCCATCCCAGCGCTCCCAGTTTTACTTGGCCATGTGCTGAGCCGACGTGACACCAAAGCGTTTACACAAGACATCCAGGGGATTTCTCTGACACCGTCACCGTGATGAGGAAATCCTGATTCAAAACTAGCCTGAGGAATGAAACTTGCTTAGTCTGGTGGAGGCGGCACAGATGCTCTGGTATCTCCTGCCGGAGGGTAGGAGGGTGAAGTGGATGTAGGAAGGGTGGGTGGGGTCCTTTACGATGCTGAGAGCCTTCCGGGTGCACCGTGCATCATAGATGGCCTGGATGGATGGGAGAGCAGCTCCTATGATCTTTCCAGCTGTCTCCACTATCCGCCGTAGGGATTTGCGGTCGGAGGCCTTGCAGTTCCCATGCCAGACAGTGATACAGCTGGTCAGAATGCTCCCTATGGCGCCTCTGTAGAATATGATGTGGATGGGTGTGGGGAGACTCGTCTTCTTCTTCAGACACCACAGGAAGTGAAGACGCTGCTGGGCCTTCTTAGAGAGCGCAGTGACATGTGAGGACCAGGAGAGGCCCTCTGTGATGTGAACTCCCAGGAGCTTGGCACTGCTGACTCTCTCAGCAGTGCCGTGTAATGAAGAAGTCCCTAAAAAAAAGCCTTTTAACAGGAAGAAACCTGAGGGAGAGCAACAGAGGAGGGATCTCTCTCCCAAGACAGATAGATGCGCAATGGATGTTGTGTTTACACAAGTTACACTATACGAAATTGAAAGAGGATAACAGTTGCAATGGAATTAAAAAAATATATGAAGAATATGAAGAGGAAGATGCCAAGGAGTGTCCATACGCCACCGGATCAGCCCAGGACCCGAGCCACACGACCAACATCGCCATGTAGGAAAAAACAAAACATATTAGTCAGACATCAGAGCGAGAGAAGGATAAAACATTGAAACAGGATAACAAATGTATATGGATTTATGAGCTATGTAAAAAGAAAATACGACGAGGAGGATGTCAGGCAGTGTCCAGGGGGCGACCACCATCACCACGGGGACCTTGGAGGAGGACAGACTGCACGTGCACACAGGGGAGACTCGCATCACACCATTCACACACATACAGAAGAGGAGAAAGGAGAAGACGTCATTCAGACAGAGGGAAAAGACATGTGAAAGAGGAGAACAGTTTGCAAGAGTCAATAATCTCTAATCTGTTCTCGATAATCTCGTTGGCGGAACAGTAGTTGGTGAATTCACTGAGACAGAAACCGACCGGCCATGCAGTACAGGTTGCGAAGCAGTCAACTTGAAGGGCAACCCATTACTGGTTTAGGCAGAAATATGAGTTTTAAGTTTGGATTTAAAGGGACTCGACAGACTCCGACTGTCTGACGGCAGCAGGCAGGTTATTCCGCAAGAACGGGGCCCGATATTTCTATATTTACCCGATATTTCTATATCTGCCGTGAGATTACGTTCCCTTTGCCATTAGGGCACTTTCTTATCATTGTATTTGTTTTCGCCGAAGCCACCTTCATGGACTTCAGGGGGCCCTGGTGTCGCTCACGTGCCGCCGCCTTGTCATGCGGCCTCCTCGGGCGACAGCGCGGCGTCGTGTCTCTGAGACGACGGAGAAAAGAAAGGTCAGCCAAGTCGGCTGAAAGTTCCTGACGGTTTTAAAATGTCATTTTCTAGTTCAGTGCTCTGTAACTGCGCTGCTGCCGCTCGTGGGGAGGAAAACAAAACACGGGCATTTAAATCAAGTCTCAGGCCCTACCCACTTGATGAAATGTCAGAAGACAAGGATGCTTTCTTCTTCTTCTTCTTCTTCTTCTTCTTTTTTTCATTTTCAAAGATCGAGGAGCGCTTAAAAATCCCTTTCTGCCAATTAGAACCGTCAGGCGGAGGAACTGTTTTTGACATATGCAGATTTGACATGACGTATGAGGGTTTCCGATGTTGTTGTTGAGGAGCGGAACAAGAACTGCTGACGGCAGGCCGGTGGAATCGGCTCTGCAGCTGCGCGTTACAGCAACGATGATGATGACGAGGGCCGTTCTGATAAAGAGGAAGAATATAATAGAAATGGTGGAGGCTCAAACTCGGGGAAACGTTGAAAATGGTTTGAAACACAAAATGCAAATGAACCGCCTGAACCAAAAGTAGCAGCCCTGGCGTCCGGGTGGCGTGGCGGTCTATTCCGTTGCCTACCAACACAGAGGTCGGCGGTTCGAATCCCCGTGTTGCCTCCGGCTTGGTGGGGCGTCCCCACAGACACAATAGGCCGTGTCTGCGGGTGGGAAGCCGGATGTGGGTATGTGTCCTGGTCGCTGCACTAGCGCCTCCTCTGGTCGGTCAGGGGAATGGGGAATAGCGTGATCCTCCCACGCGTTACGTCCCCGTGGTGAAACTCCTCACTGTCAGGTGAAAAGAAGCAGCTGGCGACACCACGTGTATTGGAGGAGGCATGTGGTAGTCTGCAGCCCTCCCTGGACCAGCAGAGGGGGGTGGAACAGCGACTGGGATAGCTCAGAGAGTGGAGTGATTGGCCAGGTACAATTGGGGAGGCAGCCATCTAGGGAAGTTATTATCATACCGTTAGCCAATGCAAAGTTTTTGCAGTAGTTTTTCATTCATTTTTGTTGGCTGATGTTTTCAGCAGAGCACCATACTGACATGAGGGTACCTCTTTTATCTTGTCTGTAATCGTCCCTGTCTGTATGTCACATTTTCTGATTGATTTCCTTTGGAGAGCCACTATTCACACGTAATAGGCTTTTTTATATATATATATATTCAAGTTCCTGAACTTACAATAGCTGAATGTACCATAGCCGAGAGTGGCCAAGGGGGTGATTAGATGAAGCAAGCGTACCTGTTCTATATTTTGTTTCAGAAAAATATAGATGTTTCCAGAATTGTCTTTTAAAGACTTTTTTTTTTACACGATGATACTGAAGTATAAAAGCCTACAGGCCCCGAGATATAGCACAACCTCGCTTTGAGAGTAGATTACAGAACAGTCAGAAGAGCCCTGCCTGAGGATCTGAATCTGGGTTTGTACCCGGACCTTTAGAATTGGTGACTGAGAACATATGTTGTACCTAGGGCTGTCAATCAATCAAACATTTTTTTTAATCGAATCAATAACATGATATGCTGGTGTCTTGTCATCTCTGGGGCGCCCATCTCTATGTACCGCGTCAACCGGGAATCCGAGTTTACTTTTATCGTCTGGCGCAATGCGGCTCATTGTCCTCAGGGCTTCTTCCCTCACACCGTCCTTCTCTTTTTCCGGGGGGTTGATGAGATCTGGAGTCCATCTTCTGCTGCGATGTTCACCTTCTTCAGGTTTCCCTTTTAGTCCTTCCGTGCACTTATCCAGTGTTTTCATCTTGTCCTCGGCCTCCTTTACATGAAACCCGAGCCCTTTCGTCTCTTCTTTTACCTTGTTAATGTCTGCTGTGTTTATATTTAGTCGGTTTGGAATTTCACTTGGGGTCTCAGGAAGAGGTGAGCACAAATCGTAGAAGGTCTCCTCTGGTTCCATGTTCATCAACAGACCTCCTTCTGTGCCCTTCTTTGCAAGTCTGTTATTTTGGTCCCAGGTGAAATGTTGGTATTAGCTTGGTAACCTAAGCACCAAGTACTTGGTTGCCACATGCGTCGAAGTTTTAGGGTATTTTAAGTCGTTTAAGTTCTTATCTTGGGCCGCTCTGATGGCCGAGCAGAATAAACCTCCGTTCTTGCAGTCCGCTCGTCACGTGGCTGGGAGGTTCGTATCCCAGACTCGCCGTAACCGGTCACGGCCAGAGCGTCCACGGGGTAAGGCCTTCATTAGGCCACCCTTACCCGAGGGATAGTGGGTGTAGACCGGTGTAGTGTTCGGGGACTCGTCGTTCTCCAGCGACCCCTCTGGCCCATCCGGGTGCCTGCAGCCAAGCGACTGAAAGCATTCTCCCTACGCCTCCTTCGAGGCCTGAAGGTGATGCAATCCATGCGAGGCTTCAGTGTGTAAACTAGCGAGAGCAGCCGACATGAGTTTGAAGGAAGCTGGTGTTACGACTATCTCCTTCCTGTGGAAACGTGAGCCAGGGGAGTTATTCGACAAGAGTTCGGGCCATATGCCATTGGGTTAATCAGGTGGGATAAGGGGGAAAACTAGAAATACATTTATTAAAAAAAAAAATTCCTATCTTGGCAGTTGATCCTCACTTGTCGGTGTGTCTATCACGATTCAACAAGTTGTCCACCAGCTGGCGCCGTAAAAAATAACATAAGGTACTCAACTGATGCTGCAGAGGTTCAGCACTTACCATCCACCATACTCGCCATCTTGCGCGCCCCATCCCCCATATCTTGTCACACTGAATGTAGGCAGTGCAGGATATGATGCCAAGTGGGGGTCAGCTACGCATGTCTTTGCTATCGGTTGAGGCTAAGGATTCGCCAGTCAAAGTTCACCAAAGTTGAACTCCACACAAAGCGAAGATGTGAATTTCCTTCGCCGCCAGAAGCTAATGTTTTATTTGCCCCTTTGCTCACATAGAATGGAAGTGAACGGGAGGCAAGTATTCGCCAATGTTAATTTCATGCACATGCGCAGACGGCCGCCAGAAAAGAAGGCCTAGATTGTTGGGGGCGGAGCATAGTGGGTTGCACCACATGAAGGAAACCCAATTGGCCAGAGTAATGCTGTTAGCGCTGTCCGCGCAAGCGGACCCTTCATTGTGGTTTTGCAACCAAACTGAAGCCTACTTGCAGTGGCGTAAGTTTCACTTGAACATTGGGGGGGGGGCACATTTAGGGTGGGTTCAGGGGGTCCTCCCCCCTGGAAATGTTTCATTTAAGCTAACATAAACGTCTAGGGGCTACTGTTAGCAAGCTAGCTAGCTAGCTAGTTAGCTATAATTCATCCGGAAATACGTAAGAAAATCTAACTCCGAAACCCCAAAGGTAAGAAAGGGTGGTGTTGTGGAGTTAGAAAACAACGAGACAGGAGACGTGAGAGTAGACGTAGTCGAGGTAGTTTACTAGCTCCAACTTAGCATGTCATACATTCCATAATGACACTGAACTGAACTCTCAACCGGAAGCGGAAGTGCATTATCTGACCCCTCGCCTCTTCCCTTAAAGGTACGCTGTCCTCTTAGGTGAATGTCTCTCGTTATATAGATGTGGGTCACCACAGTGTACTGGGCTAGACAAGCAAGCTGGCTAGCTACGTTCCTTACACTTGCTTACACCATCATTCATGCTCCGGTCTCCTGGTTGTCAGGAGCAGCTGCAAGACAGCAACGAGGTCGGCAAGCCCAGTGGCAAGGTTAAAATGGTATGGTCCAAGCATAGGGGTGTATGAAATCATTGGAAAACAAGTATGAGTGACATTTTAAGTAGTTCGACTGTCTGTTATTTTACCCTTTTTGGCGAGGGTGTTAACATTATCATTCATGGTATATTTTTTGGGGGGGACAAATTCACCCCCTCTAAATATTGAGGGGGACATGTCCCCCCTGACCCCCCCATAAGTTACGCCTGTACCTACTTGTATCATTGATGTTAACCCTTTCACAGTCATACTCAGAGATCAATTATCAAATACATTGCATGGTATTTACACAATTGTTAATAAACCTTTCAAACCCTAACTAGCCAACTGCAAAAACTACAATTCTGTACCATTTTGTTTTGCATCTTGATGTAGTGGCCTCATGGATAAGGTAATTATATTGTTATAAACCTAAAAAGGAAAAGAAGGCACGGGTGAAAAATGACATGCATGTGTCACTAGGGGTTAATTTGGTCTGGGAATATACCTGCGTTGTCAGAACTTACATAAGTAATGTGCAAAGCCCTGAATTATATGTTAGGCCATTTTAAGTGGCGACCCCTATTGAAAACACCACCCCTCTAAAATTACATGTGCTGAGCTGTCCAAAACAGCTGACCTTATTTTAGTCACTCTTAATTACTGAGATAAAGGGCTTCAAAGGTGACCTCTGGTCATGGCTCAACAGTCAATATCTCAGTTCAGGGTCCACTGAGAGCTGTTAACCTATAAGCTTACCTTTCCAAAAATGTGTGAAAAAAATCCAACCCTGCCATTGCAGTAGGGTGCCAAGTGTGGACTCCAAGATCGCTCACGATCTAAACTAAATAAAATCCGTTAAAATGTGTTATTTTTGCATATTTATTGTTGCAAAACCATGAGATGTACTGACGTTTACCCTACTCAAATTAAATATGCAAAAAAACCCATTAAAAACGAATTTCTCGTAATTGTTATCCAATTTAGACTGAATGGCCTTTTTTATGGTATAATTAATTTACCCATGAAGCCATTCAATTACAGAGCACAAAAAGATGGTGCAAATTGCAGTTTTTGTTTCAATGTGTATAACGTGTCACATTTCATTCTTTAATATGGTGACAATAAGGACAAACTGCTGAACGTAAGCTGACAATATTTTTGACCACTCTAATGTTCCATCCACCCATTATCTGAGCCGCTTCTCCTGCTCTCAGGGTCATGGGGATGCTGGAGCCTATCCCAGCAGTCATTGGGCGGCAGGCGGGGAGACACCCTGGACAGGCCACCAGGCCATCACAGGGCCCACACATACACCCCCCTCCCCCTTTGGTCTTCCCCTCAAGGGTCTTCATGAACTTCAGTTGGTCCAGAATCCAGCTGCCCGTATCAGTACCAGAACTCCTTCCATAGACCACATCCCTCCTGTTCTTCAGCAGCTCCACCGGCTCCCTGTTAAATACCGTATGACTCCAAGATCCTGCTCCTCACCCTTAAGGCCCTTAATAACCCAGCTCCTTCATACCTTTCTGAACTCCTTCACATCCACACGCCCTCCCGTACTCTCAGATCCTCTTCTGCTCTCCAACTCACTACACCGTCGGCCCGCTGGACTACCATGGGGTCTAGATCCTTCAGTCGTTCTGCCCCCCCCCCCCGCCTCTGGGACTCTCTCCCACAAGACATTCACAACACTGACTCTCGTTCAACCTCCACATCCCGTCTCAACATGCACCTTTTTTCACACTGGCATATTCAGTCTGATCCACGCTGCAGTGAGTTTTGTGCAGATGATGGTTTTATCCTCATCTGTTGTGTTAACTTGTATCGTCTACCCTGCTTTGATTGGATTTTATGCTGTCTGATACAGCGCTGCTTGTTTGTTACTGTGTTCTGTAAGGTGTCCTTGAGTGCTCTGAAAGGCGCCCACGAATAAAATGTATTATGATTATACAAATTTCCTTTAACTTCATGCCATAATACAACATAATAACCGGACTCATTCCTTGGGCCTTGGGTTAGAATGAGGTAGCAGTCTATTTGATGGATGGTGCCTTTCTTAGGATACGAGATGTTGCAAGTAGTGCCATCTTATTCTGATGTTACCCGGGATCCGTTGGGTGCATTTCTCCATCCCTTTTTTTACAAGTCCCAGGGCTCCTATCACTACTGGTATTGTTGTGGTTTTCATTCCCCCACATTCCTTCAATCTGGATTTCACGGTCTTTATATTTGGAGTTACTTTTACTGAGGTGTTCCTCGGGATGGACGTGTCGATGAGCAGGCAGCTTTTTTCTTTTTTGTTCTTGACGATGATGATGATGTCTGGTCTGTTGGCCTTCATCTCACAGTCTGTCTGTATTGGCATGTCCCATAGGATTGTGATGTGGTCTTTTTCTGTGTTACTGTTTGGGGCTGGTGCTCGTACCGTTTTTCTTTGGTGTGGATGTTGGATTCTTTGCAGATGTTCCAGTGCAGGTATGTGGCGGCCATGTTGTGTCTTTGTAGGTATTCAGTTTTGGCCAGCTCAGGACACCCTGCCACCATATATATGGTCAATGGTTTCCTGGAACTGACCACATATCCTGCACGCTAGGTCTGTGCCATCTTTGAGGATTTTGCTCCGGTAGTAACTGGTCTTGATGGCTTGGTCTTGGGCAGCGATGACAAAGCCCTCTGTTTTGGGTTTCAGCTCAGCTGTGTTGAGCCATTGGCTGATCACATGTTGGTCTACATCTTTCTCACATCCGGCTTCCCACCCGCAGACACGGCCAACTGTGTCTGCAGGGACGCCCAACCAAGCCGGAGGTAACCCGGGGATTCGAACCGGTGGTCCCCGTGTTGGTGGGCAACGGAATAGACCGCCACACCACCCGGACGCCCACTTTACTGATTTTTCTTTGCTTAGCTGAAACAAGTAACTGAAACGGATCTCCTTAAACCATACGTTCCATCTGGAGGTCTCTGCTCTCAACATACAGGGCTCCGGTGTGTACCCAAAGTTCAGAAGAACTCCGCTGGTGGCGGCAGGGCCTTTTCCCATCGGGCCCCGTTCTCGTGGAATAACCTTCCCGCTGCCATCAGACAACCAGTGTGTTGAGCCCTTCAAATCCAAACTTAACACTCATCTTTTTGCCTTAACCTACAATTGGTTGCCTTTAAGTTGAGTGCTTCACAACCTGCACTGCATGGCGGGTCGGTTTCTGTCTCCGTGAATTTACCAACTACAGTTCTGCCGACCAGATTATAGATTATAACATATAGATTATAGCGTATAGATTATTGAATATTGCAAACTGTTCTCTTCTCGCGTGTCTTTTCTCTCTCTCTGAATGATGTCTTCTCCTTTCTCGTGTGTGTGAATGGTGTGATGCGAGTCTCCCCTGTTCGTACGTGCTGTCTGTCGTCCTCCCAGGTCTCCATGGTGATGGCGGTTCCACCTGGACACTGCTTGGCATCCTCCTCATCAGTGTTGTATTGTGCACGCTGTCCGTCTTGGGAGAGAGATCCTCCTCTGTTGATCTCCCTGAGGTTTCTTCCTAGTTTTTCTCCCCGTTAAAGGTTTTTTAGGAAGTTGTTCCTTATCCAATGCGAGGGTCTAAGGACAGGATGTGGTGTTGCTGTAAAGCTCCTTGAGGCAACTCTGTCATTTGTGATATTGTGATACACAAATAAAAGTGACTTTACTTAAAATATCAAATTGTTGGGCATCAGAGTAGCATGGCGGTCTATTCCGTTGCCCACCAACACGGGGATCATGGTTCGAATCCCCGTGTTACCTCCACCTTGGTCGGGCGTCCCTACAGACACAGTCGGCCGTGGCTGCGGGTGGGAAGCCGGATATGGGTATGTGTCCTGGTTGCGGCACTATCGCCTCCTCTGGTTGGTTGGGGCTCCTGTTCAGGAGAAGGGGGAATAGCGTGATCCTCCCACGTGCTACATCCCCCTGGTGAAACTCCTCACTGTCAGGTGAAAAGAAGCAGCTGGTGACTCCACATGTATGGGAGGAGGCATGTGGTAGTCTGCAGCCCTCCCCAGATCGGCAGAGGGGGTGGAGCAGCGACCGGGACGGCTCGGAAGAGTGGGGTAATTGGCCAAATACAACTGGGGAGAAAATTTAAAAAAATGAAATTAATAATTTTTTTGTATTAGTGCTGCTGCTGCTGTGCAGGTAGTTTTTGGTTGCAGGTAGTTTTTGGTTGCAGGTAGTTTTGGTTGCAGGTAGTTTTTGGTTGCAGGTAATTTTTGGTTGCAAGTAGTTTTTGGTTGCAGGTAGTTTTTGGTTGCAGGTAGTTTTTGGTTGCAGGTAGTTTTGGTTGCAAGTAGTTTTTGGTTGCAGGTAGTTTTGGTTGCAGGTAGTTTTTGGTTGCAGGTAGTTTTGGTTGCAAGTAGTTTTTGGTTGCAGGTAGTTTTTGGTTGCAGGTAGTTTTTGGTTGCAGGTAGTTTTTGGTTGCAGGTAGTTTTGGTTGCAGGTAGTTTTTGGTTGCAGGTAGTTTTTGGTTGCAGGTAGTTTTGGTTGCAGGTAGTTTTTGGTTGCAGGTAGTTTTTGGTTGCAGGTAGTTTTTGGTTGCAGGTAGTTTTGGTTGGAGGTAGTTCTTGGTTGCAGGTAGTTCTTGGTTGCAGGTAGTTTTGGTTGCAGGTAGTTTTTGGTTGCAGGTAGTTTTTGGTTGCAGGTAGTTTTGATTGCAGGTAGTTTTTGGTTGCAGGTAGTTTTGGTTGCAGGTAGTTTTTGGTTGCAGGTAGTTTTTGGTTGCAGCCTACTGGTTAAATTTAGTTGTAATAACAGAAGGACGTGAGTTTGTTGTTGTCATGCCGCCATACAGTTTGTGTTGTGGTCGTTAATGTTGCTTATTGGTTCTACGTGTTAAAAGAGAGAGCTGCATAACTGTCCACCCGGTTCTGCCCGTTCTGTTGCTGTCTGTGCAGACCGACAATAAGAGGGCCGATTCACGAAAAAGTTACCTTGGTATTTGTATGGGGTTTTTTTTTCTGTCATTGCCTTGGTGTCGTAACTATTTTCTCATTTTTTGTAAATGATTGTGCTCTTGGCCCTCATTTTTAAAGAGTGTATGTTCTTCTTGTTGCCTCACAGGTTCGTTTCTACGTGATTCGTTTTGTGAAGGAAAGCTCAGTTGCTGCGGTGCCTGCATCATGGGAAGAGGAGGTGAATGAGGTAAAGGCACACAAACAACACACACACACACACACACTGCATTTAAATACTCAAAATTATTACAAAAAGTCTGGGTAGCATGGTGGTCTGTTTCGTTGCCTACCAACACAGGACTCGCCGGTTTGAATCCCCGTTACCTCCGGCTTGGTCGGGCATCCCTACAGACACAATTGGCTGTGTCTGCGGGTGGAAAGCCGGATGTGAGTATGTGTCCTGGTCGCTCGATGGTGTTTTAAGCCCCCAACGTACTCTTCCAGGCAGCGCTGCATGGAAGGCACTCTCCGCCCCCAACAGTTTCATCCAATCAAAATGTTATTTTAAAAAAATGACATATGCTTTGAAATATAGCCAACACTAGCTGCTAGGGATTTTCTTTGCTGAACGGACACCTCAGCTAGCTAGCTAACTGTAAACAGATTGTAATGGTAGATTTTAGCTAACTATTTTAAGCCAAGGTTAGCTCAAATGCAGTCGATCTGTTCAAATAGCTGGCAGTGGTGAGCATTCAGTTTATGTTGGCATGTGCTACTTTTAAACTTATCCTTGCAGGTCAGAGTTTACTTAGTAATGGGCTAGCAGTTAGCACTAGCTAAGTTCCAGGCAGCCAATTCATTTTTTTGGGTGGTTATGAGAGCGACTGCGTAGTGCTATTGCTATGTAGTTAGGCATTAGCCTATGTCCAGCCTATGTGCTGTGATTGGCTGATCTGTAGGGGGCGGGGAGTGCCTTCCATGCAGCGCTGCCTTGAAGAGTACGTTGGGGGCTTAAAACACCATCGAGCGTCCTGGTCGCTGCGCTAGTGCCTCCTCTGGTCAGCTGGGGCACCTGTTCGGGGGGGGGGGTAGTGTGATCCTCCCATGCGCTACGTCCCCCTGGTGAAACTCCTCACTTTCAGGTGAAAAGAAGCAGCTGGCAACGCCATCGGTGGAGGCATGTGGTAGTCTGCAGCGCTCCCTGGATCACCAGAGGGGGTGGAGCAGCGACTGGGACGGCTCGGAAGAGTGAGGTAATTGGCCATGTACAACTGGGGAAGGAAAGGGCGAAACCCCCCCCCCCCCCCAAAAAAGAAAAAATTATTACAAAAAGTATGAACACACCGTAATGTTACTCTGACCTTAGACGACTACAAGACAGCCAGAGAGCCACTGAAACCTCCAGTGTGGACAGTGAGGAGGAGGAAGAGGAGGAGGAGGAGGAGGGGAAAGGGCAGAAGAAAACTGTCCCATCTAGATACAGGACAGATAGTGAAAGCTAACACATGTGACTGCTATTTCATGTATTACTCCACTGTTAGTGTATAGAACCCATGTCAAATACCAAGATATATAGATAGATACATAGATATATCTTCCTGAATTAATAGGTGAAGATGAGTTGCCACTAAAACAGAGGAAAAGAATTCATCCACATCCCCTGAAAACCCACCAAGCCTCCATCAGGCTCCGAGTTGTGAGCGACGGATTTCACTTTCGTTGTAATTTCACACAAGTTAGATTTCCTTGCAAAAGCATTCAAACCCCCCCCCTCCATCTCTAACTGAAGTGTATTCCATGCTTTCATTGTCTGTTCTCAGACAGACCACCCACTCACATCACAGCGGCTGCCCACGCTGCTCAGTACAGCGAGCAGCCCCGCCTAACCTTTCACACCGTCATCCTTCCAGTGCTGCCTGCCTTTAATGTCGGGCTCCTGTCTGTCTGGTAACGTTAAAACTTGGTTTTTTCATATTATTGAGTGAAGTGAGCACCTGAACTAAAAGAAAATCGTGTACCTGTCTGTGTTCTATTTAAAGACCAGAACCAGAACCAGACCAGAACATGGCCTGTGCATAAATATTTGTGAAAATATGGTGAAATGCCACTAAAACTTGTGAAACGGACGATAAACGTAGCAATAAAATGTGTGTCGATACCAGTATGTTATGGTACAAACCATAGCATGCACACCGAAAGTCATGTTCTGCGGCAAACAGTGACTCGTTTTTCTCCACTTTCAATATGTGTGCTTTCCGTTTCCGGTGTGGGAAGATGGCGGCGCGAACTTGCGATTGTGGCGACCTCACCCGCTACCGTACATGCGGTGTCTTTGTCCACGTCTGCATCTGGGTTTGTTTTGTCTTGGTTTGATGGCTGGGAGAGCTGGCGCTGGATCGGCGGGGAGAGCTTGGTCTGCTGCGTCCTGTGGGCCCAGGGACCGCGGCCCTGACCGGAGCTGTGCCCGAGGAGGAAACACCGGGGGCGGTCTGACGGGACGCGGAAGCGGGGCAGGCTAAGCTAACTGCTAGCCCATGCAGACCGGCGGCTCCGATAACACCGAGGGCGGTCTGACGGTGGCCTCGCCTAGCGTGGACTGTGTTTTTGGTGTCGTCGTGTGGAGTGCGGGGGGGCGTGTCGAAGGTTTCTGACTGGGAGAGCTGGAACTGAATTTGTTGGGAGAGCTTGGACCACGGCCCTGTCGGAGCTGTTCCCGAGGAGGAAACACCAGGGGCGGTCTGACAGGACACAGAAGCGGGGCAGGCTAAGCTAACTGCTAGCCCATGCAGACCGGCGGCTCCGATAACACAGAGGGCGGTCTGACGGTGGCCTCGCCTGGCCTTGTCTGTGTTTTTGGTGTCGTCGTGTGGAGTGCGGGGAGGCGTGTCGAAGGTTTCTGACTGGGAGAGCTGGAACTGAATTGGTTGGGAGAGCTTGGACCACGGCCCTGTCGGAGCTGTGCCCGAGGAGGAAACACCAGGGGCAGTCTGACAGGACACAGAAGCGGGGCAGGCTAAGCTAACTGCTAGCCCATGCAGACCGGCGGCTCCGATAACACCGAGGGCGGTCTGACAGGACACAGAAGCAGGGCAGGCTAAGCTAACTGTTAGCCCATGCATACCGGCGGCTCCGATAACACCGAGGGCGGTCTGACGGTGGCCTCGCCTGGCCTTGACTGTGTTTTTGGTGTGGAGTGCGGGGAGGCGTGTCGAAGGTTTCTGACTGGGAGAGCTGGAACTGAATTGGTTGGGAGAGCTTGGACCAGGGCCCTGTCGGAGCTGTGCCCGAGGAGGAAACACCGGGGGTGGTCTGACGGTGGCCTCGCCTAGCGCTGACTGTGTTTTTGGTGTCGTCGTGTGGAGTGCGAGGAGGAGCGTCGAAGGTTTCTGACTGGGAGAGCAGGAACTGAATTGGTTGGGAGAGCTTGGACCACGGCCCTGTCGGAGCTGTGCCCGAGGAGGAAACACCAGGGGCGGTCTGACAGGACACAGAAGCGGGGCAGGCTAAGCTAACTGCTAGCCCATGCAGACCGGCGGATCCGATAACACCGAGGGCGGTCTGACGGTGGCCTCGCCTGGCCTTGACTGTGTTTTTGGTGTGGAGTGCGGGGAGGCGTGTCGAAGGTTTCTGACTGGGAGAGCTGGAACTGAATTGGTTGGGAGATCTTGGACCACGGCCCTGTCGGAGCTGTGCCCGAGGAGGAAACACCAGGGGCGGTCTGACAGGACACAGAAGCGGGGCAGGCTAAGCTAACTGCTAGCCCATGTAGACCGACAGTCATCCTGGCTGGCGTTCGTGCTCTGGACAGTTTTGTCTTTGCTCTCTCTCTGTTTTTTGTATGTTTTTGGTGGTGTCGTTTTTGGGAATTTTGGATATTTGTTTTTGTCTTGTGTTGCACTGTTGTGGGCTGGAGGAAACGGAATTTCATTTCTTTTGTTTGCTTTGTTTTGTTCCCGATTCCTGGTGTGCACATGACTCAGGAGCACAGAGGCCATGAGCCAACAGAGCCATGCATCTGCATCCAGGGCCTCAAATAGCAGGCTTGCCTGCAGTGTAGCCAGAGATCCTTGAGTCATTTTTGGGGTCAACTGCCTTGCTCATGGGTACATCGGTGGTGAAGGTGAAGCCCCTCACAAATTTGGGGCGCAGCAGTGGTCGTTTTCCTGTGTGGTCACCAGGCAGAACATGAGACGGGGGTGCTGACATTCAAGGAATACAGCACGAACGGCTTCAAGGAGTTCAATACCACATGTTGTATTCCTTGAATTGGCTTGAATGTCACTATCAGCTTGCTGCCTCCAGGCTGTCTTGGCACTCCTGGATGTTGCCCCCCCCCTCCCTCCCTCCTCCAGCAGGGGTCAGTGTCGGGTGAGCGTTCACCGTGCAGGTGTTTGTCATTTCTTCCGTCGTCGACATAATCGGTATTAATACCCCCGCTGCAAGTTTGCGGAAGATAATTAAAAAGCTTAGCTCTCCATCACAGGTTGCTAATGGTGTTAGCCCGGCACGATCGGCTGATTGATAGTTGGCATTTAGCCATGATGGAGCCCAGTCTCCTCCGTCCTCTCCGCGTAGGCCTGTGGGGAGGAGGAGGAGGGAGAGAGTCGCGAGCCCCCTGTAATCGAAAGCCTCTTGCCCGGTGAAAGGCCGAACCTTTGTTCTAATTAACCTACGGAATGAGTTCAGCAGCTCCCTCGTACCCGCAGCCACTCAGGCCTAATAGGCTGTGAACGGGCAGCGGCGGAGCGGAATGCCAAGAGGTGGAAGGTCTGCACGGCGACTAATCAGACGCCGTCTTTCCACATGGACAATATTAGTGATACAGAGGGGGGAGGGTAGCGGCCCACACAGTTTGATTTTCCACGAGGAATAAGTCCGCAGGTTAGCTTTTGAAACGACGTCCACCGTTTCAGCCGAACACGTACACACACACACACTGTACAGCAGCGGGGTAAATATCCATGCAGGGGCAGCTGAGCAGGTAATCAGGGTCCCTATTCTTCTGCTCTTGTAAATCAACCGCATCGCATTAGCCCACCGGCAGCGTCGCCTCTGGCCCGCTTCCCTGAACGATCTGCAACCTCGCAAAGCAGCCCGCACACCTCCGTTCGGGGGGAGTCGTAGTTTTCACACTCTCCCAGCGCCTCCGGCTGATGATGCGGCGGGGGGGGGGGGGTTGTTTTGTTCTGTGTGTCTCACCATTCCCCTCTTTCTCAGCCAGGCTCCAAGGTGTGCGAAAATAGACACGCGCAGAAGAAATACAAGGATATCAAAAATAATGAATAACGAGCAAGTGTCGGTGGCTTTGTGGGTTAGCATCGTGTGTGTGTGTGTGTGTGTGTCATGTTTTTTATCCCAATGGAGACCACATGCCATACTCACTGACACCCCTGGTTACATCCTGTATTCCATCCATCCGTTATCCAAACCGCTTATCCTGCTGTCAGGGTGGCGGGGATGCTGGAGCCTATCCCAGCAGTCACTGGGTGGCAGGCTGGGAGACATTTTGGACAGGCCGCCAGGCCATCACAGGACACCCACACACACCTAGGGACTATTTGGTACGGCTGAGTCACCTGACCTACTTGTTTTTGGACTGTGGGAGGAAACTGGTGCGCCCGGAGAAACCCCACACAGAAACGGGGAGAACATGCAAACTCCACACAGAGGACGACCCGCCAGGTTGGACGACCCCGGGGCTCGAACGCAGGACCTTCTTGGCGCTAACCACTGCGTCACCATGCCGCCCTACATCCCCGTAATACATCCCTGCAGTTCTGTCCTCTTTGGTCTTCCCCTCAAGGGGTCTTCATGAACTTCAGTTGGTCCAGAATCCAGCTGCCCGTATCAGTACCAGAACTCCTTCCATAGACCACATCCCTCCTGTTCTTCAGCACCTCCACCGGCTCCCTGTTAAATACCGTATGACTCCAAGATCCTGCTCCTCACCCTTAAGGCCCTTAATAACCCAGCTCCTTCATACCTTTCCGAACTCCTTCACATCCACACACCCTCCTCCCGTACTCTCAGATCCTCTTCTGCTCTCCAACTCACTACACCGTCGCCCCGCTGCACTACCATGGGGTCTAGATCCTTCAGTCGTTCTGCCCCCCCCGCTTCTGGAACATTCACAACACTGACTCTCTTTCAGCCTCCACATCCCGTCTCTTTTTTCACACTGGCGTATTCAGTCTGATCCACGCTTCGCTGAGTTTCGTGCCGATGATGGTTTTATCCTCATCTGTTGTGTTAACTTGTTGTCGTCTACCTGTTTTGTGTTGATTTTATGCTGTCTGACACAGCGCTGCTTGTTTGTTACTGTGTTCTGTAAGGTGTCCTTGAGTGCTCTGAAAGGCGCCCACGAATAAGAGGGTTTTTTTTCTTCCTGATGGCACTTGGCCAAGTACCCCCACCCTTCCCAGCCGTCCCGGTCGCTGCTCCACCCCCTCTGCCGATCCGGGGTGGGAGGCCTGCAGACTACCACACGCCTCCTCCCATACATGTGGAGTCGCCCGCTGCTTCTTTTCACCTGACAGTGAGGAGTTTCACCAGGGGGACGTAGCATGTGGGAGGATCACGCTACCCCTCCCCCTCCAGTCCCCCCTCCCGAACGGGCACCCCAACCAACCAGAGGAGGCGCTAGTGCAGCGACCAGGACACATGCCCACATCCGGCTTCCCACCCGCAGACGCGGCCAATTGTGTCTGTAGAGACGCCCGACCAAGCCGGGGGTAACACGGGGATTCGAACCGGCGATCCCCGAGTTGGTAGGCAATGGAAGAGACTGCCACGCCACCCGGATGACCCTCATTATTATTATTATTATTATAAATGTTCCGGTCAGGATAGAAGGACCTGGAGCCACCTGACTTGTGGGAACATTTCATGGGTGGCCATGAGGAGGGGGGTCTATTTTAGGGTTCGGACTTGGGTTTAGGGTCAAGATTAGAACTAGGATTAAGGTTAGGCTTGTTGTTAGGATGGCTGAGGTTAAGATTGAGTGCTGGGGGATGAACGTATTTAATGAGGGGGTCCCCACAAGTTGAAAGACGTGGAGTGTGTGTGTGTGTGGGGGGGGGGGTGTTGCTGACATTCATGCAAATCAAATCCCTCCTGCTGGATTATGGTTTGTGGAAAAAAAGTGACTCATTCATTACTGATTCCAAAATGTGGTTAACACTAATCGATTGTCTTAGATCGTCTGTTGTAAGTGCAGTTTATATAATCACCCGGGTAATTACAACCACAACCATCCATCCCTCCGTTATCCAAGCCGCTTATCCGAACTGGCGTCGCGGGATGCTGGAGCCTATCCCAGCAGTCATTGGGCAGCAGCTGGCGCAGTGGCTAGCGTGGTCGCCTCACAGCGAGAAGGTCCTGGGTTCGAACCCCGGGGTTGTCCAAACCTGGGGGTCGTCCCGGGTCGTCCTCTGTGTGGAGTTTGTATGTTCTCCCCGTGTCTGTGTGGGTTTCCTCCGGGTGCTCCGGTTTCCTCCCACTGTCCAAACACATGTAGGTCAGGTGAATTCATCCTCCATTATCCGAACCGCTTCTCCTGCTCTCAGGGTCGCGGGGGATGCTGGAGCCTATCCCAGCAGTCATTGGGCGGCAGGCGGGGAGACACCCTGGACAGGTCGCCAGGCCATCACACAGGGCCCACACACACACACACATACCTAGGGGCACTTTAGTACGGCCAATTCACCTGACCTACATGTCTTTGGACAGTGGGAGGAAACCGGAGCACCCGGAGGAAACCCACATAGACACGGGGAAAACATGTAAACTCCACACAGAGGACGACCAGGGACGACCAGGGAGGACACCCCCCCCCCAAGGTTGGACTACCCCGGGGCTCGAACCCAGAACCTTCTTGCTGTGAGGCGACCGCGCTAACCACTGCACCACCGTGCCGCCGCCAGGGGAATCAGCCATACTAAACTGTCCCAAGGTGTGAATGTGTCGGCCCTGTGATGGACTGGCAGCCTGTCCAGGGCGTCTCCCCACCTGCTGCCCAGTGACTGTTGGGATACAATCATAACATTGGTACTAATATGATGTAGTCTATATTGATACAATGACAGTATTAATATAATATTGTGATTGTGCCATATCATAATGAGTTGTGGTGTAATCATTTCTGAAATAAGAGAGTGGACAGGAACACTAATTAAAGTACCCCTCCACTCAAAAATGTCTTTTTCTTATGTTAGTGTCCCCTAAAATTCCTTCTTTCAGCTTTTTCCCTGTTTTTCAGGGGTCGCCACAGCAGATTTTACAGTTTCCATCAGGACCCTGTGAGGGCACAGTACCAATGACCGTTGTTCGATCCGGTATGGTCTTGTCAATCTGCATATTGATTTGGCAAAATTTTACGTCGGATGCCCTTCCTGACACAACCACTAACCCTATGGACGGGGGCACAGGTAAAGCGCTGGATGCCACCCCAGTATTCATGGACTTGCGCCCATGCCTGTCGCTATTAGTGTCCCCTAAAATGTCTGGCCTTTACTATACTGACTTGCATCTGTGCAAAGTTTGTCACTAGAGCAGTGTTTTCGCATTCCTCTGTTTGTGCACTTCCCTAAAATCTGAGATTCAAACGTCTCCTGAGTAAACTAGATTTTATACGTCACAAATCCGAAAGCCAATCGCCGTCGAATATGCAAATGCAGGGCGGGCAAGGAAACCTGAAGCCTCCCCGGGCAGAGCGGACGTTCAGTACCGAGAGCGACTTTGCATTAGCATAGTCAAGGTTTTGGCAGCAAACATGGAAGAGTGCGCAGTTTCTGGATGTAAACCGGACCCTGGAGCTTCCTTCCACCATCGACCCAAAAAAAACCCCCACCATACTGCTGAAATGGTTGGAATTTATTTACAGATACTGGGCTCGCCTGCCTACAAACCCGGAAGCGGAGACCAAGATGGCCACCTCAAATGTGTGCTCTGGCGACTCCGATAGAATCTTTAAGTGTTTATTTCCGGGTTTACTTCCGGGTCAGTTTTTGGATTAAAATGGGCCAAAAGCCTTGCAGATAAGGCTGAGGAGATTAAGAAATCTGTCGACTTCCTGTCGACCAAGATGGCACCAGTTGCCGCTCAACAAAAGAGGATCCTGGAGCTGATGGATGAAGTCCAGTCGCTTAAGAAACAAAATGCGGAAAAAGATGGAAAGATCACATCGCTAGAGCAGTGTTTCTCAACCGGGGGTCCACGGACCCCTAGTGGTCCGTGGTGTAATTGCAAGGGGTCCGTGAAAATAAAATATCTTTAAAATAAAGATCCTATGACATTTATAGAAATAGGATTATTTTACTCAAATGTGACTGAGACCTTTATCTACCTAAACTACACTGCTCAAAAAAATAAAGGGAACACCTAAAAACACAATATAGACCTCAATGAATTAAATATTTCAGCTGAAAATCTTTATTTATTAGACAGAGGAATGTGTTTAGAGCAAAATAACCTAAGAATGATCAATGGAAATCAAAATCATTAGCCCATTAAGGTCTGGATTCAGAATCATACTCAAAATCAAAGTGGAAAATGAGAACATAGGCTGATCCAACTTCTGTGGAAATTCTTCAAGACGATTCAAAATGAGGCTCAGTAGTGTGTGTGGCCTCCACGTGCCTGTATGCACTCCCTACAACGTCTGGGCATGCTCCTGATGAGACGACGGATGGTCTCCTGAGGGATCTCCTCCCAGACCTGGATCAGGGCATCGGTCAACTCCTGGACAGTCTGTGGTGCGACATCGCGTTGGCGGATGGTACGAGACATGATGTCCCAGAGGTGCTCGATTGGATTCAGGTCTGGGGAACGTGCAGGCCAGTCCATAGCATCAATGCCCTCGACATACAGGAACTGCTGACACACTCTGGCCACATGAGGACGAGCATTGTCATGCATGAGCAGGAACCCAGGGCCCACTGCACCAGCATATGGTCTGACAATGGGTCTGAGGATCTCATCCCGGTACCTAATGGCAGTAATGGTACCTCTGGCTAGCACGTAGAGGTCTGTGCGGCCCTCCAAGGATATGCCTCCCCAGACCATCACTGACCCACCGCCAAACCGGTCATGCTGGAGGATGTTGCAGGCAGCAGAACGTTCTCCACAGCGTCTCCAGACTCTCTCACGTCTGTCACATGTGTTCAGTGTGAACCTGCTCTCATCTGTGAAGAGCACAGGGCGCCAATGGCAAATCTGCCAACCAAGATGTTCTCTAGCAAAGGTCAATCGGGCTGCACGGTGTTGGGCTGTGAGCACCGGCCCCAATTGTGGACGTCGGGCCCTCATACCATCCTCATGCATTCTGTTTCTCACTGTTTGAGCAGAAACCTGCACATTAGTGGCCTGTTGAAGGTCGTTTTGTAGGGCCCCGGCAGTGCTCCTCCTGTTCTTCCTTGCACAAAGGACCAGATAGCGGTCCTGCTACGGGGTCGTTGTCCTCCTGCGGCCCCCTCCACGTCTCCTGGTGTACTGGCCTGTCTCCTGGTACCTCCTCCATGCTCTGGACACTGCTGGGAGACACATCAAATCTTCTTGCCACAGCACGCATTGATGTGCCATCCTGGATGAGCTGCACTACCTGAGCAACTTCTGTAGGTTGCAGATACCGCCTCACACCACCTATAGTGGTGAGGGCACTAGCAAAATGAAAAACTAACCAAAGATCGGCCAGAAAAGATGAGGACAGGCAAATGGTCTGTGGCCACCACCTGCAAATCCATTCCTTTTATAGGGGTTGTCTTGCAAATTGTCTAATTTCCACCTGGTGGAAATTAGACAATTTACCAACAGGTGAAATTTATTCACAAATCAGTGTTGCTTCCTAACTGGACAGGTTGATATCTCAAAAGTGTGATTGACTTGGAGCTATATTGCATTGCTTATGTGTTCCCTTTATTTTTTTGAGCAGTGTATAAAGGGTAACAGGACTTTTTTCTCTAATTACATCTGTTTCACAAGTGTCATTTATTGTATTTTAATAAGAGATCTCGCTCCCGTTTGCGATGTTAAAAGTTACTGCATAACAATTCTGTTGTTACATATATCTGAAAGTTACTGAATACATATTCTGTTTTGTTACATATATCTGAAAGTTACTGAATACATATTCTGTTTTGTTACACATATCTGAAAGTTACTGCATAAGAATTCTGTTGTTACATATATCTGAAAGTTACTGAATACATATTCTGTTTTGTTACATATATCTGAAAGTTACTGAATACATATTCTGTTTTGTTACACATATCTGAAAGTTACTGCATAAGAATTCTGTTGTTACATATATCTGAAAGTTACTGAATACATATTCTGTGTTGTTACATATATCTGAAAGTTACTGCATAAGAATTCTGTTTTGTTACATATATCTGAAAGTTACTGAATACCTATTCTGTTTAGTTACATATATCTGAAAGTTACTGAATACATATTCTGTTTTGTTACACATATCTGAAAGTTACTGCATAAGAATTCTGTTGTTACATATATCTGAAAGTTACTGAATACATATTCTGTTTTGTTACATATATCTGAAAGTTACTGCATAAGAATTCTGTTTTGTTACATATATCTGAAAGTTACTGAATACATATTCTGTTTAGTTACATATATCTGAAAGTTACTGCATAAGAATTCTGTTTTGTTACATATATCTGAAAGTTACTGAATACCTATTCTGTTTAGTTACATATATCTGAAAGTTACTGCATAAGAATTCTGTTTTGTTACATATATCTGAAAGTTACTGAATACATACTCTGTGTTGTTACATATATCTGAAAGTTATTGAATACATATTCTGTTTTGTTACATATATCTGAAAGTTACTGAATACATATTCTGTTTTGTTACATATATCTGAAAGTTACTGCATAAGAATTCTGTTTTGTTAACTATATCTAAGTTACAACTGAAAGCTCTTGTTTTTGCCCCAAAGAGTGAATAAATGCTATAATGCAATTTAAAATGCAGTTTCTACTGTTTCTACCAAATTGCAACCCCCCTCCCCCAACATCAGGTGGAGGGGTCCTCAGGGTAGATCAAAAATACGCAGGGGGTCCAGGACCCCCAAAAGGTTGAGAACCACTGCTCTAGAGAACCAAGTGGCCGACCGCAAACAGTACCCCCAAATAAGTGATCTGATTCTCACCGGCCTAAAGACCAGACATCGGACCTGCGCAGTGGAGGCCTCTGAGGACAACGCCGCCCAGAGCGGGGCCGACGCCTCCCGGTGCCGAGAGGCAAACACAGGAACATCAGGTAGTTGGTTGGGATAGCGAGGGCTTTTCTGTCTACGGCAGGGACATCGCGGCTTGTCACATCCCGCCCATTAAAAACAGAAGTGAAACGCAGCTATAATTACCCCCCTTCAGTGACAGGGAGGAAAAAGCAGGAGCTTCTCAAACAAGGATGGAAATTAAAGGGGTCTGACGTGTACATAAATGAACACCTCATCAAGAAAAAATGTGGACATTGCAAGGAGAACACACATACTAAAGAGACAGAGCAAGATCCGGGTGACGTGGACTGCAGGCTTCACAATATTTGTTAAGCTTAACGGCTCAACACCAGAGGCAGCTGAAGTGCCTATCATACGAGACAGAAATGAACGGGACGTGTTTGATGTGTGAGCGCTGGACGAGCAATCGCAAAAAGGCCACAGTGTGAAAACACGAAGATCAACATCAGAAAACTGAACTCATTAAACATACGTATGTCAAGTTCGAGCAGAAATCCTGGACACAACCTGTGAGGGAAAATAAGGTTTGGGGATTCTCTAATGGGCTGGCTTTTAATCATACTTGGATGTTGAAAATACGGTCAAACATTTTGCCGGGCTGAACTTTTTCCAACACGTTTTAGAGCCTCCGGGTGCAGGAGAGCAAGCCTTTGGTTTATTTCTTACTTCTAAATAACCGAGCAAAATGTGGAGGCTTTCTAAGAAAGACGCTATGCTATTGGCACCAAATACACTACAATTTATGCACACCCGGTGCTCAATTCACCCACCAAAGATTCCTCTTTCAGAGTCAGTCTGGCGTTTTTCAATAATGTCTTCAATAAAATGTCTTCAAAATGTCTTCTCTTTGGGGTCTGTAATCAACTGTCACACACACACTCTCTCTCTCTCTGGGCAGACTTCTGTTCACACACATTAGATTCCGGTGCCTTATGGCCAACTGGACTAATCCTGGGTCTCTCTGCCTTGTGCTGGGTTTCCGGTCGGTTTTAGGAAATAATTTTCCAGGACTTGGGCGGCGCAGCGGTTAGCGCGGTCGCCCCACAGCAAGAAGGTCCTGGGTTCGAGCCCCGGGGTCGTCCAACCTTGGGGGTCGTCCTCTGTGTGGAGTTTGCATGTTCTCCCGTGTCTGTGGTGGGTTTCCTCCGGGTGCTCCGGTTTCCTCCCACAGTCCAAAGACATGTAGGTCAGGTGAATCGGCTGTACTAAATTGTCCCTAGGAGGGTGTCTCCCCATCTGCCACCCAATGACTGCTGGGATAGGCTCCAGCATCCCCGTGACCCTGAGAGCAGGATAAGCGGTTTGGATAGCGGATGGATTTTCCAGGACTTTTCTGGGACATTTTCCATTACTTTTGCTTGGATACTCATAACAGCAATTGCTCACGAAAGATCATATTATACAGTATTAACTATCAACACAAACCGTTCTCAAGCAGTTATCATTTGATCACCGGGTTTAACTAAACTGTCTCCACTTGTAATGTTTTATTTTTTCACCAAGTCAGAAACGGAGACGTTGAACTTGGCGTGAGGGTACGTTGATGTCATGTTTGGCTGCACCTCCAGACATCAATCTGACAAGCTCCTGAAGTTTGCGGACGACGCCACCATCGTCGGACTCATCTGAGGGCGAGGGGTCTGCTTACAGATAGATGGGAGGTTGACCACCTAGTTTCCTGGTGCAGCAAGAAGAACCTGGATCTAAGCCCCCTGAAGACAGTGGAGGTGGTGGCGGATTTCAGAAGAGGCCCAGCCCTGCCCGCCCCCCTTCACCCTGTGTGACTCCCCAGTTACCACTGTGGAGTCATTCTACTCCCTGGGCACCACCAGCACTCAGGACCTCAAGTGGGAGCTAAACGTCAGCCCCCTCATGAATAAAGCACAGCTGAAGATATACTTCCTGCAGCAGCTGAAGAAACTCAACCTGCCACAGACAATTTCTATACCTCTACCACTGAGTCCGTCCTAACCTCCTCCATCACCGTCTGGTATGCTGCTGCAACCGCCATGTATCAGGGCAGGCTGCAGCGCATCATTCGCCTGGTGGAGAAGGTGATCGACTGCCGCCTCCCATCTCTCCAGGAGCTGCCTGCCTCCAGGACCTGGAGGCAGGCAGGGAAGATCACTGCTGACCCCTCTCGCCCTGTACACCACCTTTTTGAGACTGCCCTATGGCAAGAGAATGAGGTCCATCAGGACCACAACCTCATGCCACAAGAGGTTTCTTCCCTGTTTCAGACAGACAAATCAACAGGCCTCCAGCCCCCCACTGACAGACGTACTTTTGCAGTTTTTATTTTTTTCCAGGTCTGTTTTATGTATATCAACTACTACTACTTTCAGCTGCTTCCGTTATTGGTCTAATCCCACCTCCACCTTGAAACCCATCTGTCATTCCAACCGCACACCTCACCATTGTCACACTTCCCTCATACATATCCTGCACCACTCCTACATACTTCCCTGCAACTCCTCCCGACTTCCTCATACAATACCACACCTCCTCTCTCGGCACCCTGCCGTATGCTATCTCTAAATCCACAGACACAGTGTACCTCCTTCTGGTCTTCTCTATGCTTCTCCATCAACATTCTCAAAGCAAACATCACATCTGTGGTGCTCTTTCATGGCATGAAACCATACTGCTGCTCGCTGATCGTCGCCTCTCCTCTTAACCTAGCTTCTATTACTCTTTCCCATATCTTCATGCTGTGGCTGATCAACTTTATACCTCTGTAGTTGTTACAGTTCTGCACATCACCCTTGTTCTTGGAAATCAGTACCAGTACGCTTCTTCTCCACTCCTCAGGCATCCTCTCACTTTCCCAGGATTGTGTTAAACAATCTGGTTAAAAACCCCACTGCCATCTCCACAGGTATGTCATCAGGACCAACTGCCTTTCCACTCTTCATCCTCTTCATAGTGTCCCTCACTTCCTCCTCGCTGATCCACTGCACTTCCTGACCCCACATCATCCTGCCTTCTCTCTCTCTCAATTTCTTCATTCATCAGCCCTGCAAAGTACATTGTGCTTGAACTGATTTCGGTTATTAAAATGTGCATTTTAAACAAATTAGTATTGATAATTCAATTCATATTTAAAGTGGAACGTAATGATTTGTGAAAAGGTTTAAAAAGGGATATGTACAAGTAAAAAGTGAAGGTAAATAATTTATTAATGTTAAAATTGTGATATATTGTAATTCATTTCATTGTGAATTCACTGTATATCCTTATTGGCTATACATTAAGGTATTCGAAATGAAGGAAAGACGTCAATGAGATCTCATGCTAGAAAAAGAAGGAACATAATAACTTACTATTTTGCACTATTTGAGCAGATTGGTTTTTGAACTACCAGATAGAATCTGGATCAGTGATGGTGAGCCCAGCCCAGTGAGACTGTGGATGGTCGTGGAAGCAGTGTGGCCTACCGTAGGATCTGTCCACAGAAGATATCTGACTAGCTCCTTCATTCACTCAGACACCAGATAAGACCACGTACACACTATGAGCTCTACCCGGGTAGTTGTAGTCGACACACACAAGAACACTGAAACGAGCTCCAACTCGCCTGCAGGAGCTCCCAAGTAGGAGGTTATTTTTCATATTAAAGAGCTCTGTTTTTATTTTGTTTATACAAAGTGTAGTAGTGCCTATGTTATGTAAATCATTAATTGCTCAGGTTAATTGCTAAGGGGCAATACAGTTTTCAGCTGTTCAGCTTCATACCAACTTCCCCTCATGAGTCATACCAGTCAGGGCATACCACTCCCCGAACCTAGGCAGATGTTAGCGTCTCTATTTAGGCTACTACTATCATTGGCTGCAGACTAGAGGCGCTACGTATATATTTCACATACTTCTTTATCTTATTTTATTCTCTATACCAACAATGCTAATTTCCTAGTGTATATAATGCACATGGCAATGAAAGAATTTCTGATGTCTGACACGGCAGCAGACCAAAACACCACCAATTTCTAAATGGACTGCATGACATTTAGCTGGCCGCTGAATATACCGCGCAAACTTCAAACACTGATATGCAATCTCGGCGGCTAAAAATATACAGTCTCAGCGAAACGTTATATCATGCCATCTTGGCAGGAGAAAATACAATTTCTTGAGCTAACTTTGCAGTTTTCCAAAGACCTACTTAATGTTTCCAGCACACTGATTCAACATTATCATTTTCCTGGTATTTTCAGCAACTGGAAAGTAAGTGTCTATATTTCCAGGATGTGTAGGAACCCCTGCTCATGATCAAGGCTCAAGCCCCACACTTCTTTCAATAACAGTGTCCCGTTGTCATTCGTCTGAGATCCAGCTATAGCCTCCTGCTATGCACTGAATATTGCATTCAAGTGTTTCATTGACTGGTCCAGTTTCATAGACTGCAGTAGCTTGGTGGTATAGGCTGCAGTGTATTGTGGGTATGCCCTGCAGTACATTGTGCGGACCTGGACCTGTCAGCTGCGTTCGACACAGCGAACCACCAGATCCTCCTCTCTACCCTCGAGGGGCTGGGTGTCACAAGCTCTGCACTGTCAATGTTTGCATCCTACCTGACGGGTCGCTTCGAACAGATGACATGGATCCTCTCCTTTACTCCCTGTACACGACATCCCTGGGTTCTGTTATTCGCTCGCTTGACTTCTCTTAGCATTATTATGCCGATGACACACAAGTAGAGACACGCATTGCTGCGTGCTTGACTGACATCTCGGAGTGGATGGCGACACACCACCTGAAGCTCAATCTGGACAAGACAGAGCTGATGTTCCTCCCGGGAAAAGGTTGCCCGCACCGAGACCTGGCCATCACCATTGACAACACCGTGGTGACGCCAACTCGGACTGCGAGGAATCTGGGTGTGATCCTGGACGACCAACTGTTGTTTGCTGCAAACATTGCATCGGTTGCTCGCTCCTGCAGATTTCTCCTCTATAACATCAGGAGGATTCGCCCCTTCCTCACCGACGAGACGGCACAGGTGCTCATCCAGGCTCTGGTCATCTCCCAGCTGGACTACGGCAACTCCCTCCTTGCTGGTGCCCCGGTCGGCCATCAGACCTCTTGAGCTTGTTCAGAAAGCTGCAGCTTGTCTGGTGTTCTCCCACACAACTCCCCTTCTCATGTCCCTACACTGGCTCCCAGTAGCCGCTCGCATCCAGTTTAAGACTCTGGTGCTAGCCTACAGGGCAATGAAAGGAACAGCTCCTTCCTATCTCCAGGCCATATTCAAGCCCTGCACCCCCGCCCGACCACTTCGCTCTGCTGCCTCGGGACGCCTGGTTGCCCCGTCGCTCAGAGGCCCCTGCTGCCGATCGACCCGGTCCCGGCTCTTTTCTGTCCTGGCCCCACAGTGGTGGAATGAACTCCCCACTGATGTCAGGACAGCGAGGTCGCTGCCCATCTTTCGGCGCAGGTTGAAAACTCACCTCTTTAAGAACTACTACCCCGTTACTTGTTCTTAGCACTTATTGTATTCACTCATTTAAAAATCAAAAAAATATCTTTCTTGCGCTTTTACTTTAGCACTGGTTTTGCTCTTAGATGCTTGTTTAGATGCACTTATGACCTCTGATGACTAGTAGTTCCCCTGAGTTCCTACATTAAATGATGCACTTATTGTAAGTCGCTTTGGATAAAAGCGTCGGCTAAATGACTGTAATGTAATGCAATGTAATGTAAAGCAATTGTGTGTATAGACTGCAATGCATTTTCGAGTGTAGACTGCAGTAGATTGGTAGCACAGACTATAGTAGATTTTGGGTATAGACTGCAGTGGATTGTGGTTATAGACTGTATTGCATTGTGGATATAGACTGCAATAGATCTTTGGTATAGACTGCAGTAGATTGGTGATATAGACCACAGTAGATTGTGGGTGTAGACTGCAATGTGTTGTGTTTGTAGACTGCAGTAGCTTGGTAGTACAGAATATGGTAGATTTTTGGTATAGACTGCAGTAGATTGTGGGTATAGACTGAAGTAGATTGGTGGTATGTATAGACTGCAGTAGATTGTGGGTATTGACCGCAGTAGATTGTGGGTATAGACTGAAGTAGATCGGTGGTATAGACTGAAGTAGATTGGTGGTATGTATAGACTGCAGCAGATTGTGGGTATAGACTACAGTAGATTGTGGGCATAGACTGAAGTAGATTGGTGGTATAGACTGCAGTGGATTGTGGGTATAGACTGAAGTAGATTGGTGGTATGTATAGACTGCAGTAGATTGTGGGTATTGACCGCAGTAGATTGTGGGTATAGACTGAAGTAGATTTGTGGTATGTATAGACTGCAGCAGATTGTGGGTATAGACTACAGTAGATTTTGGGCATAGACTGAAGTAGATTGGTGGTATAGACTGCAGTAGATTTGTGGTATGTATAGACTGCAGTAGATTGTGGGTATAGACTGAAGTAGATTGGTGGTATGTATAGACTACAGTAGATTGTGGGCATAGACTGAAGTAGATTGGTGGTATGTATAGACTACAGTAGATTGTGGGCATAGACTGAAGTAGATTGGTGGTATAGACTGCAGTAGATTGGTGGTATGTATAGACTGCAGTAGATTGTGGGCATAGACTGAAGTAGATTGGTGGTATGTATAGACTACAGTAGATTGTGGGCATAGACTGAAGTAGATTGGTGTTATAGACTGCAGTAAATTGTGGGTATAGACTGCAGTAAATCGTGGGTATAGACTGCAGTGCATTGTGGGTATATACTGCAGTACATTGTAGGTATAGCCTAGTAGATTGTGGGTATAGACTGCAGTGCATTGTGGGTATAGACTGCAGTTGATTATTGGTATGTAATGCAATAGATTGTGGGTATAGAAAGCAGTAGATTGGTGGTATGTAATGCAGTGCATTGTGGGTATAGAAAGCAGTAGATTGGTGGTATGGAGTGCAGTGCATTGTGGGTGTAGACTGCAGGGGATTGCACGGTGCTAAACTGTGGCTTCAGAGTGGAGTTGGGAGTCCCTTCATCATTCAGCCATTTTCGGTGTGTTTAAACCTCGACCGCCCCCTCGGCTCCTTCCAAACATCCAGCCAGCTGTCTTTACCAACTGTGGAGTCAACAGGACCACAGCAGCTGTGTGTGTGTGTGTGTGTGTGTGTGTGTGTGTGTGTGTGTGTGTGTGTGTGTGTGTGTGTGACAGAAAGAAAAAGAGAGACCAGTGGCCAATAAAAACACATATCTACCATCCACTCCTCTCTCTCTCTCTCTCTCTCTCTCTCTCTCTCTCTCTCTCTCTCTTCTCTGTCCATCTGCCTCTCTGTGTCTCCCCGTCAGACACACCTCAGTCTGTCGGTTTAGGAGCGGCAGACCAAGACACTAATGAGATAAAGGACAGAGCGATAGATTGGGGGGGGGGGTGGGTGTTGGGGGTGGCAGAGGAGGGGGATCAGGGAATAGCACTTTTCCAAACTAATTAATCATTTGTAAGGAAGTAATGAATTGTTTCGTCTCTTTCTGTCTGTGTCCTTGTGTTAGGAGAGGGGACGGATGTGTCATCGGTTCTGTCGCTGTTCTGTCTCTGGTTCTATTACCGGTGGACCTGTGGAGGCAGATGCTCGGATGCAAGGCCACACCAAAATGTGAGAACTCCTCCTACTCTGAGTTTTGGGGGGTTTTTTTGGGTTTTTTTTAAGGTACGTTTTTTCCAATGGTACATTTTTTTGGAAATATTGCAAAAAAAGAAAAGAAAGTAGTGCTTTTACTGCGAGCAGGGTTTACTCATTTGGGCTTTCTGTTTGAGGAACAGGGTTACATCAGAAAACACACCCGCTGAGGGTCCGCGGTGGTGTAGCGGTCTAAGCATCGGCTCTGTGTCGATGCAGTTGCCCACTGGGGACCGGGGGTTCGCGCCCCGGTCTCGTCAGATCCGACCATGGCCGGACTCGATGAAGCAGCAGTCATTGGGAACGCCGTCTTGGGGAGGGGGGCGGAGTCGGCTTGGGTTCGTCACGTGAACGGTTCTCTTGGTGTGGGGGGAAAAAGCAGTGGTTCGGCCTGGAGTCGCCTCGCCACTTCCGTGACAAGGCGACTCCTTCGAGACTGCCGGCCGGAGAGATGCAGTTGGCGAAGGCATGCGGTACGAGGGTGGGTGCTTGAACTAAAATAGGGATCGATTGGCCACTAAATTGGGAGAAATCTATTCCATTGCCCACCAATACGGGGATCGCCGGTTCGAAGCCCCGTGTTACAATTGCGTCCCTACAGACACAATTGGCCGTGTCTGCTGCGAAGCCGGATGTGGGTGTGTGTCCTGGTCGCTGCACTAGCGCCTCCTCTGGTCAGTTGGGGTGCCTGTTGGGGGGGGGATAGCGTGATCCTCCCACGTACTACGTCCCCCTGGCGAAACTCCTCACCGTCAGGTGAAAAGAAGCGGCTGGTGACTCCACATGCATGGGAGGAGGCATGTGGTAGTCTGCAGCCCTCCCCGGATCGGCAGAGGGGGTGGAGAGGCGACCGGGACGGCTCAGAGGAGTGGGGTAATTGGCTGTATGCAATTAGGGAGTCAAGTCAATTTTATTTGTGTAACCCAATATCACAAATTTGCCTCAAGGGGCTTTAAGGGAGAGAAAAAAAACCCCAAAACAAAACAAAGCTTTACACCTGTCGCTGTGCCAGGAGACTCCCTCATCACACTGTAAATGCCCCGTTGCATTAGTTGGACATCATTTATGACGTTCCTCGGCGGTCGTGGTAGACAGTTGTTTTACAGACAGACTGTAAAATGTGTGCGGACCCCAAGAATCAGAATCAAGATTTGTCTTGATGTGTTAATACGTAAAGCTCTTCGGCTTTGTGTAAGTATGTCTTATACACGGGATTTCACATTAAAATGGAAAGTAGAATAGATAAACTCGAGCTGGTGAGGAAAATAAAACGTGGGGAATCTTTCTCCTCCTTGCTCTGCTGTATGGTATTCACAGTTAAGTGGGAGGGATGGCAAGTAAGACGCACAGTCACAGTATTATATGCAGATCTGGGACTTACCCATGTGGGGGGGGGCGGTGGTTTTCATACAGCATAGATTAGACTGGTAAGTACTGACTAAAAAGCCTTCGATTATACTTATTCATCATCATCATCATCATCATCGGCGGTCACTCGGGGTCGAGTATGACCGTCCTCCCTCTGGGTCCCTCTGGGTCTTCAGGTGGGTGTAGAGGCCGATCCTGGGGCTGCATAATGGGAGGACACCTGCGCATGACAGCTTTTTACATGGAGTGGCTGATGCTCCTGCAGCCACCACACGGTCCGTGGGAGGGGGTGGCCAGAGTCCAACGGCATGGAGAATGTAGCGGATTCAGGGGGCAGCCGGGAACCGCTGCAGCTGGGAAGCGAACCCGGGTCCCCCACACCACGGGCGACTGCGCTAACCTGTCAACTAAAGGCTCCGACCTGTTAGCCAAGTGCTAGTGAGTCTACACATCCGTGGTCATTACAAGAACCAAGACGATGGGGGACCACCCTCTTCTGCAACCTTCATCCACCTTCACTGCTGTTGTGACCTGGAGATGACATCTGCCAGTTCCGCCGTTGAGGTCTTTGTTGGATCGCTCTTCATCTGGAACCTCCCCCTTGACCTGGGTGACCCTACCAGGAGCCAAGCTCCGGACGGCATAGCTTTTGGGCTCATTGGTACACCCAAACTTCTCCACCACGGTAAGGTGGCGACCCAGGAGAAGACTATATTTATTATATGGCCTATACCTACACCTATAATTACACTAACACTGTAACTACACAACCTATGCCAATTATACAACCTATAACAATACAGCCCATGACTAGATTAACTATACATTCTACAAATCTGCTACTACTACTTTTGGCTGCTCCCGGTAGGGGTCGCCACAGCGGATCGTCCGTTTCCATCTCTTCCTGTCCTCTGCATCTTCCTCTGTCACACCAGCCACCTGCATGTCCTCCCTCACCACATCCATAAACCTCCTCTTTGGCCTTCCTCTTCTCCTCTTCCCTGGCAGCTCCATATTCAGCATCCTTCTCCCAATATACCCAGCATCTCTCCTCCACACATGTCCAAGCCATCTCAATCTTGCCTCTCTTGCTTTGTCTCCAAACCGTCCAACCTGAGCGGTCCCTCTAATATACTCGTTCCTGATCCTGTCCTCCTTCGTCACTCCCAATGAAAATCTTAGCATCTTCAACTCTGCCACCTCCAGCTCCGCCTCCTGTCTTTTCATCAGTGCCACTGTCTCCAAACCATATAACATAGCTGAACTATACAGTCTCCAAATATCCCAACTAAATAGCACTTGTGAACGCTAAGCACTTCATGCAGGTGAGCTGCATGCAGAAAGACTCAGAGGTCGGTGTTGTCGAAGTTGCAACTTGGTATTGACTGACTAGAATATCCAATGGTTTGTACATGTGTATAGCCAAAGCTAATTTCCAACGCTCGCCCCTTGATCATTAATATCCATGATGGCGCATGAGGGGGTGAGTGGGAGCGGACAAGGCAACATCCTTATTGACAAACACGCTCAACAACCGTCCGCCATTGCTCTCTCTCCTCACGCGCTCTGGTGGCTTCTGTTTTACCCGTTTTCATCCAGTTTGGGACGTTGTCCATGTACGAGATGGCCGGTCTGCCTCGTGGCTTCTGCCTTCAGCTTTGCCTTGCAGCTCATTGTTCACCGTACTGCAGGTCTTATGACGCCTATGGCCGAAATGTTGGGGTTTTCGTCTCTGAATGGTCGATCGTATTTGTTCCAAGTTGCTGTAGCACACTTTCATTTGTACGGTTTTTCTACCCAACCTATTCCCAGCAAACGGTGGTAAAACCACATGTCGGCAGTCTTGGTTTTCGCTCCACGTCCATCCTTCCCTTGCATAAATCGTGACGGGCCATACGGCTGTCGGTAGCGTCTTCATTTTCAGATGGGTTGGGGATGGAGCCGTCTTTCCACAAGTTATTGAGGTTGGGTCATACGTCGCTTTGCCGTCCCGAGCCTCATTCCGGTGTCAGTAGCACACGAACCGTTGGCCGTTTTGATCGAGGCCCAGATACCCGACATTCCCTACGCTCTCTAAAGCCTCGCCTTCGGTACACATTTTATTGTCCCGGTGTCCCGCCGGTGTGCAAGACTTTGGACGTTACTCATTCCACAGGCGTTGTTTTCCCGTGCCTCTTTATAACCACATGTCTTTATCATTTAAAGACTTCCTGGCTTCAATGGGTGGCGTGCGAGTATTTTGAGGAACGGGAGGCCGTGTCCATGCACTCGTCCTAATGCGATTCATAAGCTGTGGGGAAAGGCTCGACTGTGGCTCATTTACAAGCGCTGACGGATCTTCGGCCTCTCTTTGTGGTCCTGAGGTGGCGCGGTTAGATCACGACCCTGGGATGATAAACCTTCAGCTAAGAACACACACACACACACACACATGGTCTCTCTCTCTCTCTCTCTCTCTCTCTCCAGAGGCAGCCATTGGGCGCACCTTCGAAGGTAATAAATGTTTAGTGTTAAAGTAAATTGCACAGCCGCTGGCTTTGACCACACATTTTCCACTGTCACAAAAGGTTTGTAGTCCTCTGAGTACGAATCCAACCACCGAGGGACTGAAAATCCATTTGGTGCTCTCCCCCCACCCCCCACACCCCCACAGAGACCCTCTCCAATTGGTTTTCATGAAGAAGGAAAGAAAAACACAACACGGTCCGCGCTGAAAGGAAAGCATAAAGCCCCTTTAATAAGCTCACTCAATAAACATCATTTTATGCAACATTTCTTTATTCATTCCATCACCACCACCACCCCCCCCCCCCCAGGCTTGGCAGCTTTGTCGGCGTCTCGGTCCTCTCTGCTGTGTGGGGGGGGGGCTTCTTCACTTTGCTTTCACTTCCATCTCCATGTTCGAATTTTAGCCACCATCCAGAGCACCGAAGGATCAATGCGACAGTAGAATAGGACTCGATCGATAGATAAACAACATTACAAGCCAGTAACAACCTTGACATTAAGGTCAGAGCCGCAGCACCCGGACGGACGGAACAAGTATTTCTTTGTTGCTGGAGTAATTATGACGAGGTCGGCCCGTGTCTGGCCTCTCGTAAGGCCAGAGGAACTTCCTTTCTGAGTGTAATGGGTCATTGGGGGAGGGGAGAGAAATGAGCCAATGGCGTTACTAATGCGTTGAAGATAGAACAAGTAGGATTTGTCCAGCTCAACGTCACCGGAAGGACACGCCCCCCCCCCGACCGCAGTTCCCAGTGTACCAGGCAAACTCTGCATCGCTCTTCATCCCCATCCTCACCTTCAGTGCTCGCCAGCGGGCGAAGGCCAACCTCAGAATCACTCTCGTTTTGGAATGAGCTGTGTCCGCTCGGCGTTTCGTTCATTCGTTCATTCATCTTGAGCCGCTTCTGCGGGGTCGGGGTCACGGTGGCAGCAAGCTAAGTGGGGCACTCCAGGCGTCCCTCTCCCCGGCAGCGCCCTCCAGCTCCTCCTGGGGGATCCCAAGGCCTTCCCAGGCCAGACCGAAAAGATGCAAATATAGCAAGGTGACATGCCAAGCTCCTGGGCCCCTTCCTTTGGAGGTTTTCCAGGCACGTCCAACTGGGAGGAGACCCCGGGGTAGACCCAGAACTCACTGGAGGGACTACATGTCCAATCTGGATCCCCCAGGAGGAGCTATGGGGGATCCCAAGGCGTTCCCAGGCCAGATTGGACATGTAGTCCCTCCAGCGAGTTCTGGGTCTACCCCGGGGTCTCCTCCCAGTTGGACGTGCCTGGAAAACCTCCAAAGGAAGGCGCCCAGGAGCTTGGCATGTCACCTTGCTATATTTGCGGCACTGTGTCCGCCAGTGTCGTTTTTTCCGGCTTCCCCCCCGCAGACACGGCCAACTGTGTCTGCAGGGACGCTGAACCAAGCCGAAGGTAACACGGGGATTCGAACCAGCGAGCCCCGTGTTGGTAGGCAACGGAATAGACCGCTACGCTACGCCCCTGTCGTAGCGTCCTCTTGGGCGCGTGCTTACCATCTGGATCTGGCACCTGGTCGCTACGTTTTTAGAGTCCCGCTGCCCAAAGGTCAACGCCCAGAACCGTCCCGTGCCCGGTACAATGAGAAAACCCAGGCCCAGCACAGGGTCTGTGCAGATACAGACACCGCCGCACACATCTAGTGGGATGTAAGTGACGACTGAGAGGGATTGTCGGGTTGAAAGGAAGTCGAGCAAGTCAGCTGCCTCAGGGGGCTTGACAGCAACACAACATCCTGTCCTTAGACCCTCACATCGGATAAGGGACGACTCCCTGGGGAAAAAAATCCCGGAAGAAGATGGAAGGTGAGACAGTGTCAAACGGAGCGGTTGGTTTGAACAAAACAACATCAGCACCCCCCCCCAAAAAAACCCACTCCCGCCCCCCCTTTCCATGTGTATCTATCTGTGATCTGATCTTGAAGCCAGCAACTCCCTCATAGGACTCAACAGCTGTACCGCAGCGTTAGCCAGGGGGAGGTCTAACTTCTGCATATCCAGTGGCGCCACTGCTCTGGGTGGCTTGGCTGCTCGGTGTAGGAATCGGTGAGGATGAGAGATAATAGACACGTTTCTCAGGGTTCATCTCAGCCTTTAGAGTTGGTGTCGGTTCATTTGAGCCATCCGGTCTGTTTTTCCCCTCTGCGGCAGGTGGATAGTGTTGTCAGGGATGCTGACACAGCTGACGCGCTCATACGCTTGGCGTTGCTGCCCTCTATCGTCTGTTAGCTTAAGGGCCGGCGTCGCTCCCATGTTGGGTTGTATCACTGTGGCTTGTCTGCTTTTTTTTTTAAAACAACTTTATTGGTATTCGTGCTCACAGTTAACAGCCAAATAAAAGCAGAATTTACATTAGTAAAATGTAAATATACAGCGATCAGCCAAAACATTAAAACCACCTGCCTAATATTCTTTAGGTCCCCCTCATGCCGTCAAAACAGCTCTGACAAGTCGTGCCATGGACTCCATAAGACCTCCGAAGGTGCCCTATGGTATCCGGCACCAAGATGTTAGCAGCAGATCCTTTTAAGTTCTGTAAGTTGTGTTGCGGGGACTCCATAGATCGGACCGGTTTTTCCAGCAGGTCCCACAGAACCTCGATCGGATTGAGATCTGGGGGATTCGGAGGCCGAGGCAACACCTTGAACTCTTTGTCATGTTCCTCAAACCATCCATCCATCCATCCGTCCATTATCCAAGCAGCTTATCCCCAACCGGGGTCACGGGATGCTGGAGCAGCAGTCATTGGGCGGCAGGTGGGGAGACACCCTGTAGAGGCCGCCGGTCCATCACAGGGCCTACACACACATTCACACCTAGGGACAATTTAGTATGACCGAGTCACCTGACCTGCATGTCTTTGGACTGCGGGAGGAAACCGGAGCACCCGGAGGAAACCCACACAGACACGGGGAGGACATGCAAACTCCACACAGAGGACGACCCGGGACGACCCCCAAGGTTGGACTACCCCGGGGCTCGAACCCAGGACCTTCTTGCTGTGAGGCGTCCACGCTAACCACTGGGCCACCGTGCCGCCTTTCCTGAAACCATTCCTGAACATTTTTTGCAGTGATGGCAGGGTGCATTATCCTGCTGAAAGAAGCCGCTGCCATCAGGGAACACCGCTGTCATGTAGCTGGTCTGCAACGATGTTTAGGGTAGTGGTACGTGGCAAAGTGACATCCACATCAATGCCAGGACCCAAGCTTTCCCAGCAGAACGTTGCCCAGGGCGTCATACCACCTCCACCGGCTTGCCTCCTTCCCATAGTGCATCCTGGTGCCAACTCATCCCCAGGTGAACAACAATCACGCCCCCGGCTGTCCACATGATGTAAAACAAAACATGGTTCATCAGAACAGGGTCCTGTTTCAGAAAGCAGGTTTAGCAAACTGAATTTAAACCTGAACTCTGGGTTGGCGAACTCTGAGCTGTCGAGTCAATTTCATTTGTATAACCCAATACCACAAGTTAGAAATGTACCTCAAGGGGCTTTACAGTAACACAACATCCTGTCCTTAGACCCTCACACCGGATAAGGAACTACTACTACTGCTGCTGCTACAACTACTACTACTACTACTACTACCACTACTACTACTACTACTACTACTTTCGGCTGCTCCCGTTAGGGGGCGCCACAGCGGATCGTCCGTTTCCATCTCTTCCTGTCCTCTGTCACACCAGCCACCTGTATGTCCTCCCTCAACACATCCATAAACCTCCTCTTTGGCCTTCCTCTTCTCCTCTTCCCTGGCAGCTCCATATTCAGCATCCTTCTCCCAATATACCCAGCATCTCTCCTCCACACATGTCCAAACCATCTCAGTCTTGCCTCTCTTGCTTTGTCTCCAAACCGTCCAACCTGAGCTGTCCCTCTAATATACTCCTTCCTAATCCTATCTTTCTTCATCACCCCCAATGAAAATCTTATCATCTTCATCTCTGCCACCTCCACCTCCACCTCCTGTCTTTTCATCAGTGCCACTGTCTCCGACCATATAACATAGCTGGTCTCACCACCATCTTGTAAACCTTCCCTTTAACTCTTGCTGGTACCCTTCTGTCACACATCACTCCTGACACTCTTCTCCACCCACTCCACCCTGCCCGCACTCTCATCTTCACCTCTCTTCTGCACTCCCCGTTACTTTGGACAGTTGACCCCAAGTATTTAAACTCATCCGCCTTCGTCACCGCTACTCCTTGCCTCCTCACCATTCTGCTGTCCTCTCTCTCATTCATGCACAGGTAGTCCGTCTTGCTCCTACTGACTTTCATATTTTTTTTTCATATTTCTATTTCACCGACTTGCATTGGATAAGGACCAACCCCCCCCCCCAAAAAAAACAACTTTAAAAACAGGAAGAAACCTCAGGGGGAGCAACCGAGGAGGGATCTCTCTCCCAAGACGGACAACGTGCAACGGCTAACAAAACGTATGTGGATTTATAAGATATATAAAAGGAAAATGTGACGAGGAGAATGCCAAGCAGCATCCAGCTGTCAGACTCAAGGGTTTTGGGTTTCAGAGCAGCTGGTCTGAGTTAGTTCAGTCATCTCTCTGCGTGTGCGTGACGGCTATAAAATGCCATCATCAATGGAGCTCCCCATACTGCAATTCACCATGGCAACCGGAGAGAGAAAAAAAAAGGTTGTCCCACTTCACCCCACTGGAGTTAGAAATGTCAATAAATGTGTATGGAGAATACGAGTCTGTAGTTAAGAAAAAGAGCAATACAGGAGCTGCAGAAAAAGAAGGCGATCGAAGAATGGATCGACCCCCCTCCCCCCCCCCCCCCGTGTTGCCTCTGGCATGGTCGGGCATCCCTGCAGAGTGCAGACACTATTGGCTGTGTCTGCGGGTGGGAAGCCGGATATGGGTATGTGTGTGTCCTGGTCGCTGCACTAGCACCTCCTCTGGTCGGTGGGGGCACCTGTTTAGGGAGTGGTGGTGGGGGGGGGGATGGTGTGATCCTCCCTTGCGCTACGTCCCCCTGGTGAAACTCCTCATTGTCAGGTGAAAAGAAGCGGCTGGCGACTCCACATGTATGCAGCCCTCCCCGGATCGGCAGAGGGGGTGGAGCAGCGACCGGGACGGCTCAGACGAGTGGGGTAATTGGCCGGATACAATTGCGAAGAAGGGGGGGGGGTGAGCTGGCGTGGTGGAAAACTGCTGACCAAGTCAATGCGTGAGTATTAATTTAGGGAAAAATAAGTTTTGTCTTGAGTCTTCCAATAATTTTATATATATATATATATATATATATATATATATATATATATATATATATATATATATATATATATATATATATATATATATATATATATAGTGTGTGTGTGTGTGTGTTTGTGTGCATGCATGCGTGTGTTTAATATGTATGCAGGTGCAACCCAACATGCACACAACATACTTGTTAGCGACTGAAGATGAACTATAGTTCAAACAGGTAAGGTATAATTTCATTACAAGCAGTTGTGATGTTTCATTCAGTGGCTACATTCAACATGTGATAGCTTTTAGTAGTTAGTGACATTTTCTAAGCAAAATAAAAAAACATTTTTCAGCCATCTCAACACTGCCAGTATTTAATATTGCCTATTTGAAAGCAACACATAAATGCTTTCGCACATACAAGTCTCCACATCTGTGCTTACCGGATATGTTCAAATTTGACCTCCGTTATAACCAATAGAAAAACGGCTGAGGCCTGAACAACGGGTGGAGGTCCTCCACCACCACCACTCCTCACAGAGGCTGAAGAGATGGATGGCCCTCAGTCAAACCAGGGGGGGACCCATTGCTGAAGGCATCTCTGGAGGACGCTCATCTGACCCAGCAACCCCCAGGACACGAGGACCTACGTAAGAGGTTAGTTATCCACGACTTGGCACGCTGATTCACTTCTAATGGTACAATTCTTTGTGATTCACTGCTGTTACTTTTTCAGATTCTTACTTGTCCTTCAGACATCATAATCCATTTTAAGGTGACTCAGAGCTCCGCATGTGAAAAACTGTGACGTGACCTGCACGCTGTTGTAAAACCAATTCAGATTAGATGGGGGCAAAGTTATCATTTAACTGTCTAATCTTAAACTTCACTTCTCCCCTCTCGTCTCGGCTTCAGAGGTGTTGTTGTAAAAAGTGCAGCAGCAGCATGATCTCGTAGTTCTCTCCAGACTCAGGGCAGCGGATACTGTGCCGCATGGCGGGGTGGACCTGTAGCTGTTAGGGCTTCCCGGCACGGATTATCTGTGACACTAGAAAGTTGGTGTGGAACAATGCACGTTTGCATCCAGGAAGCCATGAGGAATCGGCGAGCGATTGTGCTCGCTGGGCAGAGCCCTCCTCGTAGCCCTGCTAGTTGTTCTCAGGCACATCCATGTAGCACTCTGTATGGATGGCCTGTATCATAGGCCAGCCATACAGTTACCGGGGCATTGGCAATAGCCAACTTGAAGACATTGGGTCTCTGGATGAGGCCCATGAGGGAGAGGAAGCCCCCATAGGACCAGCCGTGTATGGCGACGCAGCTCAGGTCCACAAAGTTAAACCTCTCTGCCACGTACACTAGTCCCTGTAGTTGATCTTCCATCTCTACCTGGGCCATTTTGTTGTTCAGGGCTCCTTCAAACTCCAGGCCCCTCTGACAGGACCCCCCTCCCGTCAATTACTAGCATCTTCAGACGCAGGTACTTGATCCCCTTAAATGAATTATTAACAGCTGAACCTGTGGACCGCCGCAGACAAGGAGAACCGTAGGGTGTTTCCTGCCAGGTTGCAAGTTGTGAGGCTTCTATACCATCCAGTACAACTGGAAGCCTGACAAAAGATCTCTGGTGGGTTGTGATCTCCTGGGCAACCTGGTGACTCCATCATGCTGGCCCAGAACTCAGGGACCATATGTAGAGGGTTGCCATCTGAGCCAGTCAGGTTGTAGACATGGATACGTGGGGGGGGGGGGTTGCTGACATTAGTGGCTGACAAACATGTCAAAGTTCTGACTTACAGAGAAGCTATGAGAGAAGCCAGGCTTGGTCAGTCTCACTGTGTCCCCAGGTAGCTTACAACATACAGCTGATGCTCCAGAGGCGTGCCTCTGGTTCCCCGGAGATACACGAGCTTGGTCGCCTCATTCACCTAGAACTTGGAGCCATGTCTAGCCAGAACCTCCCATTCTCCACTGGTCAATGTAACTTCCTCCTTAATTGCACATTTGAAGTCTCCCTCTACGTGCTGGGAGTCGCCTGCCCAGTGGTGGCAGCCCGGTTGCAACAAGGAAGTGATTTTATACAGACGACTGAAGCCTGTTGTGCGATATTTTAATTCCTTCTGCAGCTTATGATGATCATTTGATTGAATTCTGGTATAGGTAGATAGGCCAGCGTAATTTGTTTTCGGTATACGTAGCGTGGTCCCCTCGCAGCAAGAAGGTCCCGGGTTCGAGCCCAAGTGTAGTCCAACCTTGGGAGTCATCCCGGGTCGTCCTCTGTGTGGAGTTTGCATGTTCTCCTCATGTCTGCGTGGGTTTCCTCCGGGTGCTCCGGTTTCCTCCCACAGTCCAAAGACATGTAGGTCAGGTGGATTGGCCATATTAAAATTGTCCCTAGTTGTGAATGTGTGTATGTGTATGTCGGCCCTATGACGGCCTGGCAGCCTGTCCAGGGTGTCTCCCCGCCTGCCGCCCAATGACTGCTGGGATAGGCTCCAGCGACCCTGAGAGCAGGATAAGCAGTTTGGATAATGGATGGATGGATCTTAAACTTCTACCAGTTACTGATGGTGTAATCTGTGTGGTGGAGCCTTCTGCCATAACAGACCTCCAAGCAGTTGTAAGTACTCTTAATACTCCACAGATTTTTCATAATGGACCAGAGTAGAACCCAAAAATTGCTAATTTACATAACAGGAGGATGATTAAAAAAACCTTGCCAGCTACCACAGAGAGGGAGGATACGGAGAGGCCTATTGAGGTTTACAGCTCAAAGATAACAGTTGATGATAGGGTTGTACCATAATACAACTTGCACCTCCTTTTTCTCTAACGGAGCAGTGCTGGGAATTATCGGAACAGTATGAGGGCTGAGAATATTGTTCAGATAAATTATCGAGTGTGCAGAACAACGGTAACGCTCAAACAGATGATCATCAGAGAATAAATCCTCCAAGTGAGGTCTGATCACCCGCTCCCAAAGGCGATTTCTGTGGCGTATTTGTGCTTCAATATCAACTGGCTCTTCAAGAAAAGGACACACCATGTCTGACACTTCCTTCAGTCTGCAGGCCTTAGAGATAAGCTGAACTTTTATTTGTGAAAGCGAAAACCCACAGTTTCCTTCAACTCTGAGTCAACTAACTCTTGAGTTTACACTAAACCCACTTTCTGAAACAGAGCCCAGGCCACCTTCTTCCACTGCTCCATGGTCCAGTTCTGACGCCCACGTACCCATTGTAGGTGATTTCGGTGGTGACAAGCTGTGATGCACTGTGTGTTCTGACACCTGTCTATCATAGCCATCATTAACTTTTTCAGCAATTTGAGCTACAGTAGCTCTTCTGTAGGATCAGACAAGATGGGCTAGCCTTCGCTCCCCATGCTTATCAATGAGCCTTTGGCATCCATGACCCTGTCGCCGGTTCACCGGTAGTCCTTCCTTGGACCACTTTTGGTAGGTACTGACCACCGCATACCAGGAACACCCCACAAGACCTGCCGTTTTGCAGATGCTCTGACCCAGTCGTCTAGCTGTCACAATTTGGTCCTTGTCAGAGTCGCTCAGATCCTTACACTTGCCAATTTTTCCTGCTTCCAACACATCAACTTTAAGGGAGGAGCTGATGTGCTGAAGCGCGGGGACGCACTTCCTGAAGGAGGGGGGTAGTGTAACGGATCATGAATGAGTAGACTCACTAGCCGATTGGCGAACGGGTCGGACCCTTTAGTTGACTGGTTAGCGCAGTTGCCCGTGGTGCCTGCACCACGGGTTTGCTTCCTGGCTGGGGCGGATTCCCATCTGCCCCCTGAATTCACAGAAGTGGGATGGAGAGACAGTGAGGCCATCGGTGGTGGATCCAAACTTCTCCCATTTACGAATGATGGAGACCACTGTGCTCTTGGGGACCTTCAAAGCTGTAGACATTTTTTTGTACCCTTCCCCAGATCTGTGCCTCGATGCAATCCTGTCTCGGAGGTCCACAGACAATTCCTTTGACTTCATGGCTTGGTTTCTGCTCTGACATGCACTGTCAACAGTAGGACCTTATATAGACAGTTGTGTGCCTTTCCAAATCATGTCCAATCAATTGAATTTACTAGAGGTGGACTCCAATCAAGATGTAGAAACATCTCAAGGATGATCAGTGGAAACAGGATTAACCTGAGCTCAATTTTGAATGTCATAGCAAAGGGTTTGAATACTTACGTACATGCAATATTTCAGTTTTTTATTTTTAATAAATTTGCAAAAATTTCTACAAAACCTTTTTCACTTTGTCATTATGGGGTATTGTGTGTAGATTGATGAGGAAAAAAAGGAATTTAATCCATTTTGGAATAAGTCTGTAACATAACAAATGTGGGGAAAGTGAAGGGGTGTGAATACTTTCTGGATGCACTGTATATATATATATATATATATATATATATATATACACACTTAAATCCAACCATGCATACATATTAAAATGCCATGACAACAATATAAAACACAAGCAAACAGACAAAAAGAGACCCCAAACCCTCCAGCTCCCCATCTTTTGTTCCATTCAGTTCTGTATTGTGCAGGCTGACTGCTGTGGGCAGGGCTGCTGCTTTCAGCCTGTCTAGATGTAATAAATTATGAGATCTGCACATTTATATAAAGCACTTGCACATTTTATGCTTTTTTTTCTTTCATTATTTCAACTACTTGCACGTTTAAAATTGAACAGTCAAAAAATATCCCCATTATTTGGCGTTAACAGAGAAACTGCTGTGGTGAATTTCATATATATGATATGTATTTGGCCTGGTTCCTTATGAAGCTCCCGTTTAAAGAGGTTTAACAGATCCGGACACTTCAGACACATTCACATAGAGAGTACAAGGTACAGTTTCCTAGAAAATGATACAAACATGATTTTGTTGTGCGGTGAAACCTGTGCTTCCTACTGTCTTGTTCCCGTCGACTTCGAACCCCATCCGAATAGCTGAGAGTATTGCAGTTTAAAATGCCCAGTCAGCTTCATACGGCGTGGTAGAGATCTACAAGTGTGGTTTGACTCCGTTCACGGCAGTAAAACACATTAAAAGCTCGGTTGAACGTTAGATTTGA
>NC_079211.1:8216914-8226914 GCF_029633865.1 Lampris incognitus | reverse complement strand
AATACCCCATAATGACAAAGTGAAAAAGGTTTTGTAGAAATGTTTTCAAATTTATTAAAAATAAAAAAACTGAAATATTGCATGTACATAAGTATTCACACCCTTTACTCAGTACTTGGTTGAGGCACCCGTGGCAGCGATTACAGCCTCAAGTCTTCCTGGGTATGAAGCTACAAGCTTGGCACACCTATATTTGGGGTATTTCTCCCATTCTTCTCTGCAGATCCTCTCCAGCTCTGTAAGGTTAGATGGGGAGCGTCGCTGCACAGCTATTTTCAGGTCTTTCCAGAGATGTCCAATGGGGTTCAAGTCTGGGCTCTAGCTGGGCCACTCAAGGACATTCACAGACTTGTCCCGAAGCCACTCCTTCGTTGTCTCGGCTGTGTGCTTAGGGTCGTTGTCGTGTTGAAAGGTAAACCTTCGCCCCAGTCTGAGGTCCTGAGCGCTCTGGAGCAGGTTTTCATCAAGGATCTCTCTGTACTTTGCTCCATTCATCTTTCCCTCGATCCTGACTAGTCTCCCAGTTCCTGCTGCGGAAAAACATCCCAATAACACCAAAAAGACAGTCAGCACCGGGCAAGGCCGCCGCCAGACCACCCTTGGTGTTATCGGAACTGCCAGTCTGCATGGGCTAGCAGTTAGCTTAGCCTACCCTGCTTCCATGTCCTGTCAGACCACCCTTGGTGTTATCGGAACTGCCAGTCTGCATGGGCTAGCAGTTAGCTTAGCCTACCCTGCTTCCATGTCCTGTCAGACCACCCTTGGTGTTATTGGAACTGCCAGTCTGCATGGGCTAGCAGTTAGCTTAGCCTACCCTGCTTCCATGTCCTGTCAGACCACCCTTGGTGTTATCGGAACTGCCAGTCTGCATGGGCTAGCAGTTAGCTTAGCCTACCCTGCTTCCATGTCCTGTCAGACCACCCTTGGTGTTATCGGAACTGCCAGTCTGCATGGGCTAGCAGTTAGCTTAGCCTACCCTGCTTCCATGTCCTGTCAGACCACCCTTGGTGTTATTGGAACTGCCAGTCTGCATGGGCTAGCGGTTAGCTTAGCCTACCCTGCTTCCATGTCCTGTCAGACCGCCCTTGGTGTTAGCTCTTCGGGTGTAGCTCCAGGCAGGGCCGTGGTCCCTGGGCCCACAGAACAAAGCTCTCCCAAGCCGATCCAGCGCCACCCAGCCATCAACTGAAGACACACAAGTAGACGCAGATGTGGACAAAGACGTTGCATGGACGGTACTGGGTGAGGCCGCCGCAAACTTAAGTTCGCGCCGCCATCTTCCCACAGCAGTACTGGGTGAGGCCGCTGCAAATATGAATTCGCGCCGCCATCTTCCTTTATCCCTAATAGCTTCAGTTTTGGTGCATTTGTGTTGCTCACAATAGCTTCCCGTGCAGGTCACCGTTTTCAAAGGTTGCCGATCTTGGTGCAACACCAGCCCGGTTTGCTCGGCTGTGCGCTGCAGCAGCAGCAGGGGCACATTGAGGAGATAATCCAGAGTTCCTGGATTCCTCCCTCTTCTTTTCATTTTGCGGCAGTCTCCGCGCAGTTCTCCTGCAGACGCCATTACATTTGGATACTTGTCGTTAACGGTTAATGGCTACCAATGAAAAACAGCACGTAGAGGAGCAGAAACAGAACCCTTGTGGGTTCAGTGGTTGTTGCTGCTTGCTTCGATGTAGGCCCAAGCATCTCGTCGCCGCCTGCTTCTGTCACGGTGCTGTAATGTTACCGGGCTCGTGACTGATAAACCTCGACTCGACTTAATTTGAGCAACGCGTCATCACTTTCGTTAATTGGTGAAGCCAGCTGCTTTACTGCTTGGTAGGTGTTGAAAGCAGCATAGAGGAGCTTCTCAGTTGCACGTGTTCAGTATTTCAGCTGAAATACTCAACACTGGGTTGCCACAGCATCAAACAGCAACCGCACTGCTGGAAAGTGAGAGATACAATACTTCTGGAGTACACAAACGGCGTCTCTCTCTGTCGACGAGCTCACGTCGGTGGAGGTGTTTCCGGAACTGAGCGGGAAGTTTGGACCAGGAAGAGTTTTACTCAGGCTAGATTTACACCAGTGTACCCCTTCAGCAAAGGACGGGTACACATTTGTGTTACTGAAAAAAAAATAGCCCTTGTGCACATGCATGTGCACGCACACACACACACACACACACACACACACACACACCGACCCCTCCCTCCTGTCTGCAGTATTTGATATGTGGGGGACATTAATCGCTGTGTCTGATTAGCACACTGACGATACGCTGTAAAATACGCTGTAAAAAGTGAACCGCGTGATGAACACGGCTATTCTCAAAAATATTTCTTTTTTTGCAAAAACGAACAATGTCGTGAGACCGTTCAACTCGTCCTGTTATGACGCAGCCAATCAAAACTAACAACGAAGAACAAATTAAGACGTAGAAGAAGATTGGCCAAAACAAGTCAGATGATTTTAAGATTTTTTTTTTTTTTTTGCAGCATCACAATTTAGCTCTCAGGCAGCAGCCCCCCCCCCCTTCCTGGAAAGAGGAGGCGGGGGAGGAGGGGGTGGGAGTCGATGGTGTGTGTGTGTGTGTGTGTGTGTGTGTGTGTGTGTGTTCAACCAACCACACACACACACACACACACACACACACACACACACACACACACACACACACACACACACACACACACACACACACGCCGGAGCCCCTGGAGAAATTCCTCAGATTTTTGTTGGATTTTTGGGAGTGATAACAATACCGTAGTGGAGTAGTCTTAATGGCACGGCACTCTATGGGAATGTCAACCCCCACCCCACCCCACCTCACCCCACCCCACCCAAGGTGTTAAAGGTGTTAACGCATTCAGGACAGCTGAGATTTGGGATTGAAAGACTTCAATCAGAAACGGTTAACTAAAAAAAACTATATACCCAGAGCTTGGGTGGGGGTGGGGGTGGGGGGGGTTGGGGGTGGGGGTCCTAAACCTACTTGAAAATCAATGGGCAGTTTAGAAAAATAAAGTCTGTGCGATTGCGATCTAAATATCACGGCTATTAAGCGAGCGCTGATCTCGAGGCCGTTGAAACGCGATCCTAAATGGCAGCTATCGTCTTGCGGGGGGAGGGGGGGTGGGGGGGGGGCTACCGGTTTATTTGAAATGAGAAAGTCTGGGAGAGACCTCCACTCCGAGGCCACAGGAGCGGGGCGGCGATAAATCAGGTTCGGCCCTAATGTGCAACACACACTCTGTTTGCACAAATTCCTGGACATAAATTTGAACAGTAGTAAAACATTTCATTTCCTGCCCCCCTTGCCTGCGAACCCGAGGCGTCGCGGCAGCCACCCCCCCCCCACCCCCCACAGTCCTCCTTAACAGAGCTTTTTTTTTTTATCTTTCCCTTCGATTCGGTCACGTTGCACCTCTGTCACGAGGGGTGTCTCATCCCGGAACTTCCCCCGGGGAGGTTTCCCGACCTAGGGGGGGAGTGGGAACCCAAGAGGGGCACACATGTGATGAACCAGAAACTGACATGATGCACTTCGACTGAAGTCTGAGAGCTGTAACGTGCGTGTTCTGCGTTTTAAGGCGGGCTCGGCCTACATCCAGAGGGAGCTCGGAGTAGAGCCGGTTCGGGGCGTCTGATCAGGAGGCCTCCTGGGCGCCTTCCTTTGGAGGTTTACCCAGCACCTCCAACGGGGAGGAGACTCCGGGGTAGACCCAGAACTCGCTGGACGGACTACAGGTCCGATCCGGCCTGGGAAGGCCTTGGGATCCCCCGGGAGGAGCTGGAGGGTGGTGCTGGGGAGAGGGGCGTCTGGAGTGCCCTACTTAGCTTGCTGCCACCGCGACCCCCGACCCCGGAGAAGCGGCTGAAGACGAATGAATGTATTTCAAGGGACGAGATTGCAAATTAAATGCAATCTCAGGCTGTGCCAGCAGATGGCAGTATCGCGTCAGCAAACACACGTGCAGCGGGTCGTTGTTTTAGCACGCACCGCTGTCGGTGAACCGCTGGTGGGTTTTGGTGAACTTGTGTACCTTGCAAACGTTTGGCAGGAGGTGAAATCTGGAACGGGTCGTCCGGATCGGTGTCGCCGGTAAAGCGGTCCCCCAAGAAACCGGCGATGTGCACTTCTAAGTTCCCGTCCAAACAGCAACTTCAGGAATACGGCCTTCGGGGTTACATGTGATTAACTGGGTGGAAGACTGGGAATGTCAACGAGGATTCGAACCCCCGGAATATCAGCGTGGAGGTGAACAGGAGCCCGAGAGGCGGCTTTTTCTGAACTCGCCATTGTTCGCTCAACGCCGCATAGCCCGACTTTTTACGACGGGACAAAACATTTGCTTTCGAGCGAGACAATGTGCCGTTCCCCCTTACTGGGAGATTTACGGTTCTGTCGGGGGGCAACCGGGGATGTGGCACATGAGGAGGATCCTCCAGGAGGGGCTACTGCCAAAAAGGCCCCGCACCTTGGGAGCATTGTGCGCTTTTCTTCCTTTCTTTTCTCGAGGCCTTGACATCAAAAGGACGGAGGCACTTCGACAGGAGATGCGTTTTCCTTCCCTCGGCTGTGTTTTCGTTTTATGATCGATATCAAACACGCGGGGCATAAATCACACACAAGCAGCCCCGAGATCTCTTTCAAGTACCAACGACCTCCACCGCTCTGAGACAATACACAGACTGTGGCCGCGCGTCTGAGTGCCAAGAGCGAGGAAGTCAGGAAGTATTCGGCCAAACACATGTGTTCTGTAAATAGATAGCACACCCTGCCCCCCCCCCCCGGACACACACACACACACACACACGGAGACACACACGTAGACACACACGGAGACACACACACACACACACGGAGACACACACACACACACGTAGACACACACACACACACACAGGTAGACACACACAGGTAGACACACACACACACACACACACACACGGAGACACACACACACACACACACACACACACACGGAGACACACACGTAGACACACACACACACGTAGACACACACACACACACGTAGACACACACACACACACGTAGACACACACACACACACACACACACACACACGGAGACACACACGTAGACACACACACGGAGACACACACACACGTAGACACACACACACACACACACGTAGACACACACACACACACACACGTAGACACACACACACACACACACGTAGACACACACACGTAGACACACACACACACACACGGAGACACACACACACACACACACGTAGACACACACACACACGTAGACACACACACACACACGTAGACACGCACACACACACACACACACGTAGACACACACACATACACACACGTAGACACACACACACACACACACGTAGACACACACACGTAGACACACAGGTAGACACACACACACGTAGACACACACACACACGTAGACACACACACACACACACGTAGACACACACACGTAGACACACAGGTAGACACACACACACACGTAGACACACACACACACGTAGACACACACACGTAGACACACACACACGTAGACACACACACACACACGGAGACACACACACGTAGACACACACACACACACGTAGACACACACACACACACGGGTAGAGATACAAACACACAGAGACACACACACACACACGGAGACACACACATACACGTAGACACACACACACACACACGTAGACACACACACACACACACACACGGAGACACACACGTAGACACACACACACACACACACGTAGACACACACACACACACGTAGACACGCACACACACACACACACGTAGACACACACACATACACACACGTAGACACACACACACACACACACACGTAGACACACACACGTAGACACACACGTAGACACACACACACACGTAGACACACACACACACACACGTAGACACACACACGTAGACACACAGGTAGACACACACACACACACGTAGACACACACACACACGTAGACACACACACGTAGACACACACACGGAGACACACACACACGTAGACACACACACACACACACGGAGACACACACACGTAGACACACACACACACACGTAGACACACACACACACACACACGGGTAGAGATACAAACACACAGAGACACACACACACACACGGAGACACACACATACACGTAGACACACACACACACACACACACGGAGACACACACAGAGACACACACACACACACAAGTAGACACATATGTAGACACACACACACGTAGACACACATACACGTAGACACACACACATAGACACACACACACACACGCACGTAGACACACACACACACGTAGACACTTAGACACACACACACGTAGACACGTAGACACACACACACACACGTAGACACACACACACACGTAGACACAAAACACAACCAGCTACACACACACACACACACAGCCTCTTATGGGTACATGCAGATTGGCAGCACAGCTTCACACAACGTGGACTCACACACGTGCACGCGCGCACGCGCGCCCGCCGTCGTCCTCGGGAGACGACTGGATAACCACATGGCGAGGTGTGTTACTGTGTCCTGGAGCCGGTTCAGGGTCAACGGAGGCGCCCTCTAAAGGTTACTCTCAAAACTACAACCGACAGCCGAGGGCGCGGGGGGGGGCGGGGGGAGTTGAGGAAGTCGAGAGCGGAGCGCGTGTTTACAAAGGTCGTCATAAGCCCAAACAGCCCTTTACGACTCACTCTCCATTCATAACGTTCCTATGACGCGCACGCGCACACCAAGACGGCTGGATAAGGTCGCGTCGTGGCGCGCTTCACAAGCCAATTCGGGGTCAAAGGAGGCGGGATGGGCTCTGGCGCCCTCTAATGGCCGATCTCAAAACTACAGGCGAGAGCTGAAGTGGGGGGTGGGGGGATGAGGAAGTCGAGAGCGGAGCGCGTGTTTACAAGGGTCGTCATAAGCCCAACACCCCGTTACGACTTGCTGTCCATTCATAACGTTCCTATGACGCGCACGCGCACACCAAGCCGGCTGGATAACGTCGCGTCGTGGCGCGCTTCACGAGCCAGTTCGGGGCCGAAGGAGGCGGGATGGGCTCTGGCGCCCTCTAATGGCCGATCTCAAAACTACAGGCGAGAGCTGAAGTGGGGGGTGGGGGGGTGAGGAAGTCGAGATCGGAGCGCGTGATAACAAGGTCTTCATAAGCCCAAACACCCCGTTACGACTCGCTGTCCATTCATAACGTTCCTATGACGCGCACGCGCACACAAAGGATAACGTCGCGTCGTGGCGCGCTTCACAAGCCAGTTCGGGGTCAAAGGAGGCGGGATGGGCTCTGGCGCCCTCTAATGGCCGATCTCAAAACTACAGGCGAGAGCTGAAGTGGGGGGGTGAGGAAGTCGAGATCGGAGCGCGTGATAACAAGGTCTTCATAAACCCAACACCCCGTTACGACTCGCTGTCCATTCGTGGCGTCGTCTATAAATGTGCTGCCTTTCCAGGATGAGTCAGAGGAGCTTTCATAACACATATAGGTATATACATATAGATATAGATATAGGTATAGATATATAGATATAGATGTATATGTGTGTGTGTGTGTGTGTAGTGTGTGTGTATTGTGACGTCCAGCTCAGGAAGACCTCATGGATGTGTTGCGCGGTGCTCATCCATTACTCACGAGGCCTGGAGGAAATCCTTGGCAGTTGCTCTCGGCGTGACTCGGGGAGCGGGTTGTGTGTACGACCGCAAACTATTCTGAGATCATTTATTTCACATACTACTGCCCCTGTCACCACCCCCACCCCACCCCACCCCCACCCCCACCTCCCAGTATAAGCTATTGTAACGCGATCCCCCGCTGTTTGAATCCGGCGCTGTGAAGACTTCTGCCGACTCGAGGTGTGTATACGTGACGGTGGACACAGTCGCGTGATGATGAGGAGCGCTTGTTTATGTGACGATGAAGAGCACCATCATCTGTGTTTCCTTCTCGTTTGCTCCGTTTGTAACACCACCACCCCCCACCCCCACCCCCCCGCGCCGCCGAAGGGGTGCAAACAGTCTTTTGACAGACATAAGTAGGGATGTCGACCATAAAACTGAACACCAATAAAGTCGGTGTCCTCTAAAATACGGAACGGACTGGAAGTTGTTCCGGATCCTGTGTCGGTAAATAAGACCCAAAACCCGGTAAGACTTTAACACTGGAGCGACGTCCCGCCCCCGAGACCTTTTCTTGTCGGCAGGATCACGGAGGAGGAGGAGGAGGAGGAGGAGGAGGAGGAGGGACTCGTCGTGTGTTTCTGGGAAAAGAAGGAAGAGGAAATTGGAATGTCTGGCGGCTTCCCTCCGAACGAAACTGTTTAAGTGTTCCTCCTCCCACTCTGCGAGGAGACGCAGGGCCCACAGCGAGCCCGCTAAGGAGACGCAGGGCCCACAGCGAGCCCGCCAAGGAGATGCAAGGGCCCACAGCGAGCCCGCTAAGGAGACGCAGGGCCCACAGCGAGCCCGCCAAGGAGATGCAAGGGCCCACAGCGAGCCCGCTAAGGAGACGCAAGGGCCCACAGCGAGCCCGCTAAGGAGACGCAAGGGCCCACAGCGAGCCCGCTAAGGAGACGCAGGGCCCACAGCGAGCCCGCTAAGGAGACGCAGGGCCCACAGCGAGCCCGCTAAGGAGACGCAGGGCCCACAGCGAAGCCGCCAAGGAGACATGAGGGCCCACAGCGAGCCCGCTAAGGAGACGCAGGGCCCACAGCGAGCCCGCTAAGGAGACGCAGGGCCCACAGCGAGCCCGCTAAGGAAACGCAGGGCCCACAGCGAAGCCGCCAAGGAGATGGAAGGGCCCACAGCGAGCTGGCCAAGGAGACGCAGGGCCCACAGCGAAACCGCCAAGGAGACGCGAGGGGCCCACAGCGAAGCCGCCAAGGAGATGGAAGGGCCCACAGCGAGCTGGCCAAGGAGACGCAGGGCCCACAGCGAAACCGCCAAGGAGACGCGAGGGGCCCACAGCGAAGCCGCCAAGGAGACGCAGGGCCCACAGCAAAGCCGCCAAGAAGACGGAGGGCCCACAGCAAAGCCGCCAAGGAGACGCGAGGGCCCACAGCGAAGCCGCCAAGGAGACGCAGGGCCCACAGCGAAGCCGCCAAGGAGACGCGAGGGGCCCACAGTGAAGCCGCCAAGGAGACACGAGGGCCCACAGTGAAGCCGCCAAGGAGACACGAGGGCCCACAGCAAAGCCGCCAAGGAGACGCAAGGGCCCACAGCGAAGCTGCCAAGGAAACGCAAGGGCCCACAGCGAAGCTGCCAAGGAAACGCGAGGGCCCACAGCGAAGCCCCCAAGGAGACGCGAGGGCCCACAGCGAAGCCCCCAAGGAGACGCAAGGGCCCACAGCAAAGCCCCCAAGGAGACGCGAGGACCCACAGTGAAGCCACCAAGGAGACGCGAGGACCCACAGTGAAGCCACCAAGGAGACGCAGGGCCCACAACGAGCCGCCAAGGAGACGCAGGGCCCACAACGAGCCGCCAAGGAGACGCAGGGCCCACAGCGAGCCGGCCAGGTGTTCCAGCCTTCATGTGGGCTTTCCATTTATTGCACACACACACTCACACAGACGTGGTCTGTGCTGGCCCCTGACAGCTCTCCCAGACCACTCGAGCAGAAGAGGAAGGAGGAAGGGCCACTTCCTGAGGAGCTCTTCACTTCCTGAGGAGCTCTTCACTTCCTGAGGAGCTCTTCACTTCCTGAGGAGCTTTTCACTTCCTGAGGAGCTTTTCACTTCCTGAGGAGCTCTTCACTTCCTGAGGAGCTTTTCACTTCCTGAGGAGCTCTTCACTTCCTGAGGAGCTTTTCACTTCCTGAGGAGCTCTTCACTTCCTGAGGAGCTCTTCACCTCCTGAGGAGCGTCTCAGGAAGTGGAAGTGGGGTGTTTTCTCTCACGGAGCCCTTCAACACAACCGAGACGCCTCGTGGGTTTGTCTTCCTTTGTAGCTTCACTTCATC
>NC_079211.1:8196914-8209414 GCF_029633865.1 Lampris incognitus | reverse complement strand
GGATAGGGTAAGGGTTAAGGTTAGAAATAGGATTAATTTAAGGATAGGGTAAGGGTTAAGGTTAGAATTAGGATTAAATTACGGTTAGGGTAAATTAAGGTTAGGATAAGGGTTAAGGTTAGGATTAAATTAAGGATAGGGTAAGGGTTAAGGTCAGAAATAGGATTAAGTTAAGGTTAGGGTAAGGGTTAAAGTTAGAATTAGGATTAAATTAAGGATAGGGTAAGGGTTAAGGTCAGAAATAGGATTAAGTTAAGGATAGGCTAAGGGTTAAGGTTAGAAATAGGATTAAGTTAAGGTTAGGGTAAGGGTTAAGGTTAGAAATAGGATTAAGTTAAGGGTTAAGGTTAGAATTAGGATTAAGTTAAGGTTAGGGTAAGGGTTAAGGTTAGAAATAGGATTAAATTAAGGGTTAAGGTTAGAATTAGGATTAAATTAAGGATAGGGTAAGGGTTAAGGTTAGAATTAGGATTAAGTTAAGGTTAGGGTAAGGGTTAAGGTTAGAAATAGGATTAAGTTAAGGGTTAAGGTTAGAATTAGGATTAAATTAAGGATAGGGTAAGGGTTAAGGTTAGAAATAGGATTAAATTAAGGATAGGGTAAGGGTTAAGGTTAGAAATAGGATTAAGTTAAGGGTTAAAGTCAGAAATAGGATTAAATTAAGGGTTAAGGTTAGAAATAGGATTAAATTAAGGTTAGGGTAAGGGTTAAGGTTAGAAATAGGATTAAGTTAAAGTTAGGGTAAGGGTTAAAGTTAGAAATAGGATTAAGTTAAGGGTTAAAGTCAGAAATAGGATTAAATTAAGGGTTAAGGTTAGAAATAGGATTAAGTTAAGGTTAGGGTAAGGGTTAAGGTTAGAATTAGGATTAAATTAAGGACATGGTAAGGGTTAAGGTTAGGATTAAATTAAGGATAGGGTAAGGGTTAAGGTTAGAAATAGGATTAAATTAAGGGTTAAGGTTAGAATTAGGATTAAATTAAGGATGGGGTAAGGGTTAAGGTTAGAAATAGGATTAAGTTAAGGGTTAAGGTTAGAATTAGGATTAAATCAAGGATAGGGTAAGGGTTAAGGTTAGAAATAGGATTAAGTTAAGGGTTAAGGTTAGAATTAGGATTAAATTAAGGATAGGGTAAGGGTTAAGGTTAGAAATAGGATTAAGTTAAGGGTTAAGGTTAGAATTAGGATTAAATTAAGGATAGGGTAAGGGTTAAGGTTAGAATTAGGATTAAATTAAGGGTTAAGGTTAGAATTAGGATTAAATTAAGGATAGGGTAAGGGTTAAGGTTAGAATTAGGATTAAATTAAGGATAGGGTAAGGGTTAAGGTTAGAAATAGGATTAAATTAAGGGTTAAGGTTAGAATTAGGATTAAATTAAGGATAGGGTAAGGGTTAAGGTTAGAATTAGGATTAAATTAAGGATAGGGTAAGGGTTAAGGTTAGAAATAGGATTAAATTAAGGGTTAATGTTAGAATTAGGATTAAATTAAGGATAGGGTAAGGGTTAAGGTTAGAAATAGGATTAAATTAAGGATAGGGTAAGGGTTAAGGTTAGAAATAGGATTAAATTAAGGGTTAAGGTTAGAATTAGGATTAAATTAAGGATAGGGTATATGTGCGCGTGTTCGGCCATGAGAGCACGTGGGTGACGACGAAAGCACGTGTGGTCACGGTGCGTGGGCCACATACCTGTCCGTGCGCCGCGGGCGCGGCTTGCAGGTGGCGAGCGGTGCGTTGCCACGTGGAAACCGGGCCGTGCAGAGCGTCACGTCTGCAGGACGCGTGCGCGCTCCGTTTCAGGGTTGCTTGAGCAGGAAACGTGTGTTCGGCGCCACGGCGCCCGTGTGTCGTTGTGACGCGTTTTTCCTTTCCAGGGGATCGCCACCAAAACTCCGCCCCCTAATACAGTCACAATACAAGAGCAACTGTTTCCCATGGCAACCACGACCCACCCACCCCAGAGACACCACGGGGCGAGGAGGATCTCCACAACATCGCTGGTTACTGATCATACTGTGTGTGTGTGTGTTTGTGTGTGTGTGTATATATATATGTACATATATTTGTGTATATATGTGCATATGTGTGTGTGTATATATATATATGTGCATATGTGTGTGTGTGTATATATATGTGCATATGTGTGTGTATATATATATATATATATATATATATATATATATATATATATATATATATATGTGTGCATATGTGGGTGCACGCACATATATGTACATGTGTGTGTGCGTGGGAGGGGGTGCACGCGTGTTCGTGCTTATGTGTGTGTGCGCATGTGCATATGTGTTTGTGTGTGCATGCATGTGTATGTATGAGCATGTGTGTGTGCATATATGTGTTTGTGTTTTTTGCATATATGTGCATGCGTGTGTGGGGGGGTGCACGTGTGTGCATGTGCATATGTGTGAGTGTATGTGTGTGTGTGTGTGTGTGTATTTGCAGTGTGGTTGAGGGTTACTCATCCTTGCAAAGAAAAGACTGAAAACACAGACATGTGTTTGGTTCAGAGGGATGGGAGACTCGGGAGCATCCATAAGATGCCGGGCTAAAAGAGGGACGGGAGACTCGGGAGCGTCCATAAGATGCCGGGCTAACAGAGGGACGGGAGACTCGGGAGTGTCAATAAGATGCAGGGCTAAAAGAGGGACGTGAGACTCGGGAGTGTCCATAAGATGCCTGGCTAAAAGAGCGACGGGAGACTCGGGAGTGTCCATAAGATGCAGGGCTAAAAGAGGGACGGGAGACTCGGATGCATCCATAAGATGCCGGGCTAACAGAGGGACGTGAGACTCGGGAGTGTCCATAAGATGCCGGGCTAAAAGAGGGACGTGAGACTCGGGAGTGTCCATAAGATGCCGGGCTAAAAGAGGGACGGGAGACTCGGGAGTGTCCATAACATGCCGGGCTAAAAGAGGGACAAGAGACTTGGGAGTGTCCATAACATGCCAGGCTAAAAGAGGGACAAGAGACTCGGGAGTGTCCATAAGATGCCGGGCTAACAGAGGGACGCCAGACTCGGGAGTGTCCATAAGATGCCGGGCTAACAGAGGGACGCCAGACTCGGGAGTGTCCATAAGATGCCGGGCTAAAAGAGGGACGTGAGACTCGGGAGTGTCCATAAGATGCCGGGCTAACAGAGGGATGGAAGACTCGGGAGTGTCTATAAGATACCGGGCTAAAAGAGGGATGGGAGACTCGGGAGTGTCCATAAGATGCCGGGCTAAAAGAGGGATGGGAGACTCGGGAGTGTCCATAACATGCCGGGCTAACAGAGGGATGGGACACTCGGGAGTGTCCATAAGATGCCGGGCTAAAAGAGGGACGGGAGACTCGGGAGTGTCCATAACATGCCGGGCTAAAAGAGGGACAAGAGACTCGGGAGTGTCCATAACATGCCAGGCTAAAAGAGGGACAAGAGACTCGGGAGTGTCCATAAGATGCCGGGCTAACAGAGGGACGCCAGACTCGGGAGTGTCCATAAGATGCCGGGCTAAAAGAGGGACGTGAGACTCGGGAGTGTTCATAAGATGCCGGGCTAACAGAGGGATGGAAGACTCGGGAGTGTCCATAACATGCCGGGCTAACAGAGGGATGGGACACTCGGGAGTGTCCATAAAATGCCGGGCTAACAGAGGGATGGGAGACTCGGGAGTGTCCATAAGATGCCGGGCTAAAAGAGAGACGCCAGACTCGGGAGTGTCCATAAGATGCCGGGCTAACAGAGGGACGGGAGACTCGGGAGTGTCCATAAGATGCCGAGTTAAAAGAGGGACGGGAGACTCGGGAGTGTCCATAAGATGCCGGGCTAACAGAGGGACAAGAGACTCGGGAGTGTCCATAAGATGCCGGGCTAAAAGAGGGGCGTGAGACTCGGGAGTGTCCATAAGATGCCGGGCTAAAAGAGGGACAAGAGACTCGGGAGTGTCCATAAGATGCCGGGCTAAAAGAGGGACGGGAGACTCGGGAGTGTCCATAAGATGCCGGGCTAACAGAGGCACGGGAGACTCGGGAGTGTCCATAAGATGCCGGGCTAACAGAGGGACGGGAGACTCCGGAGTGTCCATAAGATGCCGGGCTAAAAGAGAGACATGAGACTTGAGAGTGTCCATAAGATGCTGGGCTAACAGAGGGACGGGAGACTCCGGAGTGTCCATTAGATGCCGGGCTAACAGAGGGACGGGAGACTCGAGAGTGTCCATAAGATGCCGGGCTAACAGAGGGACGGGAGACTCGAGAGTGTCCATAAGATGCCGGGCTAACAGAGGGATGGGAGACTCGGGAGTGTCCATAAGATGCCGGGCTAAAAGAAGGACGTGAGACTCGCGAGTGTCCATAAGATGCTGGGCTAAAAGAAGGACAAGAGACTCGGGAGTGTCCATAAGATGCCGGGCTAAAAGAAGGACAAGAGACTCGGGAGTGTCCATAACATGCCGGGCTACAAGCAAGCGAGCAACATTTTGCTCATATAGCCCTTTTAAAAACGCACTGTTACAAAGTGCTTTACACGCCATACACAAAATACGAATAACACACCGGTGCCCCACCCAGAAAGTGAAAGATGAGGGCCTGAAGGGGTGAGATGTGGGCCTGAAAGGGTGAGATGAGGGCCTGAAAGGGTGAGATGAGGACCTGTGTGAGCTCGGCCTCCACGGGGAGTCACACAGTGTCAGGCTTCAAAGCATCTGCCCAAAGCCCAACCTTAAACAAGGACTTAAAAGGACGGGTTGGGAGGGGAGGAGGGGTCTCCTGTTAGATGGGCGTCATGGTCATTATTCTTGTGGATTTGACCCTTCGCTTCAAAAGACACACGCACGCACACACACACACACACACACACACACACACACACACACACACACACACACACACACATTCAAATTCTGCTTTTTGAAGTTGAATTGTAAAATCTACCCTCTGCACACAGTTATAATGGGGAGGATGGACGGACGGACGGATGGAAGATGGAAGGATGGAGGGGGACCAGGCACCAAACAAGGGAGGTGAGAGGGGAGTAAAACTGAAGGGGATCTTTAATTTAACAACCCCCCCTCCCCGGTCCACAGAGAGCGATACTTCATGAATCAAGCGGACAAAGGCTCAGTGGAGGAAGTCATCCTTAATTCTCCTTTTGATTACCCAGAAGCCTTTGTGCCCCGGCGCTCCCTACACATTCTTTCCCCTTTGTGCTGATGCACTAAGTTGGGAATGATTAGTGTCCATGGCTAAATCCTCTTATTTGGTTTCGGCCTCCGCGGGGATGCTGCCTCGCTGGCAGTCAGCTCGCTGTGCCGCCGGCCGGCCGTAAACACGCCTCACGTTTGACAGCGCAGGCTTCACCTCCTGCAAATAAACTGAACCTCAGTGAGAGTCTGACAGCGGCCTTGCTCAGATAACGTGGCATCATCAGTTCATCTGGTTTGCCCTTTCTAAAATGTGAGGTCCAGTTTGGCAATTTAGTCCTCGCATCATCAACTAGCTGTTGAAAAGAACCAAATTTTTAGTTTGTGCATACATCTTCTGATGCAACTGTTATGCAGTTTCAGATTACATTACATTAGATCAGATTACATTATTTTAGATTACATTACATTACATTAGATCAGATTACATTACATTAGATTACATTAGATCAGATTACATTATTTTAGATTACATTACATTAGATCAGATTACATTACATTAGATTACATTAGATCAGATTACATTATTTTAGATTACATTACATTAGATCAGATTACACTACATTAGATTACATTAGATCAGATGACATTATTTTAGATTACATTACATTAGATCAGATTACATTACATTAGATTTGGTTAGATTACATTGCATTGCATTAGATTAGATTTGATTACATTACATTATTTTACATTAGATTACATTACATTAAATTACATTAGATTAGCGTAGATTAGAGTACATTACAGTACATTACGTTACACTAGATTTGATTACATCACATTTGGTTGGATTAGGAGTGGTCAAAGGGTAAATCTGATTCTTGGAGCAGCAAATAGAAGAATGCCTCTAAGAGAAAAAAGGGTAAAGAAGGTAAATTAAAATTAAAGACGTATAGCATGACCAACCCGGGGACGGGATTAGCTGGAAGGATTAAGAGATTGAGATTATAATCAGTGACATAACCTGACACAAGACGCCTGTTATGTTTAAGCATTGTAATGTTATGCCAGTAGTCATCTAGAAAGTAAATGAGTCTGACATTTTTCCAAAAGATGGATATCGAACTTTGAAACAAAACTCTGCTTTTTTTTTCTTCTCTGCTGAACTTTATTTGTATTTTTTCAACCTTTAGACGACCCGGAAGTCACTTAAAACTACAACGACAAAGGTGGTAATAACTTTGTGGGAAAAAGATACAGACCTGCCGCTCCCTGAGTGCTCCTAAAATTACATATATTTGCCTTAAAAAGAGTTTTAGATCAAGTGCACAAAAAAAGTTTTTAAGATTGACCTAAAACGACCATTAAAACGAACCAGGGAAGTCAGGGAACGAAGGAATGTGCAACATCAAGAAACTTTTTCTTCTTTTTTGGTACAAATATTGTCAACACTTTGCACGGCAGGTTCAGATGAACGACACCAGAAGATAGACCAGCTGTTCTGGCCTACCCAGAAGCAGCGCTGCAGACTGATGGAGAAGTTGTCAGGGAGGCCATGGAGGAGGAAACGTGTCGTCATATCCTCCCCCTGTGGCCAGAGCAGGTGTGTGGTGTGAGTGAGGGGAAAGCTGGAGTCGGATGTTTACAGGTGCACAAATCAAGTTGACAAATAAGCATGTTGTTCACTGTTCATGTTGTTCACTGTTCATGTTGCTGTTCACTGTTCATTTGCTGTTCACTGTTCATGTTGTTCACTGTTCATGTTGTTGACTGTTCATGTTGTTGACTGTTCATGTGTTGTTCACTGTTCATGTGTTGCTCACTGTTCATGTTGTTGACTGTTCATGTTGTTGACTGTTCATGTGTTGCTCACTGTTCATGTGTTGCTGACTGTTCATGTTGTTCACTGTTCATGTGTTGTTCACTGTTCATGTGTTGTTCACTGTTCATGTGTTGCTCACTGTCCATGTGTTGTTCACTGTTCATGTTGTTCACTGTTCATGTGTTGTTCACTGTTCATGTTGTTCACTGTTCATGTGTTGCTCACTGTTCATGTTGTTCACTGTTCATGTGTTGCTGACTGTTCATGTTGTTCACTGTTCATGTGTTGTTCACTGTTCATGTTGTTCACTGTTCATGTTGTTCACTGTTCATGTTGTTCACTGTTCATGTGTTGTTCACTGTTCATGTTGTTCACTGTTCATGTTGTTCACTGTTCATGTGTTGCTGGCTGTTCAAGTTGTTCACTGTTCATGTGTTGCTGGCTGTTCATGTCGTTCCCTGTTCATGTGTTGCTGACTGTTCATGTTGTTCACTGTTCATGTGTTGCTGACTGTTCATGTTGTTCACTGTTCATGTGTTGCTGGCTGTTCATGTGTTGCTGGCTGTTCATGTGTTGTTCACTGTTCTTGTGTTGCTGACTGTTCATGTTGTTCACTGTTCATGTGTTGCTGACTGTTCATGTTGTTCACTGTTCATGTTGTTCACTGTTCATGTGTTGCTCACTGTTCATATTGTTCACTGTTCATGTGTTATTCACTGTTCATGTTGCTCACTGTTCATGTTGTTCACTGTTCATGTGTTGTTCACTGTTCATGTTGTTCACTGTTCATGTTGTTCACTGTTCATGTGTTGCTGACTGTTCATGTTGTTCACTGTTCATGTTGTTCACTGTTCATGTTGCTCACTGTTCATGTTGTTCACTGTTCATGTGTTGTTCACTGTTCATGTTGTTCACTGTTCATGTGTTGTTCACTGTTCATGTGTTGCTCACTGTTCATGTGTTGCTCACTGTTCATGTGTTGCTCACTGTTCATGTTGTTCACTGTTCATGTGTTGTTCACTGTTCATGTGTTGTTCACTGTTCATGTGTTGCTCACTGTTCATGTGTTGCTCACTGTTCATGTTGTTCACTGTTCATGTGTTGTTCACTGTTCATGTTGTTCACTGTTCATGTGTTGTTCACTGTTCATGTTGTTCACTGTTCATGTGTTGCTCACTGTTCATGTTGTTCACTGTTCATGTGTTGTTCACTGTTCATGTTGTTCACTCTTCATGTTGTTCACTGTTCATGTTGTTCACTGTTCATGTGTTGTTCACTGTTCATGTTGTTCACTGTTCATGTTGTTCACTGTTCATGTTGTTCACTGTTCATGTGTTGCTGGCTGTTCATGTTGTTCACTGTTCATGTGTTGCTGGCTGTTCATGTCGTTCCCTGTTCATGTGTTGCTGACTGTTCATGTTGTTCACTGTTCATGTGTTGCTGACTGTTCATGTTGTTCACTGTTCATGTGTTGCTGGCTGTTCATGTGTTGCTGGCTGTTCATGTGTTGTTCACTGTTCTTGTGTTGCTGACTGTTCATGTTGTTCACTGTTCATGTGTTGCTGACTGTTCATGTTGTTCACTGTTCATGTTGTTCACTGTTCATGTGTTGCTCACTGTTCATGTTGTTCACTGTTCATGTGTTATTCACTGTTCATGTTGCTCACTGTTCATGTTGTTCACTGTTCATGTGTTGTTCACTGTTCATGTTGTTCACTGTTCATGTGTTGTTCACTGTTCATGTTGTTCACTGTTCATGTGTTGCTCACTGTTCATGTGTTGTTCACTGTTCATGTTGTTCACTGTTCATGTGTTGTTCACTGTTCATGTTGTTCACTGTTCATGTTGTTCACTGTTCATGTGTTGCTCACTGTTCACGTTGTTCACTGTTCATGTTGTTCACTGTTCATGTTGTTCACTGTTCATGTGTTGTTCACTGTTCGTGTTGTTCACTGTTCACGTTGTTCACTGTTCATGTGTTGCTCACTGTTCATGTGTTGTTCACTGTTCATGTGTTGTTCACTGTTCATGTTGTTCACTGTTCATGTGTTGCTCACTGTTCATGTGTTGTTCACTGTTCATGTTGTTCACTGTTCATGTGTTGTTCACTGTTCATGTTGTTCACTGTTCATGTGTTGCTCACTGTTCACGTTGTTCACTGTTCATGTTGTTCACTGTTCATGTTGTTCACTGTTCATGTGTTGTTCACTGTTCGTGTTGTTCACTGTTCACGTTGTTCACTGTTCATGTGTTGCTCACTGTTCATGTGTTGTTCACTGTTCATGTTGTTCACTGTTCATGTGTTGTTCACTGTTCACGTTGTTCACTGTTCATGTGTTGCTGACTGTTCACGTTGTTCACTGTTCATGTGTTGTTCACTGTTCACGTTGTTCACTGTTCATGTGTTGCTCACTGTTCATGTTGTTCACTGTTCATGTGTTGTTTATGTGCCTGTTTTCTATAGGCAGAGCTGCACAAAGAGCTGCGGTGTGTGTGTGTGTGTGTATGTCTGTGATTATGTGTGTGTATGTATGTGTGTATGTAGTATGTATGCGTGTGGCATACATACGCCAGAGGAGCTGTTGCCTGAGTCACAGTGTGGGTTTAGGAGGAATAGGAGTACTGTGGACATGGTGTTCACAGCACGGCAACTCCAAGAGAAGTGCAGGGAGCAACATCAGAACCTCTTCATAGCCTTCATCGACCTGTCAAAGGCTTTCGACACAGTCAACAGGGACATCCTATGGAACATCCTCCTGAAGTTTGGCTGTCCACGAAAGTTTGTCAACATCCTTCAAAGATTTCACGTGGGGATGATGGCACGTGTGACCATTGGAGGCCAGGAATCTGAGCCCTTCAGGGTGTGCACCGGGGTACGTCAGGGGTGCATCCTTGCTCCAGTTCTTTTTAACATCTTCCTCCTGTGTGTGACATTGCTGCTCCACAAGGAAATCAGGAAGGACAGTGGGGTTACTGTGGACTTCAGACTAGATGGAAAACTATTTAACATCCGTAGGCTCCAAGCGGTCACAAAAATGACATCGGAGCACATCATTGAGTTACAGTACGCAGATGACTGTGCAGTTGTGGCCCACACACCCGAGGCACTACAAGCTACCCTTGCAGCTGCTACAAGGGCGTATGGTAGGCTGGGGCTCTCTATAAATGTGACAAAGACTGAAGTAGTATGCCAGTGGGCATCTACTCCTCCATCTCATTCACCAACCTTCAACATCTCCGACAAACCACTTGCAACAGTGGAATCCTTCAAATACCTGGGCAGCTTTCTCTCTGACGACTGCAGCATCGACAGGGAGATGCAAAACCGGATTAAACAAGCGTCATCCTCTTTTGGCAGACTTAGGAGAAGGGTCTTTCAAAACAAAGACCTCAACCTCCACACCAAAATATCTGTCTACTTGGCAGTCGTCATCACGACTCTCCTCTACAGCTGTGAGGCGTGGACCCTGTACAGCCACCACCTCAGGATGCTTGAGGCCTTCCACATCAGATGCCTACAATGCATCCTGAGGAGAACCTGGCGGGACCGAGTGCCCCATACTGAAATACTCCGCAAGACCAACTGCATCAGCATGGAGGCTACCGTCACCCAGCACCAACTTCGATGGCTCGGTCACGTCGTCAGGATGCCAAAGGAGCGCTTACCGCGTAAAGTGCTGTATGGCCAGCTACATCTTGGCCGCCGCTTGGCAGGGGGCCAGAAAAAACGGTACAAAGACCAGCTGAAGACCATCATAAAGAAGTGCGGCCTGAACCCGAGCCAGCTGGAAGACACTGCCGCCCAACGCTCCATCTGGCGGCAGCTCTGTCAACAAGGGGTGCAAAACCTCGAGAGGGACCGCGGTGATCGACGGACCAGAAGACGTCTGAAGAGACATGAAGCCAGTACCACACCTACACCCCCAGTCAGTGATTTCACCTGTTCTGTCTGTGGCAGACATTGTGGATGGCGGATTGGGCTTTACAGCCATAAGAAGACTCACAAGTGACAGAGGCAGGATTGTCATCATCGGACACGACGGACAACCTAAAGCAAGTAAAGCAAAGCAATGTCTGTGATTATGTGTGTGTATGTATGTGTGTATGTAGTATGTATGCGTGTGTGTCTGTGTGTATGTGCATGTGTATGTGTGTGTGTGTGTGTGTTTGTGTGTGTGATTTCACTTGTCTACCCCTCATAAGGACCAGATGTTCTCATAGGGATAGTAAAATAATGAGGCACCTGCTTTATGCTTTATGATATTTTGTTTTGTCCCCAGGAGGAGGAGGAGGAGGGGGGGTGGTTATTTCTGGATTAGGCATGAGGTTTATTGCTGGGTTACAGTGGAGCTATGCTTATGTTTAGGTCCCGTAGTAAAGTTAGGTGTTAGCATTAGCATTAGCCTCAGGGCGAAGGTTAGGTTTTGATCTATTTTTTAGCTGTTTTTTGGGGGGGGCGGGGTCTGCTGGATTTAAGTTAAAGGTTGGGCTCAGTGTTGTGGGAGGTTAAGTTAAAGGTTGGCCTCAGTGTTGTGGGGGGTTAAGTTGAAGGTTGGGCTCAGTGTTATGGGGGTGTTAAGTTGAAGTTTGGGTTCAGTGTTGTGGGGGTGTTAAGTTGAAGGTTGGCCTCAGTGTTGTGGGGGGGTTAAGTTGAAGTTTGGGTTCAGTGTTGTGGGGGTGTTAAGTTGAAGGTTGGGCTCAGTGTTATGGGGGGTTAAGTTAAAGGTTGGGTTCAGTGTTGTGGGGGTGTTAAGTTGAAGGTTGGGCTCAGTGTTATGGGGGGTTAAGTTAAAGGTTGGGTTCAGTGTTGTGGGGGTGTTAAGTTGAAGGTTGGCCTCAGTGTTATGGGGGGTTAAGTTAAAGGTTGGGTTCAGTGTTATGGGGGTGTTAAGTTGAAGGTTGGGTTCAGTGTTGTGGGGGTGTTAAGTTGAAGGTTGGGTTCAGTGTTGTGGGGGTGTTAAGTTGAAGGTTGGGATCAGTGTTGTGGGGGTGTTAAGTTGAAGGTTGGGCTCAGTGTTATGGGGGGTTAAGTTAAAGGTTGGGCTCAGTGTTATGGGGGGTTAAGTTAAAGGTTGGGTTCAGTGTTATGGGGGTGTTAAGTTGAAGGTTGGGATCAGTGTTTTGGGGGTGTTAAGTTGAAGGTTGGGCTCAGTGTTATGGGGGGTTAAGTTAAAGGTTGGGCTCAGTGTTATGGGGGGTTAAGTTAAAGGTTGGGCTCAGTGTTATGGGGGGTTAAGTTAAAGGTTGGGCTCAGTGTTATGGGGGGTTAAGTTGAAGGTTGGGCTCAGTGTTATGGGGGGTTAAGTTGAAGTTTGGGTTCAGTGTTGTGGGGGGTTAAGTTGAAGGTTGGGTTCAGTGTTATGGGGTGTTAAGTTGAAGGTTGGGCTCAGTGTTATGGGGGGTTAAGTTAAAGGTTGGGTTCAGTGTTGTGGGGGGTTAAGTTGAAGGTTGGCCTCAGTGTTATGGGGGGTTAAGTTAAAGGTTGGGTTCAGTGTTATGGGGGTGTTAAGTTGAAGTTTGGGTTCAGTGTTGTGGGG
>NC_079211.1:8179414-8191914 GCF_029633865.1 Lampris incognitus | reverse complement strand
CATGCAGTGTTCCTTCATAGGCTTTGTGTTGTGTGTGTGTGCGTGTGTGTGTGTGGGGGGGGGGGTGTGTGCACGCTATACACATATGTACTAGTGCAAAAGCACCACTATACATGTATACTGTATACACGTTAGCCCTTTTTTCATGCATGTGAGTTTACATGGACTTGCAATATAATTTGTGATTGCCTTGTGTGCGCTAGTGCATGTATTGGTGTGGGAATGCACGTGTGTGTGTGTGTGTGTGTGTGTGTGTGTGTGTGTGTGTGTGTGTGTGTGTGTGTGTGCGTGCGTGTGCATGTGTGTGTGCGCGTGTGTGTCCACTCATTACCATCACATCAGTACCGGGGGCCTGATGACAGGCTGATAAAAGCGTCTCCGTCGGGTATCTCTAAACTGTCAACAGGAGCTAGTTAGCGGAGCCGCTGACCTTCTCTCCTCGCTCTTCATTACCAAGCCAGTGAGTGAACACGGTGTTTAATCACTCGGTCGCTGCACCGTCCTGTATGTCACGCCGTCCAAATTCATACACGGCATGAATGCTGATTTTCTCCTTTGCTTTTTTTTTTGCAGTGATCTTCATGACAGTCCGTTCATCAGACTCTTGGCTTTACTGCCCATGCGAGGGGAAGGTTGCCTGCATACACAGTATCACGATATAATTCAACAACAAACAAAAGGTGAAAACTACGCAGAAAGTCGTTTGGAGCAGATTAGAACAGAAAACACTGAAGTGGAAATACGTAGGTCGTGGTTCTCGTGTGCCTCTTCGTGTCTTGCTCGGCACGAAGGCCGTTCACTTCCTTCAGTGCGCGTGCAGCCCGTCTGTGGTTTAGACTGTAGTTGCTTTCCAGCACTTTGGGTGAAGAGCCATAAAAACGCACATATACAACAAACCCACCAGATCTGTCAGAACTTTCTGGATCGCACGACACGAGGCCTCGGATGCCAGTCATAGAAATGAATTAACAGACGTAAAAAAAGGCTGCGGTTCTGGATGGACAGATTCAACAGTAGACGACCACGGAGGACTGGACTCGCTAGGCCCTTGACCAATGGGTCGGACCCTTTAGTTAGCTCAGTCACACGTGGTGCGGGACGACCCGGTTTGGCTCCTCGGCTGCGGCGGCGGTTCCCCTGAATTGGCTTGCAGTACGTTCTGTTTTCTTCATTAGGCACCTCACAGTCTGCGTCAGGGGAGCGGATGTGACGTCAGGGCATTAGCGCGGGAAGCGGGGGTTGTAGCTCCCCTCGGTGGTGGGTGCAACCCCCCTCCGCCCCCCCCCCCGTAGTGGCAGTGGACCCAACAGTGTGCCTAACTTCTCCTAACGTACAAAAATGAAACACACCTGTATTGTAAATGGTGGGCGGGGCTGCGTGGACCGCACGTGTTTAATAATAAACTGAGTAAACACTCCGTTCCCAATCTGCTCACGCGCCTTACAAACAAAACAATGACGTCATAGCGTAGCGACCAGGGGGACTCACTGTCGGCGGTTCTGCGCTGGGGGGGCGCAATGGCTGATGGGAGCGTTAGTGTTAGCTTGAGAATTGTGTGTAATGGTGTTGTGTTGTTTTGGGGGTTCGACTCGGACTAAGTAGGAGACCGTTTACTGACTGACTGACTGTAGGACCGTGACTGGCACTGATGTTGCCACGTGGGGCATTGGGAAAGCACTTCCGGGTCGTGCGGGCGGTGTATGGGGGGCGCGGGAGTCGGGCTGAAAGAGATCTCTGCCTCTCGACTCGTTCTCCCACGCCGGCTCGCCACAGTACTTTCGGTTTTAGCTGGCAGCCCCCCTACTCAAAACATCTTCCCGCGCGCCTGCGTCAGGTGTGACGTCAAGGCGGCAGATGTGACGTCAGGGCGGTGTGTCCTGGTCCTGTGCGTGACGCCGGTAACTGCGCATACTGGCTGTTGACGTTGCTGTGCGGCGCAACCACCGAGAGACACATTCCCGTCAGTGTTGTGCTTGGCACCAAGCGCCTGATGTGGTCTGGTCTGCTCTCTCGTGTCGACATAACGTTGAGTGGCACCTGAGACGGTAACAACCGAGGCGTGCTGACGATGACGGGGATGACGGGGATGATGACGCTAATGTAGACGGCGGTGATGTTAATAGAGTCAATACGGTCAATGCACACCTGTGTGCGGTTGGGGGGGGGCAATGTGTGTGCGCGCGCGCATGCGCGCGTGTCTGTGCGTGTGGGTGTATGCGTGTGTGGGTGGGGTGCGTGCATGTTTACACGTGTGTGTGTGCGTGCGTGCGTGTGTGTGCATGCGTGTGTGTGCATGCGTGTGTGTGTGCATGCATGCGTGTGTCTGCGTGCATGCGTGTGTGTGTGTGTGTGCGTGTGTGTGTGTGTGTGTGTGTGTGTGGTTGTGCACACAGGGGCCAGCGATATCTTCGTATCTTCCCAGGCACGTCTCCTTGAGCGAGTGCTTCCTTTGCCCCAGTGAACTGCTCCGCTGGAGGTAGCACATGTCATCAGGGAGCCAGTCTGACGGGCCTGACACTCTCGCAGCACTTTGAGGATCAACGTGACAGTTTCCCCTCCCAAAGTGTTTTCTTTTTTCTTTGTGTTCTGTTTTTTGTTTTTTTTTACTGGCACGGGGAGTGAAAACACAAGGAAGAGAGAGAGAGAGAGAGAAAGAAAGAGAGAGGGGGGGGGAGAGGGAGAGCTGCGGCTGTAAATGGTGATTTTGTTTCAGTTCCTGTCGGGGGGGGGGGTTTGTGTGTTTGGCTGCTCGAGTCGGAGCCTCGTTGAACCCCTTCCAGCCCCGGCATGCTTGGCCCTGCCGCCGGGACACACAGCCGCGCTGTTCCTGCCCCGGCCGGGGGGTCGGACTCGCGGAGGTGTTGATAGCGCCTCGCATGCCATGTTGCGGCTTCTCCGCAGCGCGCGCGCTGCCTCGTCCTCCGCGCGGGGCCACCTTAATTAACGCGGCTGGAATGTAACGAGTGTTGCCTGGCAGGCCGGGCGCGAGCCCGCCGGCGCTTTTATCCGCCTGTCACATTAATGAAATACGGCGCATGTTGGGATTGCTCAATTTCCCCTTCAACTTTTCAACCTCGTCTGGCTCCAGCGGTGACGTCAGAGTGAAACGGAGCAGCGGAGTCATGCGGAGGCTACCGCGAGGCCTCTGCACCCCCCCCCCACTGCCCCCGCCCCCCCCCCCCCACTTGGGAAGCGTCTCCAAAAAACCTCCGCAGAGACGCGACGCGCAGCGCGTGCACGTGCACGTACGAACCACGCGCCTGTCGCGTGCTGGGAAACGCGCGCCGTCCTCCCGTTAAACTACCGCGAGGGCGTTGTTCTGTACGTAGTGTAACGTGCACGGATTAGTGGACACGTGGCCGCTGGCTCGCGGGTCTGACCCTTTAGTCTAGCGGTTAGTGATGTCTCCTGCGGTGCGGGCGATGCGGGTTCGCGTCCCGGCCGCGGCACTTCCCGTGGTTGCGTCGTCCCCCCCGAATTCGCTACAATAGATAGCGGCGAGATAAATACACGGAATTAACTAAATACGTTAATAAGATAAACGCACGAGGAAACAGCTGACGGTAATGATGTAAAACGGGGAAATACGTGACGGCCAGTGACCAGAGCAGAGCGCGCAAACTGCGGTTTGCACAAACCTTTCATGGTTCATCTGAAGTCAGGGGCAGGAAGTCGATGACGGGCGTCGTGGCGGTCTATTCCGTTGCCTAGCAACACGGGGATCGCCGGTTCGAATCCCCGCGTTACCTCCGGCTTGGGTCGGGCGTCCCTACAGGCACAGTTGGCCGTGTCTGTGGGTGGGAAGCCGGATGTGGGTATGTGTCCTGGTCGCTGCACTAGCGCCTCCTCTGGTCGGTCGGGGCGCCTGTTCGGGGTGGGGGGGTAGCGTGATCCTCCCACGCGCTACGTCCCCCTGGTGAAACTCCTCACTGTCAGGTGAAAAGAAGCGGCTGGTGACTCCGCATGTATGGGAGGAGGCATGTGGTAGTCTGCAGCCCTCCCCGGATCGGCAGAGGGGGTGGAGCAGCGACCGGGGCGGCTCGGAAGAGTGGGGTAATTGGCCGGGTACAACTGGGGAGAAAAAGGGGAAATAAATCCAAAAGAAAAGAAATGTTAATGACTCTCCCCGAAGAATTGTGTAGAAGTCCCACCAAGTTAAATCTGCACACAGCACGTCACAGCACGTCACATGACGTCACAGCACGCCACAGCACGCCACATGACGCCACAGCACGCCACAGGACGTCACAGCACGCCACGGGACGTCACAGCACGTCACAGCAGCACTTGTTTAAAACAAAAACAAGTAATTGACATTCAAATCAAAACAAACAAGCGTGACTGCAGTATCAGTGATGATGAAATGAATGAAAACCACTCGGGGCGGCGCGGTGGAGCAGTGGTTAGCGCGGTCGCCTCACAGCAAGAAGGTCCTAGGTTCGAGCCCCGGGGTAGTCCAACCTTGGGGGGTCGTCCCGGGTCGTCCTCTGTGTGGAGTTTGCATGTTCTCCCCGTGTCTGGGTGGGTTTCCTCCCACAGTCCAAAGATGTGCAGGTCAGGTGACTCGGCTGTACTAAATTGTCCCTATGGATGGAAGTCAGTGCTTGTGTGTACATCTGCAGGTTGTTGTGTTGTGGTGTTGTTATTCTATGTTAAACACTAAGAGAGCCACGAAACCGGAGTCAAATTCCATGTTTGTGCAAACCTGCATGGCCAATAAACCTGACTGTGATGTTTCACATTCGACATATTCACATAATCTCGTAATCTACCCCCCGTCCATTAGTTCTGCTGAACAGGTTTCTAGTGTAGTACAGTGTGGCTTTGTTTTTGCGTAGCAGTCACTTCACTCCTTATGTGTGTTGCTTTGTTTTCTCTGGGCCGAGTCCTGCTACCTACCACTGCAGTCATCCAAGTTCCCCCCAGGGATTATTAGAAAATCTAATCTAATCTAATCTCATGTTCATCTCGTTCATCCAGCTCCAGACGTCCCTCTCCCCAGCAACGCCCTCCGGCTCCTCCTGGAGGGGATCCCGAGGCGTTCCCAGGCCAGATGGGACATGTAGTCCCTCCGGCCAGTTCTGGGTCTACCCCGGGGGTCTCCTCCCAGTTGGCCGTGCCCGGTAAACCTCCAAAGGAGGGCGCCCAGGAGGCCTCCTAATCTAATTTAATCTGAATTTATGTAATGTAATCAACTCTAATCTAACTTGATCCGTTAGGCACGCTCTTGGTAGAAATAGGAAGTGTACCGGTGCCCGATGTGCTGGTCTTCTCTGCAGGTTCGGATGTTTCCCTCGGTGTAACGCTGCCCCCCCCCCCCCCCCCCGGTCTCTGTCTCCACAACAGCTTGCAAGTCGCGTCATGCCAAGGGGTCCATTATTCCCGCCGAGCTGCAGAAAGCCCTTCCTGGGTGCACGCACGACTTCCTCCTCGGGGCTACCCAGGCTCAGAGGCGTTTCCTGCTGTGTGGACACTTGAGCCTCGCAAGGTCGGAAGACATCCAGAAACAGGTCGCTGCTCTACACATGCAAGCGAATAAAGCATCAGGTTCCGCACCAGATCCGGTTCCTGCATGTGGCTTTGTCAGGACTGCCACCATGCACACTGAACATAACGTGCACACACACACACACACTATTGCATGCATGAATCAATAGGAATGGACACACTCGTGCACACACTCGTGCACACAATTTGTGGTGACTGTCCGCAGTTGTTCAGACAGACTCCACAACACGCACGTGTACACACGATGTACTGGAAGTTCATTTTGTTAAGTAAACTTCGAGTAAAGTTCAAGCTCAAGTAAAGCTCAAATATATGTACTAGTTGTATACTTGTAAGTGTACTTAAGTATAATTTTGCTTAGTATATCTCTCTGATAAGTACTTAAACATTTTCGTTTAAAATAAGTATATTAATAGTACACTTAAATATAATAGTACACTTAAATAAACTACTTTTTTGTAAGTGAGGGCTGCAGCTGACCTAAACGGGCGTCCGGGTGGCGTGGTGGTCTACTCCGTTGCCTAGCAACACGGGGATCGCCGGATCGAATCCCCATGTTACCTCTGGTTTGGTCTGGCGGCCCTACGGACACAGTTGACTGTGGATGTGGATGTGGAGGTGGATGTGGCTGTGGGTATGTGTCCTGGTCGCTGCACTAGCGCCTCCTCTGGTCGTTCAGAACGCCTGTTCGAGGGGGAGGGGGAACTAGGGGGGATAGCGTGATCCTCCCACCCGCTATGTCCCCCTGGTGAAACTCCTCACTGTCAGGTGAAAAGAAGCGGCTGGCGACTCCACATGTATGGGAGGAGGCGTGCGGTAGTCTGCAGCCCTCCCCGGCTCGGAAGAGTGGGTTGACTGGCCGGGTGCAGTTGGGGAGTAAAAGGAGAAGGAGAAGGGAGGAGGAGGAGGGGGTCCAAAACAAAAAGATCCTAAACTGGAGGAAGTGCAATAAACTGTGAACCGTACACAGAAAAAGTCTTGCAGAAAACAGAAAGGTCGTTTTAAAATCAGCGTTTGTCCCTTAAGCATGCGTTAGCTCAGCTGAAATAACTAGCTATAGCCTGAAAATCCACTCTAAGGCCCGATAATGGCAGGAGGCGTATGTCATACCTGCATGAAGAATTAAACCTTGAGAGTTTCTCGAAATGGCTGACAAGACACTCCTGGTGCCTCCAAGGTGGCAATAAATCACGTTCGTTCTGCGCTGACCCATATTAATGAACTGCTTGTCCTATAATAATAATAAGTACAGACTAATGTGATCCATCATCCGGGGTGTGAAGCGGGGCTGTCAGTTCTGTCACAGCCAGGTTGTTGTGAAAACTGAGGCGGCGATCAAGAAGAATGGGTCTGTATGCCAGGTGACTGAGACAAGCATTCAGCAAACAGAACACAACATGCTCTTTCCCTTTTCACATGGAGGGGTGGAGGGAGGGAGGGAGGGGGGGTACAATCCATCACGGTGAATTGTTCGAATGCCAGCACGGAGCACCTGAAAGCAAAAGACAGCCTTGGAAAAGTATTTCCGTATAAACATCACGGTGTCGGGGACCATGGCTGCTGGCTGGTGCAGGGGGTGCGTTGCGCCCTCTGAGACGTGAGGCGGGCGTCGTTGTTGTCCCAAGAAGTCCACCGACCTTTTGGGCCCAAGTGGTGCAGAGGAGACGCATGCCGTGGTGCTGTTGCTGCCATCGTGGTATTTCCAGTACCCCCCCCCCAATTGTACTTAGCCAATTACCCCGCTCTTCCGTGCCGCCCCGATCTCTGCTCCGCCCCCTGTGCCGATCCGGGGGAGGACTGCCTCCTCCGGTACATGTGGAGTCACCGGCCGCTTCTTGTCACCTGACAGTGAGGAGTTTCACCAGGCGGGACGTAGCACGTGGGAGGATCACGCTATCCCCCCCCCCAAACAGGCAGCAGAGGAGGCACTAGTGCGGCGACCAGGACACATACCCACATCCGGCTCCCCACTGACACAGCCAGTTGTGCAACAAGGGGATTTGAACCGGCGATCCCCGTGTTGGAAGGCAACTGCTGTGCTACCCGGACGCCCGGTATTTCCAGTTTAAACCGCATGCCTGCTAACCTGCTGCTGCAGTTGGCACCCAGGTCCCGAGAGAAACCGTTTGGGAAGTCACGTTTTCGGCTGCTGGAAGTTAAAGGAAATGATCTCACAAGCAGCCTCGTGGGTCTCTGTCGTAGCGTTTATTAAAAGGGGCGTGTGGCAACCCCAGCAAACATGCCTCTTCGGGGCCCATGTGGGGCCACTGCGGGCAGGAACAGAAGGCCCACAGTGGGCTGCTGCCCCCGTTTCCGGCATGAAATGCGGGGCACGTGTGGGCCCCACACTAAAGGCCCCTGGTGGGGCCCCAGTGGGCAGCCCACACTCAGCCCAGAGTGTGGGGCTGCCCACACTAAGCAGAGTGTGGGCTGCCCCACACTAAGCAGAGTGGGCCCTCAGTGGGACCCATTGTGGGCCCGCAGCATGCCCATAGTATGCCCACACTTTGGGCTGGGAGCAGTGGTCCCACATGGGCCCAAAGTGCCCCATGTGTACCTGGTATTGACAGCCAGCTCAAACAAAAATAGAAGAAAATATAAGTTATACGCAAAACTATATACCAAATTAAATGCTTTTATGAAACAGAACAGCAAACATAGAACCACATTTGAACACAATAAGAACATTAAATCTAAAAAAAAAAAACCCAAACATTAAATCTATTTATTTTTTTGCTCCGTCTGCTTCTTCCTCCGTCTCCATCCCTGGCACTTCTGAGCCACATTTTGATGGCAGCTGACTTAGTATTGGGACACAGCCACCATCTCGTCCCTCATGCACACCTTACCCTACTGATTCCAGTGATATCCACACCCCACGCCTTGTTAATGGTCAGTTAAGCATTCAATTAATTTGCTTTTGTTAGATAAATTACTTTTGTCGTGCCGCTAATATGGTGTCCCCTACATTTGTCATGGCACAGAAACCAGGTTGTGACGTTTGATAAGTTGTTCAGTTTCCTTTACTTTCTTTCTAGAAAAAGCCAGAAAGATTACAGCGGCACCAAACAGCCCTATATGGCAGCCGTTTCCTGCCGTATACAGCACGGCTGCCATAATGCTTACATTGGAAAAACTGGAGACGAGGTCAACCACTCACTTTCTTAAAGTAGACTTGATGCCTGTGTGTTATCATGTGCTGTCCTGTATTACTCCCCTTCCCTTTGACACCCCACCTAAAGTTGAAATGCCAATTTGAAATGTTTTATCAATTAATCAGGGCTTGGATCAACCTATACAGGGTTAAAACACTAGTGTTGTTTCTCTTAACTATAATATGAAACAGCTGCGACAAACCAAAAAGTTGAGACGGTACTTGTCTTGTTGGATGGGCAGGTTTAGTTAAGTATGGGACGGACCGGTTATACCTTGGACAACTTGTTTACATGTTACTGTCATTTTTGCAGAGGTCTGACTATATGCAGCATTGGGCATGGGCGGTAAATAAAAAGTTTGAGTACCGCTTACCCTAAAGCAGTTGTCATCTTAAAACGTTTTAACTGTACTGGCAACAGGGGGTTGACCTCAAAGGTCAAAACTGCTGTGGGCCCCGCATGGGCTGACCCACAGAGGGCCCATGTGGGCTTACTGTGGCAAGACCACAGTGGGTTGCCCACAGAAAACCCTCATGGGGGCCTCAAAGGGCAAAACTGCTGTGGGCCCCGCATAGGCTGACCCACATGGGGCCCATATGGGCTTACTGTGGGCAAGACCACAGTGGGTTGCCCACAGAAAACCCTCATGGGGACCTCAAAGGGCAAAACTGCTATGGGCCCCACATGGGCTGACCCACAGAGGGCCCATGTGGGCTTACTGTGGGCAAGTCCACAGTGGGTTGCCCACAGAAAACCCTCATGGGGGCCTCAAAGGGCAAAACTGCTGTGGCCCCCGCATAGGCTGACCCACATGGGGCCCATATGGGCTTTACTGTGGGCAAGAGCACAGTTGAGCTTGCCCACAATAAGCCCACATAGGGGCCTCAAAGGGCAAAACTGCTGTGGGCCCCGCATGGGCTAACCACATGGGGCCCATGTGGGATTAGTGGGGGTTTGCCCCTGCCCACATTGCCCCACAGTAAACCCACACCTACCCGCAGTGGGCCCGCAAGTGCGTGTTTGCTGGGACAGTACTGCAAAAAAATACTTGGGACAAAGGCATGAAATGGGATTTGTACCGCGGATATAACAGCACACGTCAGAAGGAACAATCTGTGAGAAAGAAATGTTTTGCAAGTGCAATGTGAATGTTGGTGGTGAATGTTAATTTAGTCTCCACAAGTTTGTTTTCAGACGTGAAAATTATTACACCTTACTCTCAGTATTACGCTACCTGCAGGTTTAAATGTAGGTATGAGATCAACTGTTAACACACGGCCACTCATGGAAACTAGCTGCTAAAAACCAAAAGTTTTACCTCCTCTAGTCTGCTTTCACCAGGGTTTGAAAAACTACCCACTTCCATGCTGACGGTTTTCTCTCTCGGGTTGTGAGAAAAACCTTTTAGTAGCCCAAACGTATTACCTCCAGAACGAAGACAGGATAAGAAAATGTGGCCCTCTTTTCTTCTTTTCTGTGGCCTTCTTTTCATTCATGAGAAACTTGCCTTTCACAGATACATGTTTTTTGTTTTGTTTTTTGTTTCATCCGCCCACAGCGACCTCTTCCCTCTGCCAGGAGTTTGTCAATCACAAGCCAGCGCCACAAGTGTCCTTGGAGCCTGCGACGGTCCCCACAGCTTTTCCCTGGCTCCCGTCCACAGCTGAAAGTCAATGGGGAGGTGGGTGGAGGGGGGGGGGTTTGAGGGCCAGGGACACAATGGGGCTCTGACAGGCTCTTTTTCTGATGGCCTCATGTGCCTTGTCGGTGGTGATAACTTGCCTGAATAGAGAAAAACAGCGCCACAGCTGAGCATGCTAATAGAGTAATTGTGGCGGGATTTCAGAGGGGGAGGCCGGAAGCCCGCTAAGGGAGCGGGCAGTGGGGGCGGGCGGGGGGGGGGTTCAGAAAAGGTCCATGCATCCACCTGCTAACACCCCAACCACCCCCGCGACTGCATGCCTTCCTGTCCTACATGTCCCACCGAGTTATTTTAACTTGTTGATTGGCCAACTACGCCACCGGTGAATCGCCAACCTACCCCCAACCCAACCCAGGTTCCCATTCCCCAAATACACCCGCGCCAGTATGAGGTTAAAGAAAGAAAGAAAGAAAAAATACCAAACTTGGGGCTCTCAGGTCCGGTGGCGGAGACAAAACATGTCCAGTGAATAAAGCGGAGCCGCTTTCACACATTAAGAAATCCGTCGGCGCTCCGGAGGCATCCGATGGTTTCATGTCAGCATGGATCCCAGAGGGGCCGGGGTGCAGCTGCTCCCACTCAGGTCCACTGTTATGGAGGGGGAGAGAGGGGGGGCGAGGGAGAGGCGGGTGAGTGAGCTGGGCAGCCCGTCTATCACAGCACCCATGTGATGGCCACAGAGAAGTCTGAGTTTCTTCCTTCCGACATGATGACAGTGTTTAGTTTCCAATCCCCCACCCGTATATAACAGCAATGATAAGACACTGAAGTCTCTCACACAAGGGCATCTAAAATGCATAGTGTTGTAAGGCCATAAAGATTTGTTTTGTTATTAACACTGGTAAGAAAATTGTCAATGTATACTTTATCTGCACCTCCACCACTGCTTACATTTAGTCTCTCCCTTGTATTCTGTTACTTGGTATGGCCCATGTGGTTTCCTTCAGGTAGGATTTCACAGAAACACCCTCAACGGCGATGTACGTAAAACGTTCTCTGTCACCTAGAACCTGCTCAGACAAATCAGTCTTTAGACAGAAGTGTTCAAGCTTTTCTAGGTTGTCGGTTAGCTTAAACCAGTGTTTCTCAACCGGGGGTCCGCGGACCCCTAGTGGTCCGTGGTGTAATTGCAAGGGGTCCGTGAAAATAAAATATCTTTAAAAAAAAGATCCTATGACATTTATAGAAGTAGGATTATTTTACTCAAATGTGACTGAGGCCTTTATCTACCTAAACTATAAAGGGTAACAGGACTTTTTTCTCTAATTACATCTGTTTCACAAGTGTCATTTATTGTGTTTTAATAAGAGATCTCGCTCCCGTTTGCATTGTTAAAAGTTACTGCATAAGAATTCTGTTGTTACATATATCTGAGAGTTACTGAATACATATTCTGTTTTGTTACATATATCTGAAAGTTACTGAATACATATTCTGTCTTGTTACATATATCTGAAAGTTACAGCATAAGAATTCTGTTTTGTTAACTATATCTAAGTTACAACTGAAAGCTCTTATTTTTGCCCCAAAGAGTGAATAAATGCTATGATGCAATTTAAAATGCAGTTTCTACTGTTTCTGTAAAATTGCAACCCCCCTCCCCCAAGATCAGGTGGAGGGGTCCTCAGGGTAGATCAAAAACACGCAGGGGGTCCAGGACCCCAAAAAGGTTGAGAACCACTGGCTTAAAACTTGATGATTCAGAGGAGCTAACTTTAGCGCTGTTGACCCAGGGCAAAAATAATCTGTTTTACGCCGTCAACGTTTAGCGACCAGTCGGGATATGATGTAAATATTATGTAACAATAGCTACTCTGTTTAAAAATATGCCGTCATCACTAGAACTACGTCCAATTACAAAATTGAGACAATGATGCCGTGTTGTTCTGTTCACAGCAAAGTCACAGCAGTTGTGCTTGGCATTTAGGACATTGTGGCGCAGATCTCCTCAGAAAAGCACAAATAATTGCAAGTTTGCTGATGATTAGGCTGTCTATATGAAAGTCACTAGCGCTATGTAAACACGTTTTGCGCATGCGTGCCTTCAGTTGCTCCTTCAAGCACGTTGAGGGACGTTGCTATATAGTAAAATCTCTATTCCGTTGCACTGAGAACATCACAATCATTTGGGAGCC
>NC_079211.1:8074414-8174414 GCF_029633865.1 Lampris incognitus | reverse complement strand
GTTCATATAACCCCCCCCCCGTCCCCCCCCCCAAAAAAATGTTCCCCAAAACGCTATTGAACACATGGGCAGCCGTCTGCCATGGAGTGCGTGCAGGTTTTCCAGCCAGCCAATCACAACGCCGGGGGGATTAGTCCATCCTCATTGGCTGGAGGTGTGTTAATCGGTGAAACGTGCTCGTTAGTTGGAAGGGAAAACGGGCAGAATCTTGGCACTGCACGGCGCCAGACCCCCGCTGTCTGCACTGTATTTAGCGGAGGTGGGCGTGAGACACACGTGCAAATCCTGCGTGAGTTCCGAGTCACGCGTTGCGGCTGAGAACGCGCGAAAAAAACAACCGAGTGCGTCGTCGCGAATGCGCGCCACGACGGCGTCACGTTCGGTTTCGAACGCGCTCGTCGCGCGTTTTCCATTGAAGGTAATTAATTTGTGCGTACAAAGGGAGCAACGTCCGAAGGACCCGTCGCCCTTTATCAAGCCACGCCCTTCTTCAGAGCTCCTTGGTTACTGTTGCTAAGTTAGATAAACAACAATTCTCAGAGGCAATTTCCATTGAAAACACCTGCTTTATTATATATATATATATATATATATATATATATATATATATATGTAACCGGTTATTTTCTTGCCCGGTGCGGGATTCGATACCGGGTGTACTGCACCACAAGGCGACATCACTAACCGCTCGGCTAAAGGGTCAGATCCGTTAGCTAGGGACTAACGTGTCTTATTAGTAGTTTACAGTCGTCACCCTCCCCGGAAGCGCGCCCTCGCGCTTTGCTATTCCCGCGCTCCGAAGAGACTTCTGAGGATCCGCACACTTCCGGATCCCACCGCTGCCACCAATGTAACCGGTTATTTTCTTGCCCGGTGCGGGATTCGATACGAGGTGTACTGCACCACAAGGCGACATCACTAACCGCTCCGCTAAAGGGTCGGACCCGTTAGCTAGGTACTAACGTGACTGTAAGAGGGGAGAAGGAGTGCGACGTGGGTGGTTCAAGTAAAGAGGGTATGCTAACGGACGTGTGTCTTCGAGTGGTCCCTCAGCAAGGCAACACCTTGTAAGCGAGCTATTTTCTCGCCCGGCGCGGGGTTCGATCCGAGGTGTTCTGCGCCACAAGGCGACATTGCTAACAGCGCGACTAAAGTCAGGGAGTCTTTTTATAGGTCACAATAGTGTTGTTATGTGGCGCTTGTTTCCACACGGACTGTTATAGAGTAGCACGCTTGTGAAGAGCAGCTGGCTAGTGTTTGTTGTGCCGTGTATATGAAGCGGGGACGGAGTTAATGAATAGTGTAAGCAGCTAAATGCTTTAATCGTCCGCCCTGTGTAGCGTAGAGGGCAGGACACAATGAAACCGGGGCACTCGAGTTCGGGACTCGAGTTTCTCATTTGTGACATTTACATTTTAGAGGTGAATCATTCCGTATATCTAATTCTGGCGACCAAGGGCATAACTTACATATCCTCACTTTAAAAGAATGTTTGGGGTTTTTTTTGTACCATTGGACGTGGGTCGTGTATTTGGCTTGACAGTACAATCAGTGGTGGATCTAGAGATTTTTTCCTGGGGTGGCAAAGGGGTGGCAAGACTGTGTCCCAGAGGTGGCAGCTGCCACCCCTTGCCACCCTGTAGATCCGCCCCTGAGTACAGTCCACCGTGGGTTATCGTCCTGGGAAACAGCACGTCCACGCTGGACAGCTTCAGGGCACGTTCAGCTCTGAGCACGACTTGTGCCGGTGGGGGGACCGGGGAGGGAGTTGAACATCGACCTCTGACGTCACAAACCAATTATATTTCCAAGGTTTTTTTTTCACAAAATGACCGGATGAGAACCTTCTAACAATTGTTTTCCCCAACAAACCACCCCCTCCCCTTCTCACCCCCCCCTCCACCCGCACCGTTGGTGATGAAATCGCCTGAGATCGAGTTGCTGGAATGCACCAGCGGTCGGCCTTCTACTGGGACTAATCGAGGGGGTTGCTGAGCCTCGCACGTACATACATGCTGGCCTCGCATCTGATCCTGAACAGCTGCTCCGCAGACGGGGCCGGCAACTGAGAATGCCCGGTCCGAGGCCCTCGTCGCTCCAAACAGGCACATTTGAAAAACATTGCTTTGACCCCCAGAAAGTCGTGACCCAGCCGTAAATGTGTTCTGGCAGATTCGGTTGGGAAAGGCACCTGTCTTCTCTCTTGTGTTTTCCAAGCAAGTTATTTTCAGCAAACAGGCATTCCTTTGTGCGTGCATTCTTTCTTTCTTTCTTTCTTTCTTTCTTTCTTTCTTTCTTTCTTTCTTTCTTTCTTTCTCTCCAAGGGAATTCAAGTTGGGTGCTTTTTTTATGAGAGTGATGTTTCAGAGACCGTATGTTGCTAAAAACACGTTGAGATGTTTGTCGTACAGCTGCTGCATGTTTCACTGATTTCTTCTCTCTCTCAGCAGATTGAGGTTTCACATTGCGTCATCTCTACTATCAACCAGTGGCGGCTGGTGCTAAAAAATTTTTTGGGGGGGCGCAATTTACCTTGGCGCAGCGCACCTGACAGCTGCTTTAATGTCCACACAGTCACAGGGTTATTAAGGACAATGTAGCCTATAGATTTGATCAGGGTTGGTAGACGGTGGATGATTGACAGTCGAGACGAGGCGTCGTGGTGGGTGTGAACATGATTGACAGCCACGAGAACTGTCCAATCACATTAGATCAAAAAACGTTAAAACAATGCCAATTCGCCGCCAATAAAAGTGGGGGTGTCTGGGGCAGCACAGAACTGCGCCCCCTGGAAAATCTGAAGAAACCAGTTAGACAGCAGCCTCAGGTCACCTGCTCGCCACAAGTTTGAGGGCTTACATAAGGTGTGGTTTGGCCGGCGCCCCTCACCCAGGCAGTATATGTATTCAGGCAGGAAGTATATGTATTCAGGCAGGAAGTATATGTATTCAGGCAGGAAGTATATGTATTCAGACAGAAACCAACCAAACACCATTTGAACCAATATTTAATGGCTGCTGACAGGCGCTCACAGACTGAACACACTTTTATTTCATCATCATTTTTATTATACAACTAAATTATAAGTATCATGTAAAACACTCTGAGTGGCTGTTGCAGCTGGAAAAGCGCTATATAAAATGCAACTTGATCGATTGATTGAAGTAGATTTTCATCTCTTGATGTTTGAGGGGGGCGGCGCCCCCCCGGGCCCCCCCCCCCAGCGCCCTGTACTGGCGAGCCGCCACTGCCGTCAACTGTTTGAGTTTTCAAGCTTTCCCCAAACTCATGACATAATAACCTAGTGTAATAACCTGATTTATATCAGCTGTTTGTATTTTCCTCTCATCTTAAATGCTGCCAATTATTGAGGAGATGCATAACTCATTATATATGCGGGGTTGTTTTATTTTCAAGAGGATTCAGGGATCAAGCGCTTTGGGTGTCTGGAAAAGCGCTATAGTATAATTCTAACGATGATGGTGATTATTGTATCGAGATTTAAAATTGACCAATCAGCCACCGAGAATCGATTCCATCTATTCCGTGAAAAGGTTGTAAAATAACGAATCACTTAAATGTTACATTCCCCCCCCCCAAAAAAATGTTTTCTACTTCCTGCTCATGTCTGCCGCTATTTTGGAGCGTCTCCTTTTGCTCTCATCTTGGAACTCAAACTCGAGTCAAGTCAGTTTTATTTGTGCAGCCCAATATTCAAAACATCTCCAGTTCCGGTTCGGAAGTCCACGTTTGTTCTGTGTTGGTGTTGCTGGGGATTTTTTGTGCACTTTGCACATGTTGTGATGAAGTTGTGTTAAGGCTGTTGGCTGGTTGCTGATTTCCTGCTGTTGTACTTTTACTCAAGACAATTAGAGAAATTAGTGCAACATTTTTCTCTTGACGGGGGGGGGGGTCTTTCAAGGGCTCCCATATTTCCTGACTAGTCACTCAGACAAACACACACACACACACACACACACACACATGTGTACTGCCCTAAGAAGTTTCTGTTTCATCTCTTCTCTTGAAGGCATTTCTTTGTACATTTCTCCAGGTCTCTGCCTTCTTCTTAAGGACAGAAGAAGAACCTGGGGCACCTCCTGAAGATGAAGACAGTGATTGAGCTTTCTCCCTCTTTCTCCCTCTCTCTCTCCTCTCTCTCTCTTTTATGCACACACAAAAGCACAACCGGCGCTCTCTGAATTGGACCATATGGTTTGTGTTAAAACCCAGAACCTCCGTCTCTCCCTCCCGCTTCTGTCTGTGCTCTGTATGGATGAGCAAGTTGTTTCTCATATTCCTTATTTTGCCTCCCCAAAATGGATACCTAGTTACATGACGGATGACACAATCTTATATGATATTATCTCTTTGCACATCAGCAACCCGCCGAGTCGGTGTTGAACTCATTATTCAGCTTAGCTATGCAGGCATTTCACTGTTTCATATTGTCTGTTTTTCACTTTCGATTTATCTCCACCCAGGTCGGTCCCGGGTCGTCCTCTGGGTGGAGTTTGCATGTTCTCCCCCGGTCTGCGTGGGTTTCCTGCGGGTGCTCCGGTTTCCTCCCACAGCCCAAAGACCTGCAGGTCAGGTGAATCAGCCGTACCTAGGTGTGTGTGTGTGGGTGGGGGGGGGGGGCTGTGATGGCCTGGCGGCCTGTCCAGGGTGTCTCCCCGCCTGCCGCCCAATGACTGCTGGGATGGGCTCCAGCATCCCCGTGACCCTGAGAGCAGGATGAGCGGTTTGGATCATGGATGTGATGGATGGAAATGATCTCTACATATCATTAATTCACTCTCATTGTCTCCTTTGCTCTTTCATATTGTCAGTTTATCTTTCATCCATTCATACTGTCTCCATCTTGGTCTCTATCCTTCACGCTTTCATAGTGTCTCAATGAATATGTCACTATTCCATATGTTCTGTCTTTCTTTGTTTATATTGTCGTTCATATGGGCAGAAATGTGTCACTACTAGAGCCTTTTACTTGAACCGTCGGTGCTTGAAAGTTACACTGCCACTTTACTTCTTTTACCTGTTGTATTTGCACTACATTGGTACTGTGAACTTTGCACATAGTATACTTCATTATTGCACTAATCCATTTTATGTTACACAAATAAAGGTATTCAGAATTGGAGTAATTTTCCATCATTTATTATATGCAACATATGACTAACACTGTTAATAAAGTCTACGTCACAAGGGGGGGGTTGTGACAGTTTAAGTAGATGGTTCATAATGTAAACTACTAATAAGACACGTTAGCCCCTAGCTAACGGGTCTGACCCTTTAGCCGAGCGGTTAGTGATGTCGCCTTGTGGTGCAGTACACCCCGTATCGAATCCCGCACCGGGCAAGAAAATAACCGGTTACATTGGTGGCAGCGGTGGGATCCGGAAGTGTGCGGATCCTCAGAAGTCTCTTCGGAGCGAGGGCGCGCTTCCGGGGAGGGTGACGACTGTAAACTACTAATAAGACACGTTAGCCCCCTAGCTAACGGGTCTGACCCTTTAGCCGAGCGGTTAGTGACGTCGCCTTGTGGTGCAGTACTTCCGTATCGAATCCCGCACCGGGCAAGAAAATACCCGGTTACAATAACAAGACAGGGACCCATGTTGGTAGGGTTGAGCATCGAGAGGAACCGGTTCCAAAATCCCGATTCCAAAGGAATCGTTAAGAAATTCAAATGTCGATTCTGCCTGTCGGTTCCTAAATCACTTTCACTCGCGCTAAAGTTGGTTTCGGTTTCCGTGGTGGCGGCGTGCAGCTTCCGTAGTTTCCGCCTCCGCAAGCTAAATGTGCGCTGTAACGGTCGAAATTGTGAAATGTACCTTTAAGACGGAGCGTACCGCGTCGCCTCGGAGCGACGTCATTAGACGGCGCCTTTGTTTCTGCCTTGAATCAGTTGAGCGGCGCCAACGCTAATGAGCCGATGGACGTCGCCGAGCTCCTGTTTGTTTGCCTCTCAGCTCAGGAGTAACGTTAGGCTACGTGTGGCCTCTGTTGTCCATGAATGTTGCAAGAGTAGCCTGGTGAGGTTGATGTGAGTATTAGCCATGGACGAGCAGTATCCCAGTATCTGCCTGGTTGGCCTTGTTTTTTTCCCCACCCGCATTCCGGGAACTCTGCCTCTGATTGGCTAGTACTCGTTGCCTCCGTTGGTTAGGGTTAGGGTGGGGTTCGGGACAGTGGCGCCCCCAGAAATTTTTCGTTGGGGGGGCCAAATGGGGCCACTAAAAATCTTGGGGTGGCACGCCAAAACCAAAAGCCATGACTGAATTTCGGGAATTCTGTGATGCTGTTGTAGTGTACTGTATAGGCTAGTTGAAAACTGTCAATATGAGAGTTAAGGAAAATATACATTATTGATTTTAAATTAACAGCACCTAATGTAAGATATCAGATAGAAGCATATTATGCATAATCAGAAGCATATTCTGCATATGCGACTCGTGGCTGGGGGGGCCAGCGGGGGGGGGCAGGGATAGTATCAGGGTGGCCACCCCTGGTCACCCCTTGGGGGCGCCACTGGTTAGGGATAGGGTTAGCCAATCAGAGATAGAGTAGGGGCGGGTCTTCCCGGAATCCAGGTGGGAAAAATAACGCGCGTGGTTGTGAGTTTTTGACTCGGTCTTCCTCCTATACCAAGAAACGCCGACTAGACCCGTCACAGCGCCACCGTGGACCAGAGCAAGCGGCGGTCGAAAGTGTGGCTTCATTTTGCCTTGAAAGTTGAAGGGTTGGTACAGCGCAACGCCTGTGGCAAGATTATTTCGTGCAAGGGAAGATGCACCACAAATATGGCCAAACACCTCCGCCTGCACGGTGAACAAATTAACCAGTGTACCGTGTTGGACACGTCGCGCCGGTCTCCATCTGCAGCCTCGGCGTCCTCTTCAGCCGACCCTGAGCAAACAGCAAGCAGCGCCTCGACGCAACTGGGTAAGTGAAAATTAATGACGCTTGTCTTATTCGCAACATCGAGACAGCAAACAACTTATACGTGAGCGAATTGCTATAAACTGCATGCAAATACTGAAATGTGTTTTTTTTTACAGCCCGAGAAGGCAGATGTGCTCATTTTTCTAAACAAGAAGTTTCTAATTTAAGGAGTTTAATACCTGGTAGTCCAGACCAGGGTGTGACTGTGTCTTTATTGCTTCACCTCCATCTATAGAGACAGTTGTTGTAAATGTAAATACGAGAATGAGACATTCACATGAATGATCCGTGCTTAAAACAGAATGGCTTGTATAAAGTGTTTTTTTTAATAATTTTTTTCTTCTGTGAAAGAAGCATGTGACCTGTTTTGACCCCGCCTCTCAAAGAACCGGAATCGAGAATCGTTAAGAACCGGAATCGAAAAGCAGAATCAGAATCGTTAAAATCCAAACGATGCCCAACCCTACGTATTCGTCAATGCACAGCACAGACAATCGTGTCAAGAGAAATTAATGTCTTCGCCTTCACATTGGCGCACCATGCTTACTGGTATGGGCTCACTTAGTATGGTGCATATACATTCAGTCACCCTCCTGCCATCAGTACACACCTTGCTAAACTTTGTGCAGACCACAGCATAAGTTGGCCAACAAAGGAACACCTAAAGAACTCTGGGTTGTTTTAGCTTGCCTCTCCCCGACTTCGAAACACAGAATGGAACATGTACATGGCTTCTTCGCTTCCTCAAGTCACTGTTTGGATCATGTGAATGGACCAACTCTCTTTTACCACTAAAGCCAATTTGCACTGATGTAACTCAAATCCCACAAGCTAGCCTTTTTATCTAACATACTGTCATTTTGGCTTGTCACAAATGTTTGATTTTGATTTAAGATAAATGGACAGTTTCATTATACATACAATTAATAGACTAATTGTCACTCTGTCTATTGAAATTTGAAATGTGTAGCATTCACATTTTCATGTAGGCGGGATATAATTAGCTTTAAACAATTCTTTGTCATTAATCATTGTCAAGAGAGGCCTAACAGAACTCCAGTGTGGCACGGGACAAAGGGTTGACTGTGTCACCCCTGCAGAGCAGTAGCAAAGCGCACTTTTGGTCATGTCACAGCAATGACTGAACAGAGTCTGTCGCCGTTTGGCCTGGGCTCACCCTGCTTGCCCCGTGAACGGTTGGGGGTGCTGGATGTGGCAGCGGTCCAGTTGGTTCTGGAGTGTGTGGACAGGATGATGGCAGGCCTGCCCAAGATCAACCCGGCTGAGGTGAAGGAGCTGCTTAAGAACAACAAGAAGATGGCCAAGATGATCAGCCACATCTTCGAGATAGCCAACGATGACCCACGCAGCAAAAAGGCTATTCTTAAATACAGTGCCATCTATGGATGCTTCGACTCCAAGAGGAGAGATGGCAAACACATGACATTTCACAAGCCAACAGTCAACGAGGCGGCAGCCCAGCTGTGTATGAGGGACATGGCTCTCTTGACCCGGCGTGACGAGCTGTTTGGACTCACCCACCAGATCTCTGGAGAAGTCACCTTCAAATACACTTACCACACAAGCATGTCCCTCTGTGGAAACAGGATTAAACTTCTCTTAAAAGGATCAAAATGGAACTCCAGGATGTCCTGAAGTGCCAGCAGTGCCACGAACAGTTCAGATCCAAGGCCGGTGTCAACTCCCACACCATGGCTGAACACAGCACCGAGGTAATCTCTGGGGAACCTCCATTAATAGGCAGGAAGCAGAAGAGCCAGCCTGAGAGGAAGGAGTGGCAAGAGAAGGCATCAGCGGGCCAGCCCATGGAGAAGGAGAGGGAGGCCAGGCAGAGGGAGAGACAGAGGGAGCGAGAACAAGACAGAAAGGGAGCAGCACAGAATGATAGCCTGGAGAAGGACTTTGAGCATACCCCCAGTGGCAGAGTGAGGTGCTGGTTGGCCCAGTGGTGGTGTTTCACCTGCAGGAGGTAGCTGAGGATGAGTTGGCCAAGGACTGAGGCACCAAGCACTGCATCAAGGATGACCTGGTTCCTGACAGCAAGAGGTTAAACTACATCCAACCAGGCTTTCCTAACTTTAGTCCTGAGCTGTTGGAGACGTGGAAGAATGAAGTCAAGGAGAATGGCTTTATCTTCTGCACCAACAGAAATTGTGAAGTTGTTTATTCCAACGTGTCAGAACTCAAAGCCCACCTAGCGAACTGCAGCCAGCGAGATGGGGAAATATACCTGTCTGATCTGTCAGAAGGAGTTCAGCTCAGAGAGTGGCGTCAAGTACCACATCAGCAAGACACACTCTCAGAACTGGTTCCGGGCAGCTGCCAGCCATGTAGTCTCAAGCAACAAGAGCAAAGCAATGGAGGACAATCGGATCAAAGCCAAGGAGAGGAATGGCGCCACAACTGGCAAAAAGAGAGGATACAAACCCAAAGAGCGCCCGCTTGAGGTTACCCCAGTCCAAATAAAGACTCCAGCACCACTCAAAACTCAACCCCATCCCTCATCCCTTCCTCTGCCCAAACAGAAACTCTGACCCAGATTTCTAACCTGACAGAAAGCGGGTGGGTGTCCTGTCCAAAACAGACAGTCCAGTGCCTCCACTGTCAGACGGGGAAAGCCTAAACGGGTGTCCTTCTCAGAGTAGCTCTGCTTTCACCACCCTAGGAGCCAGAGGTGGTGTTGACAGGCTGGGTGGTTGGAGCTTAATTCCTCCATTTCCAATCAGCAGATGGAGTGTATGTATTAAAGTGGGGTGAATGCTTTTAACACAATTCAGCCCCAAACCAGCAAGTTTTTAGAACAATTTCACAAAAGTAACAATCTTGTGGGCTGGATTCTTGACTCTTTAACTATTACGACACAAAGAGTGAGGGCGAACGGAATTCTATCTGACCAAGTTTGCTCTTCCACTGGCTCCCCACAAGGATGTGTGCTTTCACCCCTATTATTTATTCTCTACACAAATATGTGTCAGAGCAGGTGTGAAGATAGGACCATTTTAAAGTATGCAGATGACTCTGCTATTGTTAGTCGGCTCCAGGACAATGAGACCAGCCACTGCCCGGTCAGCAACGACTTTCAAGCAGTGTGAGAAGTCTTATCTTCAATTAAACTTATCTACAACCAAAGACATGATAATTGATTTTAGAAGTCCTGCAGTAGCCCCCACAGAGTGCCCCGGGATACACAGTCGTAAGCCTTCTCCATGTCCACAAAACACATGTAGACTGGCTGGTCAAACTCCCATACCTCCCTCAGCACTTCCACAAGGGTAAAGAGTTGGTCCGTTGTTCCACGGCCAGGTCGGAATCCGCATTGTTCCTCCTGGATCCGAGGTTCGACAATCTGTCAGACCCTCCTTTCCAGCACCCTAGAGTAGACTTTCCCAGGGAGGCTGAGCAGTATGATGCCCCGCAAATTGGAGCACACCCTCCGGTCCCCTTCGTTAAATATAGGAACCACCACCCCAGTCTGCCACTCCACAGGTACTGTCCCCGACCTCCATGCGACACTGAAGAGGCGTGTCAGCCAAGACAGCCCAACAATGTTCAGAGCCTTCAGCATCTCAGGGCGAATCTCATCCACACCCGGCGCCCTGCCAATAAACCCAAAGCAATAAATTCTATTTCAAATTATGCTATTCAGATTCAGTTTTTCAATGCAATTATTCAAGTCAAACAATGAAAATTCAAATTGTTTCCAATTCAGTTGTTTTAAAATTCAAATGTGTGTGATTCAAATTCAGTTTCTAGTGACACATTTCTGCCCATACTTTAATCCCTTCTTACTGTCTCCATCTTTCATTTTCATGTGGTATTCATTCATACTCTCTCACTTTCATATTGTATCCAACTTTCTTTGTCTTTCATGCTGTCTCTATCACCCGTAATGTCTGTAGTTTTCATCCAGTCATACTGTACCTTTCATGTTATCACTCTTTCATGGTATATGTCACTCTTTCATATTGTCTGTCTTTCACTCCCATCTTGTGTCCATCTAACTTTCACTTTCATATTGATGCTGTTTCCCTCTTTCATGTTTTGTCCTTCACTCTCATATTTTCCGTCTTTCACTCTTTAATATTGTCTCTATCTTCCAGACAGAGCAGCACAGGGAGCAGCTCTGCAATTAGTGCCATCTCCCTTTGAACACACAACACACCACATCACACACCTCCTCCTCTTCCTCCTTGTCTCAGACCTCTGTAACCTCCCACTTCCTGACGCTGACAGCCAAGGTTCCTCTCCTGACATTCCAACCCTCCTCTCCTCTCCATTGCCTCCTCATCCCTGCCCACTCCTCCTGGCATACTTATCATTCTCTGCTTTATTTTAAACTCCAATAGGAGAGTCCTCCCGATCTGAAGGAGAACCTGCCCTGCTTGATGTCAGTTTTACTGGGAGGGGGTTGAGAGGCATTCGGAGGTCATCGGAGAGGGTTGGCGGTACGGAAACAGACTAAAGACTCCATACTTTTTTGTCTTTGTGTAACTAATTTAAAAACTGAAAGGGTAAATGGTTAGAGGGAAGTGCGGTATTACTGGGACTGAAATGTTAAGGAAACATTAGTGTCCATAAAGCAGACGGTCTAAAAGGAAATTATATCCCGGAAGTAGAACCTGTGGAAGCAAACCTACTTTGACAAAACAACAAACATGTTGATCAAAACAAGAAAGAAAAAGACTTTACGGAGAGTCAGATATAAAAGCGAGTATTATGATGCGAGTATCTCCATTGACCCTGCGGTTCAGTGGCGTATTAAACAAGTCCTGAAGGTGAAAGCAAAGCCGGAGAGTCACCCACAAACGAGTTGTGTGTAAAAATGAAGTTAAACTAAAGACAGACTAAATGTTCTAATGGCCTCATTCATGAATCGTCTCATGCGTTGTGAGTACTGAGCCCCGTGCAGTTCTGTCAGTTGTTGCTAATACTGACGAGTCATTAAGGGTTCTACTTTCTTTTTTTGGATATTTTTCCCCCTTTTTTTCCCCAATTCTACTTGCCCAATTACCGCGCTCTTCCGAGCCGTCACTGTTCCACCCACCCCTGCTGATTCAGGGAAGGCTGCAGACCACCACATGCCTCCTCCCATACATGTGGAGTCGCCAGCCGCTTCTTTTCACCTGACAGTGAGGAGTTTTGCCAGGGGGACGTAGCGCGTGGGAGGATCATGCTATCCCCCCGCCCGAACAGGTGCCCTGACCGACAAGAGGAGGCGCTAGTGCAGCGACCAGGACACATACCCACATCCGGCTTCCCACCCGCAGACACGGCCAATTGTGTCTGTAGGGACACCCGACCGAGCTGGAGGCAACACGGGGATTCGAACCGCCGATCCCTGTGTCAGTGGGCAATGGAATAGACCACCATGCCACCTGGACGCCCCAAGTGTTGTTCTACTAACTGTACTTTAGCTTCTTTATACGTGGATATGAGCAAACGGCCTGAATATGGAGATTTCAGTGGTGATGATTGTAATTGTAACTGTGGGGATAAAAGGGAGGTAGTTCTATATCTGGACTGTGTGTGTGTGTGTGTGTGTGTGTGTGTGTGTGTGTGTGTGTGTGTGTGTGTGTTTGGGGGGGGTCATTGGGTGTCATACCATATTGGTTCAGAACAGAAGGAGAACATTTTATGAAGCTTTCGCCCTCCAAACGTAACTGCCACGTCGCCTTCACACTTAAAACCAAATCTCACTGGAAATATATGGCCCATAAAATCTGTCAAACCTCAGTGCAAGTGTGGCAAAGCATGAAAGCGTGCCTTAAAAAGGAAAGAAATTGTGTGTGAATGACTTCCATGAGGGAGCGAGGGGGGGTAGGGGGGTACCTGCATTGAGATGGCCTAAACTATAACATGAATCATTGTTAATGCATTTATAATGATTGGAGGGAAATGATGTGTGTGTGTGTGTGTGTGTCTTCTGTGTTTGGTGTGTTTGTAAAGGATAAGCAGTTCAAGGGAACATATATATTATATAGTTATTTTTCAGAATGTAATAATTTATGTACTAATACTATAGAATATAGTTACATACCCTAATGCATTAAATAAAATAATGAAATATAAATGGATCCCATCATCCCATGAAGAGGAAAAAGATTTTGTCATTTCTGAAAATAGAAAAACTTTCTATTGTATTACTTCAAGAAAGTCATCTTAATAAGTCGGAACACATTAAATTCAAGAGGGATTTGGTTGGCCAAGTTTACTCGGCCTCCTACAATAGAAAGAGTAAGGGTGTGGCAGTGCTGATAGATAGCTAGCTAGCTAGCTAGCTAGCTAGCTAGCTAGATAGATAGATAGATAGATAGATAGATAGATAGATAGGACTACTTTAATTATCCCTAAAGAGAAATTCCAGTGTTATACACACACACGTGTCTGTATAGGTGAAAAGACAACACAGAATTACTATATATACATAGACATACAAAAAGTACTGTACTAGATAAAGATCACTAGAATAAAATGGAATTTTAATTTCAGGACAAGATATTGCTATTAACATTAATGTACAAATTAAATGTAAAATATGTATTATGCATTGCCGCTCAAAGGAGGCGGCTCCTCTCCCAGCACAGAGCGGAGTCATTGTAGATAGCTATTGCAGTAGGCAAGAATGACCTCCTTTAATGGTCCTTATTGCAGTGGATCTGAAGGAGCCTCCAACTGAAGACACTTTTGTCTGGCCAGTAGGTTGTTTAGTATCCTCTTACATCGCTTAGAGACTTGGGTTGGCATCAAGGGCTCGGCTCTTAGTTTATTAGGTCTTACCTCTCCAACAGAACTTGTTCTGTTGTTCTGGGTAACTCAACTTCCTTGATGACTCAGTTGAGTTGTGGTGTCTCTCAAGGCTCAGTCCTTGGCCCCCTTCTGTTTTCTATACACGTGCTGCCCCTTGGCCAGGTCATTCAAAATCATGATGTGTTTCACCATTTTTATGCTGACGACACTCAGTTATCCATGCCACTAAAACCCACACATCCTAGTGCCCTAGCAAATCTCACAACTTGCCTCTCTGACATTAAATCCCAGATGTCCAAAATTTTTCTTAAATTTAATGATGATAAGTCTGCGGTCATTCTATTCAGTCCCCCAAAGTCCATCAGCCCTTTTGGTACCAATCTTGGTGGTCTGTCAGGTAGTCTTAAGCAGACTGCTAGGAATCTTGGGGTAATATTCAAGGCTAACCTCAGTTTTGATAATGAAATCAAATATGTTGTTCAGTCGTGCTTTCTTCAGCTCAAGCTAATCTCTAAATTAGGTCATTTTTATCAATTGCTGATCTGCAAAAAGTTGTACATGATTTTATCTGTTCTTGACTTGATTGTAGCAACACACTTTACTTGGGTAAAGCGTGTTGCTACCCAAATAAAGTGTAAGAAATAGTGAGGGAGACAGCTAGGAAGGTACTTGGTGTGTCATCTGAACAGAAGAAGGAAGACAATGAGACTTGGTGATGGAATGAGGAAGTAAAGCAAAGTATACAGAGGAAAAGGTTGGCAAAGAAGAAGTGGGATAGTCAGAGAGATGAAGAAAGTAGACAGAAGTACAAGGAGATGCAACGAAATGCAAACAGAGGGGTAGCAAAGGCAAAGGCAAAGTTCTATGAGAGGTTTAACACTAAGGAAGAAGAAAAGGACTGTACATGTTGGCTAGACAGAGGGACTAAACTGGGAAGGAGGTGTACTAGGTTAGGGCAACCAAGGATAGAGATGGAAATGTGCTGACAAGTGAGGAGAGTGTGTTGAGAAGGTGGAATGAGTGCTTTGAGGGGCTGATGAATGAAGAAAAAGAGAGAAGGTTGGATGATGTGGGGATAGTGAACCTGGAAATGTGATGGATTAGCAAAGAGGAAGTGAGAGCAGCTATGAAGAGGATGAAGAGTGGAAAGGCAGTTGGTTCAGACGAAATACCTGTGGAGGTATGGAAGTGTTTAGGAGAGATGGCAGTGGAGTTTTTAACTAGATTGTTTAACACAATCTTGGAAAGTGAGAGGATGCCTGAGGAGTGGAGAAGAAGCATACTGGTACTAATTTTCAAGAATAAAGGTGATATGCAGAGCTGTAGTAACTCGAGAGGTATAAAGTTGACCACAAGTTAGATGCATTGGAGACAAAGCAGTAGAGGCGAGATTGAGATGGTTTGGACATTTTCAGAGGAGAGATGCTGGGTATATTGGGAGAAGGATGCTAAATATGGAGCTGCCAGGGAAGAGGAAAAGAGGAAAGCCAAAGAGGAGGTTTATGGATGTGTTGAGGGAGGACATACAGGTGGCTGGGGTAACAGAGGAAGATGCAGAGGACATCACACACACAATTTAGACAAAGCATATGACAGGGTGCTGAGAGAGGAGGTGTGGTATTGTATGAGGAAGTTTGGGGTTGCAGAGAAGTATGTAGGAGCGGTGCAGGATAAGTATGAGAGAAGTGTGACAATGGTGAGGTGTGCGGTTGGAATGACGGTTGGGTTCAAGGTGGAGGTGGCCCTTTCTTGTTTGCAGTGTTGATGGACAGGTTGACAGACGAGATCAGGCAGGAGTCTCCGTGGGCTATGATGTTTGCGGATGACATTGTGATCTGTAGCGAGAGTAGGGTACAGGTTGAGGAGAGCCTGGAGAGGTGGAGGTATGCACTGGAGAGAAGAGGAATGAAAGTCAGTAGGATCAGGATGGAGTACATATTCGTGAATGAGAGGGAGGACAGTGGAATGGTGAGGATGCAAGGAGTAGAGGTGACGAAGGCATATGTGTTTAAATACTTGGGGTCAACTGTTTAAAGTAATGGGGAGTGCAGAAGAGAGGTGAAGAAGAGAGTGCAGGCAGGGTGGAGTGGGTGGAGAAGAGTGTCAGGAGTGATTTGCGTTAGAACAGTTAAATAGAAGGTTTACAGGATGGTTGTGAGACCAGCTATGTTATATGGTTTGGAGACAGTGGCACTGATGAAAAGACAGGAGGTGGAGCTGGAGGTGGCAGAGTTGAAGGTGCTAAGATTTTCATGGGGAGTGATGAAGAAGGACAGGATTAGGAATGATTATATTAGAGGGACAGCTCAGGTTGGACGGTTTGGAGACAAAGCAAGAGAGGCTAGATTGAGATGGCTTGGACAAGGTTGGAGGAGAGATGATGGGTATATTGGGAGAAGGATGCTGAATATGGAGCTACCAGGGAAGAGCAAAAATAGGAAGGCCAAAGAGGAGGTTTATGGATGTGGTGAAGGAGGACATACAGGTGGCAGGTGTGACAAAGAAAGATGCAGAGGACAGGAAGAAATGGAAATGGATGATCCACTGTGGCGACCCCTAACGGGAGCAGCCCAAAGTACTTGTAGTAGTAGTCGTAGAGAAGAAGAGTTTATTGGGGTTTTTTGGAGGGGAGCATTTTAATTGTGATTGGGGAAGGAGGGAAGGTGATGTTGGATTTTGGTTAAATAGTGTAGTGTGTGGGGTAAGATGTAATGGAGATGGTATATGAGTATTTTTTGTTTGATTTCTTTGATTTGGTGGGTGGTCTGTAGGCAATACCGCATAGCCCTGTTTCAGTGCTATCAAGTTTGAGTTTTAATTTTTATTTTGCCTTGAGGTGTTCTTCTTTTGTTTTATAACACCATATTTAAGAAAGTGTTATAATGTCTGTTTTTAAAAAAAAAGAGGTGAAGAATTTAGTTTGTAACACCAGTTGTGAAGAAACAGACTGAATTTCTTCGGTCGGATGTGCTGACTTTAGGCTCTTGAAAGGAAAGCTGTTGCAATGGGCCTTATTTAAATAACTCTGTCAAAGATTTCATCGCTGTTTGTTTCAATAAAGAAATATATGTTTGAATGTCCAAAAAAAAGTTGAGGGGCTGAGGTCTGCTATCCAGACTAATCTGCTGAATGGTGTTTCTATTAAATCAAAATGTCTAATAGAAACAGAATTTAATAGAAAGTTCCTACTAAATCAGTTTCTATTAAATCAAAGTCAGTGTGGTCAAGTTACTCAGGGCTCATGCGCTGAAATGTGAAAATTCCCCCGGCTGTTTGTGGAGTTGATAGATGAGTCACAGACCCATCTGTCTGTCTCCCTACCTGTCTCTCTCCTATACTATATCCCTCTGTGTCTGTCTCTTTATTTTCTCTGTCTGTCTCCCTACCCATCTCTCTCATACTCATCTCTCACTGTCTAACAGCTGTTTCACGGAAATTCAGCAGAATTTATTTTAACATAGGTTTTTACAAGCTCTGCTCTTCTTACTGTCACAGTGCTTTTTAATCAATGAATGCTCTGTGTTAGACGAAGACACTGTAAAGTAAATATCTGTCTATCTGTCTGTCTAGCTAGCCTATCTGTCTGTCTTGGATTTTACTAACAGTTGAAGGCAGTTGGTAACGTTTAACAATGTATGTATTCTATGATTTCATTTATAAAAATAAATATATATATTTCTGTCTTGAAACCATTGTGGTGTGTGATATTTGTTGTTCTTATTTTTACTGTAGAACAGGTGTTCTCAAACTTATTACTCAAAGGTCCGCGACTGATTTTTATTCAAGGTCAGCAGTCTGAAACGATTGGCGATAAAAAAAAAATCAACTCACATAACTTTTAAGCAACATGCATTCAATTCAAGAGAGTCAAGATAGTCAAAATACATTCGAGCCTAGTGGGAAAAATGGCATTGTTAGCCTGCAATCAGTTTGTTGAACCTAGTTACAAAAGGTGTGATTGCCAGCCAGTGACACTGACACTGTTCTGCAAAGACCCACCCTACTCTGCCTCTTATTGGCTCTAACCCCAACAAAAACTTTTGTATCGATAGGCTATGCATTACTGTCATTTATGGTTGCGCTAGTTTCTTTCCTCTGCTCTCTGTGTTTCAAAGGGACCCCCCCCCCCCCCCACACACACACACACACACACACAGCGGAGAAGGGGAGAAACAGTGAAGCAGGTGAAGTGGAGATAGCGTTACTAATGTAACAAGTTGTCGACAACTCGTTACATTACTGTAAGTGAAATAAAAGCATCGCACCACCCCCAAAGCAAATTCTCCAGTGTATCATTAATGTGTGAACTTGACAGCAACAACACACAAAAATATTGTACTTTATAATGTATTGTATTCATAATACAAGGAATGGGCTGGGTCCGGATTGAATAGCCATTTGGTCTGGATGCGGACTGAGGTCCGGACTTATGGAAGAGCTCTTGTAGTGATGATGAGGCAGTACTGGTGGGGTAATGTGGTGGTGGTGATGTGTGTGTGAGGTGGATAGGAGGGGGCCAAATCCTAATTTCGCTTAGCGCACCAAAATGGCTAGAGCCGACCCTGGTCCCAGAAGTAAGCAATACCTGCACTCCCGTTGGCATAATGACCAGGAACAACAAAAGTTCAACATAAGTTTTGTGTCAAGAGTATCAGTAGAAATCCATTTAGTCGCACAGTATCCTTATTAATGTGAAAAATCCTACTGTATATGTTTTGAACACAAAAAAAAAAAAAGCTGCATGAGCTTAGATGTGGAAAACGCTTTCGATAGAATTGAATCGATATATGTTTTCAAGGTCATACACAGATGTTCTTTTCCTGAAATATTTATTCGTTTGAGCAAGTTAATTTATACAGACCAAAAATCAGCAATTTTAGTGAATGGTACACTTTCATCTTCTTTCTCTTTATATAGAGGTACATGATAAGGATGCCCCCTGTCACCACTGTGTTTTGCTCTTATTATGAATCCTTGACCGAAGCCATCAAATGTAATGAGAAAATAATTGGTATACAGAGAGAAGTATGCACAAAATTGTCTTGTATGCTGATGATGTTTTGCTTTTTTAGCCAGCCCAAGCACTTCTCTGCCAGAACTTAAGGTAATCAAAATATTTAATAGTTTTCAGGCTATACGATTAATTTTGGGAAGTCAGTGGCCCTATCAATGGGTAGGCTAAGAGAGGGTAGTAAAAAAAAATCTATTTCAGATCAACAAAGATGGTTTCAAATACCTTGGTATTTTTATCTCATATGAGCTGAAGCAATTAACAAAGTGTACTGTCATATGCTTACGGCCATACCATCCTGATAGCGCCCGATGTCAGCTTCTCTTGGAAGCTAAGCAGGGTCAGGCTTGGTTAGTACTTGGATGCGAGACCGCCTGGGAATACCAGGTACTGTAAGCTTAGGGTGACACGATGGCCCAGTAGTTAGCACTGTTGCCTCACAGCAAGAAGGTCCTGGTTTCGAACCCCAGGCCATCCCAGGTCCTTTCTATGTCGAGTTTACATGTTCTCCCCATGTCTGTGTGGGTTTCCTCTTTGTGCTCCGGTTTCCTCCCACCATCAGAAAGAGATTAATGTTAGGGTTAATCCTCCTGTTTGTGCCCCTGACCAAGGCAATGGAAAGAAGAACTGGAGTTGGTCCCCAGGTACTGCTGCTGCCCACTATGGGCATGCATTTAACCCCTCCTATGCAATAGGAGGGGTTAAATGCAGAGAACAAATTTCATTGTAACTTGTACAATGAAAAAAATGAAGTGGCTTCTAATATAGCACCAGTCATAGCAAAGATCAAAAATAATTTAGAGATGGTCTGTTCTTCGTCTCAATGATCAGATGGATTGCATTAATTAAAATGAACGTATTACTGAGGTTATTGTATCCATCCAAATGTTGCCAGCAGATACTCCATTAAAATAATGTTAGAAAGCTGCATAAATATTTATGTGAATTCATATAGGAAAATAAAAGACCAAGATTTAAATGAGTAAAACTGCAGCTTCCCATATCTAAAGGAGGTTTCTCTTTACCTAACTTTAGGTTATATTACTGGGCTTCTCAAATGAGACATATATGTTACACTGGATGGAAGAAGATTGTAAAACAATATTCACCGGTTTAGAATGATAGGGTGTGAATCACTATTACCATCTGATTTAATATTTATAGAGAGAACCAGCTTACATCCTATGATACAAGACAATTTTGTGGTTAAAAACATTTTAGGCACTCGGTAAAGAATATGTAGATATTATGTGATGATGGAATTCTTATTCTGTCCTGCACCTGTGATAAATAACCCTCACGTCCCTCCCTCTTGCATAGACACTGGATTTAAGAGATGGCGGGAAGTAGGCATAATTCATATAAAGGATCTGTTTGATGGATTGGTAATGACATCATTCTTGCAGTTGAGGACAGAGTATGGATTAGAACAAATGCAACTTTTTAGATACTTGCAAATGAGGAGTTACGGTCATTCTGTTCCCCACTATAAAAGGAAGGTTGAGATTAGTTTTTCTGAAAAATTGCTGGTCAAATCTGTCTATGCATAAAAAGACATTTAGTTATTTATATGGGGAAATTGTAAACTCAGAGAAGATTAATACCAACATCAGTAGGTGTTCCTGGGAATTGGATTTTGGGACCACAATAAGTCAGGACCAATGGGAAACAATTTTATTAAATGCAAAAAAGACAAGTTGCTAAAGAATGTCTCATGAAAAGAAATTTAAAGTCATTCATAAACTGCATGTTACGTGGTTTATAAGAGTCCCAGTATGATCCTGATCGTACTATAATCAGTCCAAAATTAATATTGGCAAAGCTACATATTTCCATGCTTTCCGGGCATGCCCAAATATTGTGGAATTTGTGAATAATGTTAAAAAGAAAAGTGATAAACCCAGGCATCTGTATTTTAGGATGAGAGGACACATAAAAGCATGATGTTAAGTATAAATATATATTGAGGATTTGTTGGTATGCTGCAAGTTTGTGTATTCGTCAAAGGTAGATTGGTGGTAAATGTATGTATGTAGTCAAGCAAGTCAATTCAGTTTTATTTGTAAAGCCCGATATCACAAATTAAAAATTTGCCTGAGGGGGCTCTACAACAATAAGACATCCTGTCCTTAGACCCTCGCATCGGATACGGAACAATTCCCTAAAAATTAAAAAAAAAATCCTTAACAGGGAGAAAAAATAGGAAGACACTTCAGGAAGAGCAACAGAGGAAGGATCTCTCTCCCAAGACGGACAACGTGCAGTGGATGTTGTGTGTACAGAATAAAACACACTTTAGAGAATACAATATTGAAAGAGGATAACAGAATTATAATAAAAGTATAAGATATATGAAGAGTATGATGAGGAGGATGCCAAGCAGTGTCCAGATGCAACCAGAACAGCCTAGGACCCGAGCCATACCGTCACCATGTAGACCCGGCAGGAGGACAGACTACACATGGACACAGGGGAGACTCACATCACACCATTCACATACATGGGAGAAGAGACAAGAAAATACATTAGTCACACATCGGACTGAGAGAAGGACACAACATTGAAACAGGATAACGCAATTATACGGATTTATAAGATATATAAAAAATGTGATGAGGAGGATGCCAACCAGCGTCCAGGTGGTGACCACCGTCACCATGGAGACCTGGGAGGAGGACAGACTACACGTGGACATTGGGGAGACTCACATCACACCATTCACATACACAGAAGAGAAAGGAGAAGACATCATTCAGAGGGAGAGAGAAACAGAAGGGAACAATTTGCAGTAATCAGAAATCTCTGTAATCTCATCGGCAGAACAGCGCTCGGTAAATTCAGAGACAGAAATCGACCCGCCATGCGGTACAGGTTGTGAAGCACTCGATTTAAAGGCAACTAATTGTAGATTAAGGCGAAAATATGAGTTTTAAGTTTGGATTTAAAAGATTCAACTGACTCTTGATTGTCTGACGACAGCCGACAGGTTATTCCACAAGAAGAGGGCCCATTAGAAAAAGGGCCTGCTGACTTCTTAATTTTGAGCCCTGTATTTTGAGAGCAGAGAGCTCGAGATGGAATATAGTAGTAGTAGTAGTAGTAGTAGTAGTAGTAGTATTGTAATCTGTGGGCTGTAGGATCATTACGGACAAAATTTGGAAGTCAGGATCATTGTTCCAGCTTTTCACCCTTTGGATTTCCCCCTTCCCTCTGTAATTACTAGGGAGCAGATGACAGGAATCTCTTGGGGTAAAATTCCTCCCAGAAGGAGGAATGATTTTCTCATCTGCTATGAGAAAAATTACCACTTCAAAATGCTTTTTTTAAGACGCTGTCTGTACTTTATAGATCTGAGGCTCGGGGGAATTTCTTCCAAGGATGACCTGAAATCTCTTTTGACCTATTTCCTCTCGGGACTGAAAGCTACATTGCGTCCAATAAATAAAGAAATAAATAACCGCATAATATTTTTAGCCATCTAGCCCTTGTCCCCATTTCTTCTCCCCTTCTGATTTGACGCCATATAAGGAATAGTATGCATGTTAATCTTCATTTTCAGCCCCGTGGCTATGTCCATGCTGTGGAAAGTTAATAACTTTTTTCTTGTTTTTACTCATTTTACTGTTATCTGTGTAAGTCACTTATGGTGCAGCCATTCAGTGGACTCCTGCAACAGAGCTAAACTATTGCCAAGACGTGCACAGCGGCTGAATACTGAATGTATAGTTATACGGTGGTGTTTATTCTACTATGTAGTGTGTGATCCACTGCCCTCCTATGCTGTTAGAGGTCCTGTGTGTCCGTGTACCATGTGTGTAAGTATGTACTGCGGAATTATGTTAGTTTTTTTTGAGGTGCTGTGGTTCTATGTTTGTTGTCTATATCCAGCAGCGGATCTAGAGAATTTTTCCTGGGGTGGCAAGACTGTGTCCCAGAGGTGGCAGCTGCCACCCTTTTGCCACCCCGTAGATCCGCCCCTGTGAGGGGGGAGGGGGATTCTAAAATCGGCGACTTCTGTTTGAGATGAGTTTGGTGCGGGTCTCATTGACCTTCACCATGCATGTACATAAAATATACTTTAAAAACATATTATCTGATTTATAAACGGGGTGGCAACAGGGGTGGTAAGACTGTGTCCCAGAGGTGGCAGCTGCCACCCCTGTTGCCACCCTGTAGATCCGCCCCTGTGTACATCTCTTGCTCAATGGCCTCCTGGGTAAATTCTCGTGCATTTCCTACAGCACTTTTCTAGCCTCAGCAGCCACTCAAAGCACTTTACGATAATGCCATGCCTCACTTTCACCTACGCACACACTCAGACAACCGAGCAAGGTAACAACCAGCTCAAGGACGCCTAACCCAGGAATTCTCCTTGGACGCCTAACCCAGGAATTCTCCTTGTTGAGTCAGCACTTTCTGTGATGGATGAAATACATTAAGTGACGTTTACATCTCTGTTGTGTCTTCGGGATCCAGACATACTTGACATTGTTCCGCACCTTAACTTTCCTTTGTTTCGTGCCTTTGGGAAGTGACCTGGAACAATTGGCTTAAAGTCAACAAGACTTAACAAACTTAAGTGCTCCTCCTCAAAGAGGCCCGCAAATGAATTTGCTCCAAGTCGTTATTTGTGCCTAACAGCGGCGGAGGTCCCCTTTTCAAGGAGAGATTAGGATGCCCCTGCTCTTTTCTTTTTTTTCTTTTTTTTTTCCAGGAGCGGGTGGTCGCCTAAAGCCCGGAACACGTTTTAAGACTTTTAAAGTCCTAACCGACTCAGAATGGACTCAGTATCACAAATGTAATGACGGATTTCCGTTGATTACAAGCCGAGGACTCGCTGCTTACGGCGTGTCATTCCCTGATCCGTTACGGAAACCCCGATTTGTTCAACGCATGCGCGAAAATGCGCCCACTTCCGGTCGGCAGTACGTCGAAGCAATATACGGAACTGTCAGACACGCGTTTTTCTTACGGGAACTCTGCCTCTGATTGGCTAGTTCTCGTTGCCTCCGTTGGTTAAGGTTAGGTTTAGGGTTAGCCAATCAGAGAGATAGAGTAGGGGCGGGTCTTCCCGGAATCCAGGTGGGACAAATAATAACGCTCGAAAACGGGTACGGAAAAAAAAATCACGCGTTTTTCTTATAAGGCAAAAGAATCCGTGATCTCAAGGCGGAGAAGACGCTTTTCAACAACGCCGTGAATCGATAGCGGTGACAGGAAGTAGACGCGTTTTCGCGCATGCGTTGAACAAATTCGGGTTTCCGCAACGATCGGGCGATGACGAGGTTCCCACGCTTGCCGATGAGCTAAGAGGACGTCCACGCTAACTCGGCTAAATTCAAAAACGCCTCTCTTTTTTTTCTCCTGTGTTTTGATCTTTAGTCTACCCCAAGCCGGTGTTTCTGAGCACTGGGAACAGAATGGCGTTGAGTGGACGATGAAGAGCAGCTTTTCGAAGATTCCTGACGTGGTTGTCGCAATGACAGGTAACCATGTTGGCTGACGTGGCCTGCGCATGCTCAGTAGGCGAGACCTCACCGGTTTCTGTTGTTCAGGCGTCCCGATGTGGACTCTGAACTTTATCCCCTTTTCCACCATGAAAAGAGTGTTTTAAGATTTACCGGCGTTAGTGTGGACGTACTCTCACATTTGTCCGGAATCTGCAGGGGCGATTCTAGGATCAGAGCTTTAGGGGTGCTGAGCAGCCAGAGTGCTGGCCGGCCAGGCAAGATAAATTTGGGGGGGGGGTGGATCAAACCATTTTCGAAGCATGGGGGGATGCTGTATTTTTGTTGTTAAAATATTACGTTTAAACCATATACTGGATATGGTTTTGACGTTTCTTCAGCTTATTAAACATGGACATACAGTAAAAAAATAAAAAATCTCTTCAATTTTAGGGGTGCTGGGGTTCCATTTAGGGGTGCTGCAGCATCCCCCAAAATGGGCTAGAAACGCCTATGGTCTGGATTCCAGTCCTAAAAACTAAACACGTTTGATACTGTTGACTGGGTGAAGGCTTGATCGGGAGGCAAGCGATTTGAATATTAAGATCAGTGGCGCCCCCAGAAATGTTTCATAGGGGGGGGGGGGCCAAATGGGGCCACTGAAAAACTTGGGGTGGCACTCCAAAACCAAAAGCCATGACTGAATTTCGGGAATTCTATGATACTGTTGTAGTATACTGTATAGGCTAGTTGACAACTGTCAATATGAGAGTTAAGAAAAATATACATTATTGATTTAAATGAACAGCACCTAATGTAAAATATCAGATAGAAGCATATTATGCATAGTCAGAAGCATATTCTGCATATGCGACTCGTGGCTGGGGGGGGCCCGGGATAGTATCAGGGTGGCCGTGGCCACCCCTTGGGGGCGCCACTGATTAAGATCGCTCCATATTACCAGATAAGGCGTGACAACTATTCATAGCGACCTGGCCTATTTTGTGCATGACTGTCCACCATCTCGAGAATCAGTCGTCACAGCCATATTAAGTTATACTAATTTGCCTTTGAATCATTTTGTGTGCTTCCAGTTCAAAAGGAATGGGTTGTATGTGAATTTTGAAGCACTAATTATCTGTTGTCGTCCTCTTGGTGTACACATAGCATTAAAACAGCCCCGTGTGGGTTATAGGGTTATAAAAAAAGTCAGAAAAAGGCTGTTTTTTTTCCACATTGAGGGAAAAAAAAAACTTCTACTATATTAATCATGGATAAACCTAAAATGTAAATAAATTCTGTATAGGGGCTGTGAAAGACATGAAATACTATGTGTTTGACTGCAGAAGTAACATTTCATCCCATTTACCTCCTTAGCAGAATATATCTCCTGTCATCCAGACGAGAGAGGAGTTCCCCGACTCCCATCTGGCCTCTCAACTGCGGGCGAGCGTGCTGGAAGGTTTGTGGAGGGGGTTTAAGGGAGGGGACGTGGACTCATGGTTGTTTGGTTTTACCCCGGGCCGGGCTGGCTAAGACTAAGCCTCTCCCTTTCCAGTTCAAGGGTCATAGGTCACGTGGCAGGGCCCAGGGCCTCTGAAATGAGCTGGCTTTTGGAGAGGCGAGGGGAGGACAGACGTTGCCTGCGGTGCACGGGTAGGTCACAGAGGAAGTATATTGCAAAAAATGTTACGCTCCAAAACTGCTCACTGGCTTAAAATGGTTGCATCCCGCATGTTTTAGTGGACATAGCGGACTCCTGTCTGCTCTTTCGGTTACCAGCGTTTGACTTTTAGGGTTAAGAAAACGTTTTTAAAATATAGAGTGTGCATTCTATGAAATTGCTGGCCGAACGTTAGGACCCTAAGTACTGCAAAGAGTACTTGCTATATCTATTTTTTGAAGGAGGGTTGAGCAATAATTCATTATTGTCATTTATCTGTTACTGGTGGTATTGTGTCAGGAGGAAATCTGGATATTGTCCTATCGTGCTGCACAATTTTGCTGTCTAAATGAATGGTAATGAGAATCTATGACCTAAAACGTGTAACAAAACGAGGTCTGAAATATTTGAGGGTGTATTATTCGAAACCTATTTTTGGTTATTTTTATTATTATTAATTTTTGTATATGTAAGCAGATAGCATTATATATATATATAATTACTGTATAACATTTCCTATAATTATCATAACACTCTTCCATATTGCCTAGCACTATTTTGAAGGGTATCGTAACCTGTTTCCATTCCATAGTGCAGGTCTTTTACGAGGGGATTAGGTGTCGCCTGCTGAAACGTTGAAACAGTAGATATCTTGTTTTGTAGCTAGACGGTGCGTTTTCTCACATGTGACACTGGACAGAATGAACGCTGGGGGGGGGGGAGTTAGTTAGCTTGAAAGCTTTCCCTCCATGGTACACAACCACTTAGATGACTTCAGGGCAACGTCATAGGGGTATGTAACCCCTGGTGAAGGGGTTAACAAGGCATTATGGTCATTACTGCAAAGAGGAGCAAGAGCCACCCCCCCCCCGCTTTTGAAAACTACCTTTAAATTATAGAGCTGCTGCATATCAATTTTCAGGACTTGGCTAAGTAGCACCTAAAGGCAGGCGAGTGTGTGGAGCTGGGAGACTGAACGTTGGCTTTGGGTCCTGGGTGTGGTCACTTTTGCAGATAAGGAGCGAGGCGCTCTGCTCTTAAGTCACGTGACACATTCATTCGGCAGGTCAAAAGTTTCCACCGTACGCAGCAGCGGCAGTGATGGATTAATGTGGATTCTGTGTACCATACATCCCTCCGAGGAGTGTTCTGCATCTGGTCCAACATCGGATGCAGTTTGGTCAAATAATTCTTTATGTCGACTTTTCAAGTTAAGTCAAGTTTTTATTCCAAGGACATTATCGCCGACAAGGTCTCAACACACACCACATTAAAAGGTAATAGAGGGTGTCCGGGTAGCGTAGCCGTCTATTCTGTTGCCTACCAGCACGGGGCTCTCTGGTTCGAATCCCCATGTTACCTCTGGCTTGGTCGGGCCACAATCAGCCGTGTCGGCGGGTGGTAAGCCGGATAGGGTTGTGTGTCCTGGTCGCTGAACTAGCGCCACCTCTGGTCAGTCGGGGTGCCTGTTCGGGGGGGAGGGGGAACTGGCGACGCACTACGTCCCCCTGGTGAAACTCCTTACTGTCAGGTGAAAAGAAGGGGGGGGGGAGCAGGGAAGAGTGGGGTAATTGGCCAGGTACAACTGGGGAGAAAAACGGGGGAACCCCCCCCCCAAAAGTAGTAGTTATTTCCAAGTTAAGATAAACAAACATAAAGAAATACATAAAAGATACCAAACAAAAGTGAAAATAAATACATAACATACATAGAGCATATACTGTACTACATACACAAAAAGGAAAGACACTAAAAGGTACTACACTGACTCTATACAGCATGTTACAATACAAGAAGGATGCTGAAGTTCCTGTGTTGTGATGATTCTTCTACCAGCAGAAATGATTTAAAAAGGTCGTAGTGGCAAGAAAGGAGATAACTTTTCAGCTCTGATTTAAACAGAATCACCCCTTTTATCACTGGGGCGACCGGGGTTTCACTCCTAGCTAAAACCACCATGAGCGGTCAAAATGACGGCCAGTTTTTAAACTCTGTATTCTGTCATTCTGACCGCTCAATGGTCGTTTTAGGTAGATCTTATAATAACTCTCTTTGCGTGCCATTGATCCAAAACTCATTTTAATGCAAATATATGCAATTTTAGGAGCATTTGGGTCTGTATCTTTTTCTTTTTTTCACAAGCTTTAAAAATTCAACTTTGACAATCCGAAACTGTCAAAATGACCGCCGTAGTCGTTCTAGTAGTTTTTAAAGTTTCGGTCCTTGTTTGGGACTGTTTCAGTGGTTGGAGAGGTGGAGGTATGCACTGGAGAGAAGAGGAGTGAAAGTCAGTAGGAGCAGGATGGAATACATATGCGTGAATGAGAGGGAGGACAGTGGAATGGTGAGGATGCAAGGAGTAGAGATGACGAAGGCGTATGAGTTTAAATACTTGGGGTCAACTGTCCACGGGGAGGTCGTGGACAGTTGGGGGGCGCAGAAGAGAGGAGAAGAAGAGAGTGCAGGCAGGGTGGAGTGGGTGGAGAAGAGTGTCAGGAGTGATTTGTGACAGAAGGGTACCAGCAAGAGTTAAAGGGAAGGTTTACAAGATGGTTGTGAGACCAGCTATGTTGTATGGTTTGGAGACGGTGGCGCCGCCGACGAAAAGGAGGAGGAGCTGGAGGTGGCAGAGATGAAGATGCTAAGATTTCCATTGGGAGTGATGAAGAAGGACAGGATTAGGAACGAGTATTTTAGAGGGACAGCTCAGGTTTGACGGTTTGGAGACAAAGCAAGAGAGGCAAGATTGAGATGGTTTGGACATGTGTGGAGGAGAGATGCTGGGTATATTGGGAGAAGGATGCTGAATATGGAGCTGCCAGGGAAGAGGAGAAGAGGAAGGCCAAAGAGGAGGTTTATGGATGTGGTGAGGGAGGACATGCAGGTGGCTGGTGTGACAGAGGAAGATGCAGAGGACAGGAAGAGATGGAAACGGATGAGCTGCTGTGGCGCCCCCTAACGGGAGCAGCCAAAACTAGTAGTAGTAGTAGTGGTAGTAGTGGTAGTAGTAGTTTTATAGGCCTTGTTGCGTTTGTTAGATTAGCAATATGTGTTTACTGCTTTGTCTCTATGAAGTTTAAATTGTTTAAAAATATTATTATAGTTGTTAAAATGTTAATTTTTCTGTCAGTCGTTTTCTAACAGACATACTACCATATGCAATGCTTTAATATCTCAATTGTGTATTTATCTTGAACTCAGAATATAGAGTTTAAAACCCAGCGGTCATTTTGACCGCCCATGGTCGAAGATCATGTCGTAACTTGATTTTTTTTGTGCAATTGATCTAAAACTCATTTCATTGCAAATATATGCAATTTTGGGAGCATTCAGGGAGCGGCAAGTCTGCATTCCTTTTTTTCACAAAGTTATTAAACTTTGAAAATCCAAAACCGTCAAAATGACGACCTGGATCGTTCTAGGGGACAATGGATGAAAACTCTGCTGCCCACCAGAGTGCTTGTTTCTCCGGGAAAGGCTGAATAGACTTGTGTTTGACTTCGTATCATGAAAGGAAATGGAGTTGACGTGGGAAAAATCTAAAATAGTTCACTTTTTTCATTCATTCACCTTCAGCTGCTTCTCCGGGGTCGGCTCGCAGTGGCAGCAAGCTAAGTAGGGCACTCCAGACATCCCTCTCCCCAGCAACGCCCACCAGCTCCTCCTAGGGGATCCCAAGACGTTCCCAGGCCAGATTGGACATGTAGTCCCTCCAGTGAGTTCTGGGTCTACCCCGGGGTCTCCCCCCAGTTGGATGTGCCCGGAAAACCTCCAAAGGAAGGCTCCCAGGGGGCATCCTAATCAGATGCCCGAACCATCTCAACTGGCTCCTTTTGATGCGAAGGAGCATCGGCTCTACTCTGAGCTCCCTCCAGATGTCCGAGCTCCTCTACCTATACATACATACAGTGGCTTGCAAAAGTATTCGTACCCCTTGAACTTGTCCACATTTTGTCATGTTACGACCACAAACATAAATACATTTTATTGGAATATTATGTGAAAGACCAACACAAAGTGGCACACAATTGGGAAGTACAAAGAAAATTATTCATGATTTCAAAAATTTTTTACAAATAAAAAACGGAAAAGTGCGGTGTGCAAAAGTATTCAGCCCCCTTTTCTCTGAGTGCAACCAATTGCCTTCAGAAGTTGCCTGATGATCGCTGAATGATCGAATGTTGACCTACTGACTAAATAGAGTCAACCTGTGTGTAATCTAATCTCAGTACAAATGCAGCTGTTCTGTGACGGCCTCAGAGGTTTGTTAAGAGAATATCGGGGCGCAAACAGCATCATGAAGTCCAAGGAACACACCAGACAGGTCAGGGATAAAGTTGTGGAGAAGTTTAAAGCAGGGTTAGGCTATAAAAAGATTTCCCAAACTTTGAACATCTCGCGGAGCACTGTTCAATCCATCATCCGGAAATGGAGAGAGTATGGCACAACTGCAAACCTACCAAGACACGGCCGTCCACCTAAACTTACAGGCCGAACAAGGAGAGCACTGATCAGAGATAGCCAAGAGGCCCATGGTGACTCTGGATGAACTGCAGAGATCCACAGCTCAGGTGGGAGAATCTGTCCACAGGATAACTATTGGTCGTGCACTGCACAAATCTGGCCTCTATGGAAGAGTGGCAAGAAGAAAGCCATTGTTAAAAGAAAACCATAAGAAGTCCCGTTTGCAATTTGCCAGAAGCCATGTGGGGGACACAGCAAACATGTGGAAGAAGGTGCTCTGGTCAGATGAGACCAAAATTGAACTTTTTGGCGTAAATGCAAAACGCTATGTGTGGCGGAAAACTAACACTGCACATCACTCTGAACACACCATCATCCCCACTGTCAAACATGGTGGTGGCAGCGTCATGCTCTGGGGGTGCTTCTCTTCAGCAGGGACAGGGAAGATGGTCAGAGTTGATGGGAAGATGGATGGAGCCAAATACAGGGCAATCTTGGAAGGAAACCTGTTGGAGTCTGCAAAAGACTTGAGACTGGGGTGGAGGTTCACCTTCCAGCAGGACAACGACCCTAAACATGAAGCCCAAGCTACAATGGACTGGTTTAAAACAAAACATATTCATGTGTTAGAATGGCCCAGTCAAAGTCCAGACCTATATCCAACTGAGAATCTGTGGCAAGATCTGAAAACTGCCGTTCACAAACGCTCTCCATCTAATCTGACTGAGCTTGAGCTGTTTTGCAAAGAAGAATGGGCAAAATTTCAGTCTCTAGATGTGCAGAGCTGGTAGAGACATACCCCAAAAGACTTGCAGCTGTAGTTGCAGCAAAAGGCGGTTCCACAAAGTATTGACTCAGGGGGGCTGAATACTTTTGCACGCCGCACTTTTCAGTTTTTTATTTGTAAAAAGAATTTTAAATCATGTATAATTTTCTTTGTACTTCACAATTGTGTGCCCCTTTGTGTTGGTCTTTCACATAAAATTCCAATAAAATATTTTTATGTTTGTGGTCGAAACGTGAGAGAATGTGGAAAAGTTCAAGGGGTATGAATACTTTTGCAAGCCACAGTACATATCTTCTCCAGTGGATAAAGCAAACAACAGGAGTCCATGTGGAAGTTATGATGACTTAGTGAGTTCACCTCTTCTGTAACGTCCAGGATCGTGGGCCTAATGTTTTATTTACCGCTTTGAATGACAAACTTCCTCGAGACTTCCTCTTTTCATGCCGGTGTATGTAATTATCATGACACGTATCACCCAAACATGATAATATCAGCTTAAAGCGTAATATCACAACACTTGAAGTCGTGCTCTTTATGCTCTTTACCCTGTTATGTTCTTCTTTCTCGTGTTTTTTACATTACTCTTAACTTGTAATCAGCGTTGAACCCCAATTTTTAAATATAATTTGTCGTACAGTTTATTCTTGTTTGATGCTGGTTTTATAGTTCACGACTCGGGAACACTTATTTGTCATTTCATTCTATACACCTGCGCACGTTAAATGAAACAAAATATCGTTTCCCCCAGCCCACAGCAGTGCAACACAAAGACAAACCTCCCTAAATACAAAAATATCCAAAAATTACATGAACACATATATGAAAACTTCAAAAAACTACAAAAACATATATCCAACATATCAAAAGAAAAAAAAAAGTTTTCCATTGTCCAAGAGGGCGAATGCCAGGATGACTGTCGGAACTGCCAGTCTGCATGGGCCCACTGGACTGGGCCCACCGAATGCAGCAGACAAGGCTCCCCCAGCCGATCCAACACCAGCCCTCCAAGCCAGACATCCTCGACACACCTCCTGGGTCCTCCACACAACAACACCAAAAACACAGTCAACGCCTGGCGAGGCCGCCGCCAGACCGCCCAGCCGCCGCCAGACCGCCCTTGGTTTTATCGGAATAGCCGGTCTGCGCATGCTAACAGTTAGCTTATCCTGCCCAGCTTCCGCGTCCTGTCAGTCCGCCCTCAGTGGGCGCAGCGCCGGGCAGGGCCGTGGTCCCTGGGCCCACAGGACGTAGCAGACCCAGCTCTCCCAGCCATCAAATCTAAACGCAAACTTTAGACGCAGATGTGGGCAAAGATACTGCATGGACGGTACTGGGTGAGGCCGCCGCAAACTTAAGTTCGTGCCGCCATCTTCCCGCACCGGTACTGGGTGAAGCTGCTACAAGCGTGAATTCGTGCCGCCATCTAGTTCTATGATTACTGAATATATAATTATAATGATATATAATTATAACTTGTAATTATATTATATTGTAATAATATAATGAATCATAACATAGTTCTATAATTACTGAAGATATTGTATTGAAACTTGAAGACAGTCTGTTTCAAGTGTTGGGTATCGTAAATTTGTCTCCTCATTACTAGATAAAGATGAATAATACTTTTGAAAGATAAAGTTAAACTACATTACGTAAAGCCTGTAGCTGTGCTATCATACGGTTTTAACAGTTCACACGTACTTCCCATTGGGGTTGTCAGGATTTATCTCTTATTTTGTATTTATTCTAAAAAAACAACAGCCCTGCTTTCTGAGATCATGTTTCCAGAGTGGACGTCGTCTTTGTTCTTCATTTTGGGTTTTTGGCACCTCACACCTTAATCTTCATTCGACTGGATGAACTCACCAGTAACCCCCCCCCCCGCCAACAACTCAACGTTTACCGCCAAACTCTTCCTGTGATGATGTTAAGCTCTTGAGTTCGGTCCAGCTCTCATTAGGAGGCCGAGTCTCGCTGGATATTTGTGTAAATCAGGTTTACAGCTTCTCGGCGTTGACTTCTCACAGCACGCTTTCAGGTTAACTATGAGCATCACCTCCGTCTCTTTGAGTTCATAATTGGCACCAGCCCTTGGCGGTTGATTCTACCTGATGGTCCAAGACATCCTAACCATCTATATGGTAAATAGACCGCATTTATATTGTGCTTTCTTCGAAAGCACTCACACACCGATGGCCGTGTCAGCCAGGCAAGGTAACAACCAGCTCATCGGCAGCAAGTAGGGGTTAGGTGTCTTGCTCAGGGGCACCTCGGCATTTTTGCCGGGACGAGCCGAGAATCAAACCGGCAACCCTCAAGTTACCAGACGATCTGCTCTACCTCCTGAGCCTCTGCTATCCCAAAGCATATCTCTCTCTCTCTCTCTACCGCCATGCTGCAGGACATCCATCCATTATCCGAACCGCTTATCCTGCTCTCAGGGTCGCGGGGATGCTGGAGCCTATCCCAGCAGTCATTGGGTGACAGGCGGGGAGACACCCTGGACAGGCCGCACACACACATTAATACCTAGGAACAATTTAGTAATGTCAATTCAGCTGACCTACATGTCTTTGGACTGTGGGAGGAAACCCACGCAGACACGGGGAGAACATGCAAACTCCACACAGAGGACGACCCCGGGACGACCCCCAAGGTTGGACTGTCCCGGGCCTCGAAGCCAGTACCTTCTTGCTGTGAGGCGACCACGCTAACCGCTGCGCCACCGTGCCGCCCTACTGCAGGACCATCTTAAACAACCAGTCATTCGATCTTCTAGAAGAAGAGAAGAGGACACGAGAGACTTTATTTGTCTTACAGCTACAGGCTGTAGGCTGCAGACGACCGCACGCCTCCTCCGATACATGTGGAGTCGCCAGCCGCTTCTTTTCACCTGACAGTGAGGAGTTTCACCAGGAGGACGGAGTGCGTGGGAGGATCGCGCTATCCCCCCCCAGCCCCCCCCCCGAACAGGCGCCCTGACCGACCAGAGGAGGCGCTAGTGCAGCAACCACAACACATACCCACATCCAGCTTCCTACCTGCCGACACGGCCAATTGTGTCTGTAGCGACGCCCAGCCAAGCCAGAGGTAACATGGGGATTCAAACCAGCGATCCCTGTGTTGGCAACGGAATAGACCGCTACGCTACCCGAATGCCCGGCCATATTGTTTCTTCCTTTATCCATAACTGTCTCAAGATCCATGAGGGAGTGGTCTAATCTTAATTAATATTCATGAGCTGACCTTTGAAGGGTACAAGCAAGGGTGGGCGGAGTTTCATATTTTGACGATTTGATCTGATTGGCTGTATGTAAATGAGTGTCTCTGATGACATCATGAGTGTCAGGAAAAAGATTGGGTTAGAAGCTGAACCGGAAGGAGCTTTTAAAAAGAACATTTTAAAATTTGAATTCTACCTTTTGTTTTTTCAGTAAGAAGGAGACGGTACAAAAGGCATGGTCAGTCAAGTCAGGTCAGTTTTATTTGAAAAGCACAATATCACAAGTTACAGATTTGCCTCAAGGGGCAGTGGTGATTAATAATATTAACAACTGGTGTTTGAGAATATTCCTGCTACCATTTCAGTCCAACTTAAAGTTATTTTTCCCTATGTTGGCATTACCAGCCATAGAGGGCAAGTCACCCCACTTTTTTTTAAGAACGTATCGTAAATTTGTCTTTCTTTAAAGAAGAGAGTATAACCAGTGTGAAACAATGAAATGATTTCATGTCCAAAGTATTTTGGCCACCTTTCTGAGCGGGGCGGGGGAAAAAACAGCTAAATAAGAGTTAATATAAGATTAAATGACTTGTTGGAACAGTCATTTTTTTTGCAGTGTGCCAAGCGAGCTGCAACTGGCAGAGAGGGCCGCGCAAGTCGGCTGAGCTGTAAAATTATCCCATATTCAGGTCCTCTTTTATTTGCCGGTCTTTTCTTTCGTATGTGATCCTCACGATGGCATCTAATCATTGCCCGACTTTCACACCACCGGCCTCCAGCCCCAAGGCCCGGTTCGCCGGCTGCTCTTTCCCCTCCGCTGCTCATCTCCATTATTCCCAGTCGGAGGACCCGCAGAAGGAAAAAAAAAAAGAGTGGGAAAAACCTCCCCCCTCACAGCAACCGGGAACTAGTCTTATGAAGGAAACTGGGAGTCTTTTTATATACGTTTACTGTTAGTGTTAGCAGCCATTTATGACTCCGCTGGCTCCAGTGACGTGGGATACGGGGCCAGGGGAGAGCCGGTCGTCTCCTCCAAAGCTATTTAGCGTCTCGTAACCTTGAAGCCTTTCCCCTTTTACTGCCATTAAACTGCGTCTGGGAGTAAAACCCCCTGTACCGGCCTTGGACTTAATGAGGCTCCTTCCCCACCACTTCAAATGGTCCGGGGTGTCGGAGCGTGCTCCTTTGGAAAAGTTCTAACACACTTCCTGGCTGGCTCTTTTCTACCCAGAAGCAAAGCTCCACACTTTCACAGCGTATTTGTAATTATGTCACGTGGGGACGGACCAATTACGCCTCAGATACACTGACTGTCTGCTGAATCATGACAGGGGCTGTCACCCTACAAGAAAGCCAAATGTCACGAGTCCACGACTCGCAGAAGCCCGGGTTCGAGGAAATCGAGACTCATTTCGGAGGAAATTGAGGCGTTTGCAATTTCAGCAGCTGCGAAATGTTGAAATGTTGTGAGGCATTGTTTTGTATCATTTTTTCTATCCGTTGTGTTTACCATTTCTACAGTTTTTAGGGCTATAGTTGGGACACACAATGCACATTTTCATTCACGTTTACTTATTTGACAGACGCTTTTATACGAAGTGACTTCCAAGAAAGTCAGCAATTGGCAGATTAAAAAGATGTGGTCCCAAATGGCGTTCTACAGCACTACGTGGTAATGTCATTGAAGTACTATGTGAAGTATTGTTACTCATACATTTGCTATCATGTCATAGTACAACTATTTGAAGCAGTGGTAGAACATTTGCTATATAATAATCTTATAGTAATGCAATATGTAGTAGTAATAGTAGCAGAGGCAACTTGCTAAAAAGTAGTCATATCGCAGTCAAGAGGACATCAGAATCAGAAACACTTTATTTGTCGTTTCCCCCAGCCCACAGCAGTGCAACACAAGGACAAAAACACATATCCAAAAACTACAAGAACACACATATCCAAACTAACACATATATCTATAAACTAAACAAAAAAAAATCACTGTCCAGGAGAACCAACGCCAGCCATGGTGACTGTCGGAACTGCCGGTCTGCATGGGCTAGCAGTTAGCTTAGCCTGCCCCGCTTCCGGGTGCTGTCAGACCGCCCTCGGTGTTGCCTCCTGGGGCAAAGCTCTGGGCAGGGCCGTGGTCCCTGGGCCCACAGGACGCAGCAGACCAAGCTCTCCCATCCGATCCAGCGCCAGCTCCCCCAGCCATCAAACGAAGGCCAACTTAGACGTGGACAAAAACACTGCATGGACGGTACTGGGTGAGGCCGCCGCAAACGTGAATTTGCGCCGCCATCTTCCCACACCGGTACTGGGTGAGGCCGCCGCAAACGTGAATTTGCGCCGCCATCTTCCCACACCGGTACTGGGTGAGGCCGCCGCAAACGTGAATTCGCGCCGCCATCTTCCCACACCGGTACTGGGTGAGGCCGCCGCAAACGTGAATTTGCGCTGCCATCTTCCCACACCGGTACTGGGTGAGGCCGCCGCAAACGTGAATTCGCGCCGCCATCTTCCCACACCGGTACTGGGTGAGGCCGCCGCAAACGTGAATTTGCGCTGCCATCTTCCCACACCGGTACTGGGTGAGGCCGCCGCAAACGTGAATTCGCGCCGCCATCTTCCCACACCGGCACTGGGTGAGGCCGCCGCAAACGTGAATTTGCGCTGCCATCTTCCCACACCGGTACTGGGTGAGGCCGCCGCAAACGTGAATTCGCGCCGCCATCTTCCCACACCGGCACTGGGTGAGGCCGCCGCAAACGTGAATTTGCGCTGCCATCTTCCCACACCGGTACTGGGTGAGGCCGCCGCAAACGTGAATTCGCGCCGCCATCTTCCCACACCGGTACTGGGTGAGGCCGCCGCAAACGTGAATTTGCGCTGCCATCTTCCCACACCGGTACTGGGTGAGGCCGCCGCAAACGTGAATTCGCGCCGCCATCTTCCCACACCGGTACTGGGTGAGGCCGCCGCAAACGTGAATTTGCGCTGCCATCTTCCCACACCGGTACTGGGTGAGGCCGCCGCAAACGTGAATTCGCGCCGCCATCTTCCCACACCGGCACTGGGTGAGGCCGCCGCAAACGTGAATTTGCGCTGCCATCTTCCCACACCGGTACTGGGTGAGGCCGCCGCAAACGTGAATTCGCGCCGCCATCTTCCCACACTGGTACTGGGTGAGGCCGCCGCAAACGTGAATTTGCGCTGCCATCTTCCCACACTGGTACTGGGTGAGGCCGCCGCAAACGTGAATTCGCGCCGCCATCTTCCCACACTGGTACTGGGTGAGGCCGCCGCAAACGTGAATTCGCGCCGCCATCTTCCCACACTGGTACTGGGTGAGGCCACCGCAAACGTGAATTTGCGCTGCCATGTCAACCCGAGTGTATTTTGTGTAAGTGTCTTGAATCGTAAAGAAGTGGCGAATAGCAGAATCATTGTACAAAATAGATTCCCATTGATGCATATCAGTATGACGGACAGGCTGTCGTCGTAAGAACACGAAGTGTGAAGTGCAGATAAAAGGAGGATGCGGTAGTAGACACAGACAATAGTGGCGTTTTACGTGAGGACAGTCGTAGGAACCAACACCAGCAGTGTTATTAGATAGTGTGCTGTTCTCTGCAGAGTGCCAAATAATTAAAACATTAATATATTCTGAGGCGAAACTCGTTTAAAGTGTGTAGCAAAACGGAGCTTTAAAGGAGGTTAACGCCCAGTTCCCCGGCCCTAATCGTTACATGGCAGCAGCAGCAGCCTGCTATGTTGGCATACTGGCGAAGAGCGGTGGCGAGCCAAGAGCGAGTACGAGGCTCATCCTGTGATGTGGAAAATGTAATTACAAAGCAGTTACTCAAACACGGGCTAATCATCAACACACCCCGTCCACACCTGAGAATGAACTGTACTGCTGCGCACACTGTGAGGAGCTCGCTCGCGCTCTCTCTCTCTCTCTCTCTCTCTCTCTCTCTCTCTCTCTCTCTCTCTCTCGCTCGCTCTCGCTCTCTCTCTCTCGCTCTCTCTCGCTCGCTCTCGCTCTCTCTCTCTCGCTCGCTCTCGCTCTCTCTCTCTCTCTCTCTCTCTCTCGCTCGCTCTCTCTCGCTCTCTCTCGCTCGCTCTCGCTCTCTCTCTCTCTCGCTCTCTCTCTCTCGCTCGCTCTCTCTCTCGCTCGCTCTCGCTCGCTCTCTCTCTCTCTCGCTCTCTCTCTCTCGCTCGCTCTCGCTCTCTCTCTCTCTCTCTCTCTCGCTCTCTCTCGCTCGCTCTCGCTCTCGCTCTCGCTCGCTCTCTCTCTCTCTCTCTCTCTCTCTCGCTCTCTCTCTCTCTCTCTCTCGCTCGCTCGCTCGCTCGCTCGCTCTTTCTCGTTTACATGCGCACACACTTTCCACACTTTCTAGCTGTCTTTCATAGTCTCTTAAGCTCTCTGTCTCCCTTTTCTCTTTCTTTCTCCTCCTCCTTCCATTCACTTTCTCTTTGTAGTTGCTTTTCCTCTTTACTCTTTCACACTGCCTCTCTCTCTCTCTCTCTCCCTCTCTCATAGTCTCTTAAGTGCTCACTGTCTTAAGGTCTCTCTCTCTCTCTCTCTCTCTCTCTCTCTCTCTCTCTCTCTCTCCCTCTCCCTCTCTCATAGTCTCTTAAGTGCTCACTGTCTTAAGGTCTCTCTCTCTCTCTCTCTCTCTCCCTCTCTGATAGTCTCTTAAGTGCTCACTTTCTTAAGGTCTCTCTCTCTCTCTCTCTCTCTCTCTCTCTCTCTCTCTCTCTCTCTCTCTCTCATAGTCTCAAGCTCCCCCTGTCTTAGTGTCTGAAGGTCTGTCTCACTGCCTCTCTCTCTCTCTCTCTCTCTCATAGTCTCAAGCTCCCCCTGTCTTAGTGTCTGAAGGTCTGTCTCACTGCCTCTCTCTCTCTCTCTCTCTCTCTCTCTCTCTCTCTCTCTCTCTCTCATAGTCTCAAGCTCCCCCTGTCTTAGTGTCTGAAGGTCTGTCTCACTGCCTCTCTCTCTCTCTCTCTCTCTCTCTCTCTCTCTCTCTCTCCCTCTCATAGTCTCTTAAGCTCTCCCCGTCTTAAGGTCTCTCTCTCTCATCGCTCTCTCTCTCTCTCTCTCTCTCTCTCTCTCTCTCTCTCTCTCTCTCTCTCTCTCTCTCTCTCTCTCTCTCTCTCTCTCTCTCACACATAGTCTCAAGCTCCCCCTGTCTTAGTGTCTGAAGGTCTGTCTCACTGACTCTCTCTCTCTCTCTCTCTCTGTCGCTCACTGTCTCTCTCTCTCATAGTCTCTTAAGCTCCCCGTCTTAGTGTCTGAAGGTCTCTCTTTCTCGGTCTCACTCACTCTCTTTCTCTCTCTGTCTCTCACTCTGTCTCTCAAGCTCCCTGTCTTAGTATCTGAAGGTCTCTCTCTCTCTCTCTCTCTCTGTCTCACTTCCTCTCTCATAGTCTCTCAACCTCCCCCTGTCTTAGTGTCTGAAGGCCTCTCTCTCGCTCTCCCCCTCCCTCTCTCTCTCACTCTCTCTGTGTTTCATCTCACATCAGACAGCCAGTCTGCAGCTCCTCCTCTCGCCTCGTCACCTCATCACTTTGAAAACTGGGAGGATTTGTGATTTTTGACCCCTGGCAGTGTCCCGCTAAATGTCAACGAGAACGCCCTTCATTCGCCGCCGTCTCCTCTCTCCTGCCACCACCTGCAGGACCCCCCCCTCCCATCTCCCACATACCCCCATACAGACCCCGTTCACGTCTCACAAGGCTACAGACCATCAAAGCCGACCAGAGGAGGAACCAAAGGGAGATGGGGGATCTTTACTGGTCGGGTTCAGTGGGTTTGTTCACTGCTGTTGCTCCACGGCAAGAGAAACCGTCATGGAGGAAAGTTAACCGAGAGGCAATTTCTTTATCTGTCAGTTTTCCTTGCAAACAGATTACCGTTGAGGGACAGCGCTTCTATATATGGGTGTAAGGAGTAGGGAAGACTGTCCTCTTTCACATTTCCACCACTGCTTTATAAAGGCTAGCATGTTTAGCTTGTGTTTTATTTATTCATTCTGTTTTATTTTTTTTATTTATCGTTTTATATTACCTTTTAGCTTTGCACTTTTACTTAACGTAAAGTGCGTTGCATTTTAATTGCGGAAAGTTTGATTGATTGATTGATTGATTGCTCCATCCTAAAAGAGGGACCTGAAGATGAGCAGATATGAACCAAAACCAAATATCACCCAAACACCAAACAAATGCAGTCAAAAATTACATTTTTTTGGAGCAACCGGGTAGCATAGCGGTCTATTCTGTTGCCTACCAACATGGGGCTCGCCGGTTCGATTCCCTGTATTACCTCTGGCTTGGTCGGGCACCCCTGCAGACACAGTTGGCCATGTCTGCGGGTGGGAAGCCGGATGTGGGTACGTGTCCTGGTCTCCTCTGGTCGGTCAGGGCGCCTGTTCAGGGGGGAGGGAGAACTGGGGGATAGCGTGATCCTCCCACACTCTACGTCCCCCTGGTGAAACGCCTCACTGTCAGGTGAAAAGAAGTGGCTGGCGAGTCTTCTTGTATGGGAGGAGGCATGTGGTAGTCTGCAGCCCTCCCCGGATCGGCAGAGGGGGGGTGGCGCAGCGACCGGGACGGCTCGGAAGAGCGAGGTTATTGGCCGGGTACAATTGGGGAGAAAAAAAGGGGGAGGGGGGGGGGGCTTTTGGTGCAGCACTGTAATGGCAGGTCTGGGTGCTGCGTGCCGCCAAGGCCCAGCATCACAGCGAGCCGAGCGCCAACGCTCCCCTCATGGCTAAACAACGCTCACCTAATGGCTAAACAACGCCCCGCTAGCACAGTGCCAGTTAGCCGCTCGTCACGTGAAGCAGCCTTAAGGGACAGGTGTCCGTATGAACGCTTGTATGTTTTGCTTATGGTTGAAGGTGTTGGGGACGGGATACGAAACCAGGGTGACAGCTGAAGTTGGCTCTGGTAGTGTTGATATTAATTATTCTTATTATCATGGAGCTCGTTATCTTGGCTGGGTCACAGTAGGCCCCGCTCCGTTCTGACTGAACCCGTAATTCAACATGAGCCCAGAGCACAAACAGTTCCTGCAGCCGGCATCAGGTTCATGTGTGCTGACTCGCCTGGCTGCTCGCCGACTACCTTAAAACTGTACTATCGCGCAAATAATGTTTAACGAGCGTGTGACAATATTACCCGGGGAGAGGGAGCGAGGGGAGATAGGGAGTTGTTCATTAAAAGCGCCAAATTGATTATTTCCTTCCTGTTGTTTGCTCGTCGTACAGGGCTTTCGGGTTTACTTCCGAAACCGAGCTCGCACAATGCCCTTATCTCGCAGCAGAGCTGATTGTGTAACCGTTGCCCTCCAGTTATCGCTGTACCATGGCCAATGTTAATAGCTGTTTCACTTCTTTCTTTCTCCCCCCCCCCCCCCCCCTGGAATTGGCACTTGCCTCGGGGCATCCGTCAGATGCATTGGAACCGGCGACCGGTTTGTGAAAGGAGATACCGATTCAAAGCAGCGGGGTAGACCTCTGCGAAGGCAAACACGGCCTCGGCTTCTGCAGAATGAAGCGACTCCCGGCGACTTGTTTGGGCACGAGCGCCAGCCGAGCGGGCTGCACGCTAACGCTAGCTCGCCGCGCGGGACAAGGGAACCCGCTCGCGGGACGCTCGGGGCAAACGCGCCCTAGAGAAATCCCGAAAAGTGTGAGTTACCGCGGCGTGGCTCGCTTGACCCGACGGGAAATACCTGTTTTAGTGGCCTTCTGCTGGAGCGAGGCCTTTGAGGTGCTGAAGACAGGTCCATTGTGTTGCTGCAGCACACACCGCAGCCGAGCCCGGGAGGATATCAAAGCAAACAGCCACACCTTTTGTGTCGGTCATTTAGTCGCGTTAATCATACATGAAACGCACTCATGAGCAGCCATTCACCTGTGTCACTTCTCTGTGATTAATGTCAGTGCAGGTGTGTGTGTGTGTGTCTGTGTGTGTGTGTGTGAGATTTCATGTTCTTACACCCCCACCCCCCACCCCCCAGTGCCCATTTAGTGCAGATTTGGCGCTAGTGTGTGTCATCTCCGGCGACTTCTCACAGTACAGTCTTCTTATATGTGTATAAATAATCACAACGCCCTGTGTGTAAAATGCTGAGGGATGAAAAGGCGATGATGTCATGCGTGTTGTGGCCTTTCACATGCATGTGCGCACACATGCATGCATGCGTGCATGCATGCACGTATGCGTGTGTGTTTTTGGAGCTTGTGTGCGTGCATGCTTGCACGCACACATATTTATGTTTATGGCTCAATGACCTCAGAGCCCATAAAGTGTGTTAGTTTGCATTTCCAGTAACCAATATCCACCTACACAACACACACACACACACACACACACAAAAAAATTCTTGAGAGGAAAATCCAAGAGTTAAAAATACCGAGAGCTGACCACACTGCACATTATGACAAGTTAAGTTTGAAAAAAAGTAGATTACCTTGGGGGGGAAAGTACGTAAATGAACTTGATTACGTCAAGTTATGTGAAATAACGTCACACGATTAACTTCATTCACGTGCTTTTCCCCCCAGGTAATCGGTCTCCTAATTATTCTGTTCTGAGGTAAGCTTGACTTCTAGAAGGTACAGCGGATCTACGAGTCCAGCCGTGGACGCGTCACAGGAACTCGGACACGCGGGGCACGTCAGACGGTACAGCATGGCTGGTGATTACAACACCCACTCACGTATAGGCTGCCGTATATCCGATAATATTAAATTACGGCAAAAAAAAAAAAAATGAGGAAAATTACAACGAACTGCCTCCAATGTCGTCCATTGCATCCGGTGTCTGACTTCCGTTTGCAGCGAAGCTTCCGCTTCCGCTCGGGAAGAGCTGGGAATACTTCCGCTCGGGAAGGGCTGGGAATACTTCCGCTCGGGAAGGGCTGGGAATACTTCCGCTCGGGAAGAGCTGGGAATACTTCCGCTCGGGAATGGCTCGGGGATGCTGCCCCGCTGCAGGTTTGTGAGTAGAGCTGATCGCGGGTCACTGCCTTTCTTGCAGGTTGACGAACTTTGATTCCCATGACATCTCCGGTCTAGAATAGCCGTTGACTTGACAACCGATTTATTGTAAAGTTCTTGAACCGGTGGAAAGCCAAAAGCTGTGTAGGTGAGACTTTCTCTCGTTGTGAAAGGTTCCCCTGCGAGCCGGGGGGGGGGGGCTCGGCCTTCCCAGAGGGCCCCTCGCTCCTCTTGTTTCGACACAATGCCGCTCCGCTCAGAAACATCCTCCAAACTAAATTACTTATATTTAATAAAGTTAAACGATCCCATTCCGTGGCTGCATTTTTTTCCACCTCTTTAAGTACCAAAAAAAAAAGAGAGATTCTGAAACCGAATACAAAATTATACGAGGAGTGAAGATGGATGGGTTCTGCATTGTGCCAAATTCCCTTCAACCTGGCATACGTAGAAAGCCATGAGTTGGATAAACAGTAACATCATCCATACTCACATTTGTGTTTTATTTGGCAGACCTTTTGCCTCATATCTTAGATCTTGTCTACCGCCATTTAGGCAAAGCGAGCTGGCGAAGGGTGTGTTTGCGTAAGTCACACATCCAAACTGGGTTGCGCCGCTGGTAGTAGGGAGTTCGTGAGTCATCTGAATTCGTTTGACCCTCGGATGAGGAAAATAATCGTTTCAAACACTTTGTACAAAAAAAAAAGAAGAAGAAGAAGAAAAAAAAACGCTGTACAAACTTTTATTTCCACGAGTCGTGATGGTCTGAGTCAACATCCTCGGCAACAAGTGCACGTGGGAAACGGCCCCGTCCCGGTTTACCCCAGGACTCGTGAGGAATCCTCATGAGTCCTGGTTTACCCCAGGACTCGTGAGGAATCCTCATGAGTCCCGGTTTACCCCAGGACTCGTGAGGAATCCTCATGAGTCCTGGTTTCGTGGCTAATTGTACAAAGTGTGCTGAATTCTCTCTCTCTCTCTCTCTCTCTCTCTCTCTCTCTCTCTCCGTCTCTTCCCCCTTTCCCGTATTCCTTCCATAACATTGCCAAAAGGACTTTTCTGGAATTCTGGAACCGCTGGTGGTTTTCCTTGTTCACGCCGCTTCTCTGTGAGATTTCCAGACAGTGTTTAGTCACGCAATAGTACACTTATTATTATTATTACTAGTAGTAGTAGCAGTACTAGTAGTAGTAATAGTTGTAGGAGTAGTAGTTTATTGATAGGAATGGTAAAGTTCATTTCAATTCGGGCATCCAGGTGGCGTAGCGGTCTATTCCGTTGCCTACCAACATGGGGATCGGCGGGTTGAATCCCCGTGTTACCTCCGGCTTGGGTCGGGCGTCCCTAAAAAGACACAATTCAAAGTCTGCGGGTGGGAAGCCGGATGTGGGTATGTGTCCTGGTCACTGCACTAGCGCCTCCTCTGGTCGGTCAGAGCGCCTGTTCAGGGGGGAGGGGGAACTGGGGGGAATAGCGTGATCCGCCCACGCGCTACGTCCCCCTGGTGAAACTCCTCACTGTCAGGTGAAAAGAAGCGGCTGGCGACTCCACATGTATCAGAGGAGGCGTGGGGTAGTCTGCAGCCCTCCCCGGATCAGCAGAGGGGGTGGAGCAGCGACCAGGACGGCTCAGAAAAGTGGGGTAATTGGCCAAGTACAAAATGGGGGGGGGGGGGGGGGTTGACTACAATTCATCAACTAAAATGTGGCTGATGTGTTGCACAAAAAGTTTGTAGACTGCTATTTCACAACTTTTGTCCCTAGTCTGGATTTTGGTTCAGCTACAGCTAACAGGCACGACAGCGCTATCTGTCTCATTACACCTCACTTGTGTAAGATGTCTTTTATTTTATTTTATTTTATTTTATTATACAGCTCTATGTTGAATACTGGATTCTGGTTGGTCAGCTGAAGCATTCTGGGGTTGGTTATTTCTGAGTTGCAGACCGTTTTCAAGCTGCGGCCTTACCACCGTCCCTGTTCTGATCCAAACTAATGCGCTTCGCAAAGCCTTTGTAGGCTAATGTTAGCCAGCTAAATATACAGCTTGTGGGCCAGGAAAACAATTTTAAATTATTTTTTCGATCAATTTATTGACTTCTTTTGTGAGGTAAAGATATGTAATAAGTGGGATAATTCATGAAGAGGTGGTCGTCTGTTGAAAAATAATGACCAACACAGAGGCGAACGGCCCATTATTCCAAAACCCCAAATGTCCGAAAAATGTTCCATTGGACTGAAAGCCCATTTGTGGGACAGCCAATTATCCAAAAAAAAATGCCCACTGCTCCAAAAATGCTCACTCTTGCTGCAGTTTTGAGTTCAGTGACTGCCGGTGTTGTACCGAATTCTGTTTCCCCTTCAAGATCTGTTTCCCCCTAGCCAGAGTTCAGTACAACACCGGGATGCTTGATTAACCTTAACCTAATCTTAACCCAACCTCAGCTTCAACCTAACCCTAACCTTAACCTAATGCTTACCTTAACCTTAACATAATCAATAGCTAAGCTAGTTTCCATAGGGGGAAACAGATCTTGACGGGGAAACAAAGTTCGATACAACACCAGCAAGTTCGGAGTTGCTTCCAGTCTCGTTGTGAATCATTGTTCTGAACTGGCCAGAGATAAATGCAAGCTGATATTTCTGGTGAAGTCGAGATGACAGTCTCACAAGTGCTTATAACTTTCCGTTCATGAGAATTAGCAGTTAACGGTGTCTTCACATTTGCACGTCAAAATGCACCAAGATATTAAGGGCTAACGGGCTGTCAGACAAATTGGCTTCCGGTGCAATGGGACATTTTCCAGATTATTGGGGTTTTGGAATAATGGGCCATTGGAACAATGGGCAGTCCTGCGAAGAACCTCCCAATGTGCCGAAGAGGGGAGATCCCCTTCGAGTCCGACACGTGTTCACACTTGCCCCCCGACACGGAAAATACCTGGAAGATTTACAGGTCGGGCTGCACGTGTGAAAGGGGTTTATGTTAAGAAGGGCCGCAAACGTAAAGAAAGAATAATCTTACGCGCCGATCTCCCTCTAGGAACCCTCTCCTGATACTTTATGAGTCCGTTCCTGGGTCACAGGAACGGTGCTCTGCTAAGTCGGGTGACCTTTGACCCGCTGTCCTACTAGCTGCTTGCTGTGTCGGTAATCCAAGAATTGGGAGGCTGTTGCACATCTGTCCTCGCTGTTAGTGGCCCGAAAATGTATAACAAAATATTTGTCAGTCTGGAAGCTGCAGCAGTAACTATGGCGATGACGGGTTTTGTTTCTTCTGAGGAATTTGTTTATGCAACAGAAGTGACTGTCCCGAGCGCCTTGTTAATATTAGTCGCATGCGTCGCTCATAAATTGCGTCAGCGGGATGCACATCTTGAGCGCAAATGCACGCCGGCTTGTAAATCTCGCGCCTTCAGAGACTAATAATAACAAATTTATCTGTGGCGATGGCGTTTCATGTGTCCGTGTGATGTAAACCACACCAAAAGCTGTCATTAATGGCGCTTTTTCGTGGCTGATACAAAGCGGGGGGGACTTGAAAGCGGCTCATTATTCAATATTTACACATGGCGCTTTGTAGTGCACTCCACAGAAGCTTTCCATTTAAAACTTGAAATCCATCAGAAAGCCCCCCCCCCTCCTCCCTCACCCCCTCCTCCCTCCCCGCGCGCCTCTCATCTTGGGGGAATAATGAATCTCCCACTATTGCTTATGGCTTTTCTTTTTCTTAGTGATCGGTAGTTTCTTTTGAAACTCCGGGCGGTACGGAGCCGTTATCGGTTATTAACACGTTTCAAGGCCTGCGAAACAAAAACGCCTTTTCGCCTGACGTAGTGTTTAGGTGCGAGGATACGCAACGTTCGCGCAAATCAGTGAGGAACCGGGGGGCGAAGAAGGCCGTGCGATGAGGGGTTTTTGTCTGCGTCGGAAATTTAGGGTGCACAAACACATCTTCTGTTTTGGAGCGTGCGTAAGGTCCGTTTCCGTGGCGGCGGCGGTGCAGTAACGAGTTATTTTTTCTGTAAAACGTATATCCCTTACTCGAAAACTCAAAAGGGCGAAACGCCGAAAAGAAAACACGGATAACGCCGTAGATCGGTTTCGTTCGCCAGAGCCCTGCAACAACACCTCGTATCTCACAACAGCCTGTCCGTGCAGCGGTCTTCAGCCTGGACCCTCGCCACCGCCGGAGAATAATGAATGCTTTCAATGCTATAAATGCACTCAGGATCTTTTGCATGCTGAGTGCACATCCTGTGAAAGGGAATATTATGTCTGGTGCTAAATTTTCATTAGCACAATAGTTACTGGCAGCACAGTACCGATATAATAACGCGGTTAGGGGGTGACATAAAACTGTCACGGCACCTGAAATGGATGGGCCGTGGCCAGAGGGGGGGCTGAGCTGGACCTAAATCAATTTGAGAAAGGAGGCCGGACCGGTGAGAGAGACTGGCGGAGCGGAGAGGAGGGAGGGGGTCATTGGGGTTGGTGGTGGAGGAGGAGGAGGAGGAGGGGGTCCGGTCTGTTAAGAGTGTGCACCCCTCGGACTTGAGTAGGGAGGGAGGTGTTTGTGTCTGTCCGTGGAGGCTTCCTACACCAGGGTGCCAGGGAGGCTCAGGAAAGACTCCAGCCTCGGCTCCCCTCCTCCTCCTCCCTCCTCCCCACGGATGCACTGCTGGCTCCAGTCGGGCTCTGGCTCTGATTAATAGCCACCGGAGGTGTCCAACGATGGCTGATAAGGGACCCCCGACCCTCCTCCTCCTCCTCCCTCCTCTTGTGTAACAGAGGGGCTCGTAACAAGCTAGCTCTCCCTCTCTTTCCCGTCCTCGGGGCGCTCGGGGGAAGCCAATTAAGAGCGTCTTAAAACTGGGGAGCAGTGACAACTGGTCTGGCTGAGGACTAGCCTGTGTGACAGCCGTGTTTACTGCCAGCAAGCTGCAGCAAGGGCAACCCAGAATCTGCAATTATGCATTGAAATTATGACTGGGGTTAAAACAAAATATAGCTAATAAATTATATATGTTATTCCGCACATTTGGTTTGAATTTGGCATCGCACCATGTCTGTGTCATGTACTTGTGTTTTAAAGACATCGGGAAACGACACTCGGAGCTTATCTTGTTTCTGTAATGGGACATATTTCCAAGTGAAACGGGGTTTTAGGACAGGGCAAATGGGGTTTGATGGGATGGTGCAAAGCGTTGGATGACATTGGCGGGATTGTTCCTCGCCTGCCCACTCGGACTTGGTGACGCAATCACAAAAGCTTGGCTATTGCTATAAAATGAGTAAAAAAGGGATTTTGTGATTTTTAAAATGTCCCCCCTTTTTCTCCCCAATTGTATCCGTCCAATTACCCCACTCTTCCCGAGCCGGTCGCTGCTCCACCCCCCCTGCCCCTCTAGGCTGCAGACTACCACGTGCCTCCTCCAATACATGTGGAGTCGCCAGCCGCTTCTTCTCACCTGACAGTGAGGAGTTTCACCAGGGGGACGTAGCGCGTGGGAGGATCACGCTATTCCCCCCAGTTCCCCCTCCCCCCTGAACAGGCGCCCCAACTGACCAGAGGAGGCGCTAGTGCAGCGACCAGGACACATACCCACATCCGGCTTCCCAACGGCAGACACGGCCAATGGTGTCTGTAGGGACGCCCCACCAAGCCGGAGGCAACATGGGGATTCGAACCAGCGATCCCCATGTTGGTAGGCAACAGAACAGACTGCCACGCTACCCGGACGCCCTTGATTTTTTATTTTTGGGCACAATTTGTTGAATATTGGTGCACAATCTGACCGGGGAAATGAGTTAAAGAGGTGAAATTCGCTTTTAATTTCACCTCATCCTAAACATCCTTCTTCACGGGCCGTTGTGTTTTGAAGGGCCCTGGCAAGGTCAAAGTTTAGAGGGCGGCGCTTGCTGCCGAGGCTCTCCCGGGAGACACGGTCTCGGCTGACGGGCTAATTAGTTAATCAATTTGTTTATTGAGTCGGATTCTTGTTAATGCAGCCAGGCGTAATCATTTACCAAACAATTCACACGGCCCCCGACGCCTCGCCGGCGGTTCGTTCCCAGGCCCATCGAGAGAGCGGAGACAAGAACAAAGGGATTGTTGAAAGGATGGTGTGTGTGTGTGTGGGGGGGGGGGTAGTGTGTGTGTGGGGGGGGGTAGTAGTGGGGGGGACTGAACACCAGCTTATCCCAGCAGCGGCGGAGAAACTCTTATTTTCTAACTTGATGGCCCACGTTACAGGTGATCAAAGGTCCGAGCCCGGCGTAGGGGGAGGCTTAGGGCTTCCCGGTGATTTGTAAGCAGGAAAGGACTTCTGACATGAAAGACAGCTTAAACAGCGGAGGAATAACAATAAACCAGCTGTAAAACGCTCCTCGTCGCGGCTGAATTGATGCGGAGGGGCCGGCTCCCACCACCATTCCTCTCTTTCTTCTGCTGTGGGTGTCTGGTATTTCCTACCGAGCCGTTTCTACAGTCACATGCAGCCAGACAAAAGGCGACATCTGAGGGGGTGGGGGTGCCCGGGGTCTTAGGGGTAAAGAGACGCTTTTGTGCCGAGGTTATTGTGAAATGGGATGACTACCATTTCCTTTTCACCCGAGTTATGTTCGAAAATTTCGGTCGTGTTCTCGCACCATGACAGAAGTGTGGTTTTCCTATTGAAGGATTAGTTAAAAAGTGCAATTTCAACGGCCTGGTTGATTACCAGCAGGAAAGGAGGTCCCTCAGATGTAACACGTGCAGCCCATGTGGATGGCGCTGCAGAGTGAAGGATGCTAGCATTTCTGTTGTGTTTGTTCTCGGGTTTTATTTGTTATTGATAAAGCATAGTAGACCTCAGTTGTGCCATGCAAATTTGTTCTTTCGTGTTTCTTTTTACATTTCTGTTTCTTGCCCTCTTACCTCTACCTCAAATCCACTTGTGTCGTCCTGTTTGTTATCCGTTCGTGTTCTGTACTTGGTGCTGTGCAAAGCCTGCACGGCATATGTGCTAGTTTTTCTGGACTGCATTTATTTTCCTTGTCTTTTCTGTGGTTTAATCTGCTTGGTGGTGCACACTTCAGTTCCCACACAGAAAATAATGTTATCTTATCTGATCTGATCTGATCTGATCTTATCTTACCGAGGTTTGCAGTGACGCTGTCCCAGAAGAGGTCATTCAGGAGCCTTTGTGTTGAAGTACTATGTATATGTAACGACCACGGATGCCTAGACTCGCTAGCCCGTTGGCTAACGGGTCGGACCCTTTAGTTGACTGGTTAGTGCAGTCGCCTGTGGTGCGGGGATATACCCGGGCTCGATTCCCGGCTGCCCCCGGAATTCGCTACATTGGCGTCAGAAGTGGCCTCATGGTCTCACCATCCCACTTGCAAATTCAGGGGGCAGCCGGGAAGGGAACCCGGGTTGCCCACAACACGAGTGACTGCGCTAACCAGTCAACTGAAGGGTCCGACCAGTTAGCCGAGGGCTAGCGAGTCTAGGCATCCGTGGTCGTTACACTACCCCCCTCCTTTGGGAAGCGCGCCCCTGCGCTTCAGCATACCAGCTGCCTCACGCCTCTGGATGCACGCACTTCTGATGGCCTCACCATCCCACTTCTGACACCAATGCAGAAAAATTCAGGGGCCAACCGGGAACCGCCGCAGCCGGGACACGAACCCGGGTCTACCGCACCACGGGCGACTGCGCTAACCAGTCGACTAAAGGGTCCGACCCGTTAGCCAACCGGCTAGCGAATCTAGGCATCCGTGGTCGTTAAGTGTACACTGAGATCTATACAGTAGACACATTTTAGGTGCATAGTTGCTGCCGTATATGGATGCTGGCTATAGGAAATGAAAAAGTGTTCCGATACGGACGGTTCAGGTTCCGTCACATTCCTTTATTTTCGCTCCAAGATGTGCTCTGCTGATTCTCCGAAGCCACGCTAAAGATACAGAAGTAACTGAATGAGCCTGACCCCTTTCAGCGAACACTATCATACTTAAGCCAGGAAGCAAGTTTCATCAGTGACAGTTGAAAATACCCTTGGCGGGTGCTGGACAGCGTCACGGCGTGCGGCGGTGACATGCGTGATGTGTTGGTGTACTCTGTGACTGAGATTTAGCCTGATGCCCCCCTCGCCGCTGGCCATGTTCAAAAGCACCGTCGGGGAGAGATGGGTGGGAAAAAAAAGAAAGAAAGGAAGAAAAAAAAACAAGTCTAAACTTCCTGTGGGAGGACTGTGGCTGCTACCCATCACAGCTGGAATCTGTGGGGTCACATACCAGGGGAATGGTAAATATTTAACATTTAATTTCCTCACTGTAAGGTAGACCGGACACAGAGCACAGCCAGAAACTCCATATAGAAGGCCGAGGCAGGCCCTGAAATAGGTGAGGAACTCGCACGGGGGGAAGGAGATATATATTGAAGGGAGGTTGTTAAAATATTTAGGCAGAATTCCCAGTCTCTCTGGACTTTATTCCAACAGTGTCAATATTGATGGCATTTTTAATAATGCATGGTGAGAGGAGGGTCCGTGCAAGTCAGACAAGACTATGCAGAACAGAACTTATATGGTGATTCACATAAATACCGCATGATAACGCCACTGTTGAGAAAACTCGGACGTTTGTTATGCGGCGGCTCTTATTAAGCAGCCTCCCTGACCGGCTTTATGGTGTTTCCACACTTTCACCTGCTAGTTCCTGACTTTAAAAAAACAAAAAACAACAAAGCTCCCGTTGTAAGCTACTTGGAAAAGAGGAGGAGAAAAAAAAAAGTAAAACAGACCGACTTTAGCCTGAAAATTCCAAGATGGCGGCTGTGTTCCTACCCACTTGTGCGATATACCCCCTTTACTTTATGAAGAGTCTATTGTCCTCTAACCTAGTTTCCTAACAGATGATTCATAGTCTGTCAAGGCTAGATCTGAAGTGTACACAGCGCGGGGAGACGGTCAAATGACCGACTTGTCCATATACCAGCTCAGACAAAAGGAAAGCTAAGAACCCAGCCTCGAGGCTACATGAATACGAAGGCAACCTGACAAGTTTTCTCTTTCTTTCTCCCCCCCCCTCTCTTTTTTATTTTTTTTTAGTCATCTGGCAGGGATTCTTTTAATATTAGGTGCTGCGATGATATCGATATCAATGAGTCCGTGTTCAAAGCCGCTCTTGTACATACCTCGAAGATTTTCCACATCCAATCCCGATGAGGAATGTCTATATTCGACCGAGGAATAATACGCTTGTGGTTGTGGATTTCTTTGTATCAGGAAAATGTTGGCTGTTTGGGACAGGCATACAGTTCGTACAGACATTGTTGGGACTTTCCAAGCTCGCGAACATTAAATCCTGCTTATGATGGTTGTGTAAAGCTCATCTCGTGTGTGCTTGGGACTCGGTGAGTCTTGGACATGAGCTGTCGCATGTCAGTGCATCGTCCATCTACTCGGCCTGCTTTATCGTGAAATATTTTCATTTGGGTTTAGTCGGGCAGCACGGCGGCCCAGTGGGCAGCACTGTCGCCTCACGGCAAGAAGATCCTGGGTTCGAACCCCATGCTGGCCCAGGTCCTTTCTGTGTGGAGTTTGCATGTTCTCCCCGTGTCTGCGTGGGTTTCCTCCAGGAGTTCTGGGTTCCTCCCGCCATCCAAAAGACATACATGTGAGGGTTAATACTCCTGTCTGCGCCCCTGAGCAAGGCAGTAGCAAAGAAGAACTGGAGTTGGTCCCATGTACTGCAGCTGCCCGGTGCTCCTGTACAATAGGATGGGTTAAATGCAGACAGCGCATTCATTCTAAGAATATAATTCGTTGTAAGCGACAATCACAAATTAAAGCGGCTTTCTTCTTCTTCTCTTCTAGTATGCGACGTCATATTGTACTACTGTGACGTGGCGACCCTCTGTTATCAAAGAAGCCCTTGATTGAACCTGGATGTATAATGTTCTCTATCACGATCTGAAATGTCCTTCGGAGGTGGTGTTATGACGAGTTACTGTAGAGCAGCTGAGTAAGAAGAGGTTGGACATTCTGTTTGTCTGACAAATCCAAAAACAAATGGCTGAACACGAATCTCCTACGCAGTGGAAATACCTTCGGACACGGTTTGCCGCTGCCGAGGAAACTGAACAGTCATGGAAGCGAGAGGAAGCAGGAATGACTGTGTCTGGACTCCCTCACAGATATCCCTCCAGACTGTTTAGTTGACTCACTGGATGACGCAGGCCGCCGCATACTTTGACTTACTTCCTGGAAGTCAGCACCCGGGGTTGCCTTGAAATTACTAAAAGAGACCATCATCCTACTCCCAGTCATGGAAACAGTGAAAACACGCTCAGACTCCTCGCACAGACGTGTGCACCGCACATCCAAAACGTGAAACATCTGGAGCTTATTTTCAAATAGGCTTATTTAGAAATTTGCGGTGAGTTACTTTGGCACCCCGACTTTCTATAAATATTTAGCTCATGAACATTCAGAATAAGACGTTTTACGAGTGAAGGGGATTTCTGTGAGTGCCAAAGTTGCAGGTGCTTTCAAACTTACACTTAGGTTTTGGGGATCATTAATGACAGGCCACCAAAGGCCGTTGGGTTTAGGTGGGGAAAAGGCCTATTTTTACAGCGGCTGGAAACATATAGGAGGACATTACTGAAATCACTGCTGTGCAGAACTGTGTACTGACAACATCTATTTTGTTGTGCCGGCTTGAGTCATTTGGGCTAGATTTATTTCCATGTCTTTAATACTTCAGTAGTCAATGTGTATATAAGGTCCCGTGAACACCCCGCTCCTGTACTGCCTCTAAAATGGCCTGCCTACATTTTGTAAAAACAGAAGCCTTTGTTGCAAAGTGTGTTGGGACACCTCGGTGTGATAACGCACTTTAAACGAACTCCAACTTGATTTGACGACTTTGCATACGACGGCCTGCTAGATTCTCCACGGCAAACTCGACACGCTGGTCAACCATCGCAGAGGTGTCTGTTAAGGTGTGCGGCTGGGAGAGCTGGCATTGGATCGGCCTAGGGGGTTTGGTCTGTTGCGTCCTGTGGGCCCAAGGACCACGGCCCTGACTGGAGCTGCGCCCGAAGAGGAAACACCGAGGGCGGTCTGACAGCACGTGGAAGCAGGGGCAGGCTAAGCTAACTGCTAGCCTATGCAGACCGGCTGTTCCGGCAGTCATGGACAGTGATGTTTTGTTTTGGTTAGTGTAGATATATGTGTTTGGATATGTGTTTTCCGGTTGGGATCACAGCTTGGACAATGGATGGCTGGATGGATATATGTGTTCTTGTAGTTTTTGGATGTGTTTTTGTCTGTGTTGCACGGCTGTGGGCTGGGGGGAAACGATGTTTCATTTCATTTCATGTGCAAAAGTGTGTGAAAGGAAATGACAAAGCGGTCCAGATTTCGTTCTTATTCAAAGGAAATGGCTTCACGCTAACGAGTTAGTCGCTGCATCCGCTAGCTAGTGGCAACAACGTGCTAGGTGAACACTCCTTATTGCTGGTATTGTTGCTAAGTGATGACTAAAGCCCTCTTTGGATAATGACTTCTTTTTTTGGGGGGGGGGGTCATCTTTCTTCCATAGATTTTGAGCTGTTATTCCCCTCTGGCATCTCTAAGCGTTGAAGTTAGCACCATGCTAACATTTTAATATTTATATTTTAAGGTTATGTTGATCTATTCTGTCTTTTCTTCTTTTGTCATCACCTTGTATTCTTTTCACTTCATGCGAGGCGTTTTGCACGGCACTTTTAGGTCGTAAACGTGCTGTTTAAGTAAAGCTTGATGGTTTATTGATAGCCTGTCGGTGCAGGCGCGAGATCGTCCCCCCCCCCCATTAAAAATGACAGGACGAGCTGCTTTTCGACACGTAACCTAATTCTAACCAAAAAAAAGAAAAGATGGTGTTGAACATGTCGGGGGTTGGGGTGGGGTGGGGGGGTTGTCTCCCACACCGGAGGCATCCTGTTTATGTGGCCGTGATCGCTCTGGGGATCGGCTCAGGGCCGCGTAAAGGCGGACTACGACCCAACAGCTGGGAATGGCCTCCGGCTCTGACGAGACATGCCGTTCCTATGACAAATACCCACAGAGCAACAGTAACATGTGTCTCCCCCCCCCCCCACCACCACCACCACCACCACCGCCCACCACCTCCAGCCCTATCCCAAACAGACACCCCAATACACACACACACACACACAAAGCTGAGCAGTGTACCTAATGAACAGCACACTTGGGGCTCCAGGCTTTGTTTTTTTTTTCTTCTTCTTCTTCTTCTTTTTTTTGTCGGAGCGGTGAGGAGGGAGAAGACGGCCCCCGGTGACCTCGGAGGGCCATCTGAGATAATAAATCTGTGACCCTGAGTTCCGGAGTGCTCTGGGCAAGGTCGGGGTGGCAAATTTCCCACTTCCACAATATCAGATGTTAACGGTAATTCCTTTTAGCCGATGTGTAATGGTGCAGGAATGCCTTCTCCCCCGAGCTCATCGAGGGCCGGTGGAATCTGTTGAAAATGTGTGACAGCTGTGAAAGTTGGCCGGCCCCAGCCTGTGAACGTATACGATCTTGGACGCGGTTCAGATTGGGGGGGGTGGGGGGTATATGTTGGGGTGACTGATTGTGTTGAAGCTCGTTGGCTCCTTCCGTTTCTCTCTCGCTCGCTCTCTCCTCTTCTTCTTCTGTCCTCTGCTCCCGCGTGACCCCTTCCTGTCGTTTTCTCGTCTTCGCTTTTCTTTTTTCTTTTTTTCGCTCCTGCAGGCGTGACCGAGGAGAACTTTCCCAGACACTCAGAGGGAGGAGCATCATTACACTCAATATATTTCTGCATATTTGATGAAGATAAATTATGCTGAGAAGATGTGCCGTCTTGAGTTCATTTAAATGGACGTTTCATCTGGTAGTCATACACAGTGGGTCTTTTTTCTTTTCCGTTAAACATTTTCCCGGCAAAAAAAAAAAAAACGGCATTAAACTGAAGATTTAGAAAGTCTAAAACAGTGTTTCTCAACCCAGTCCTGAAGGACCCCCTATCCTGCATATTTTCTTTGCAACCCTGAATAGGTACCTGTTTGTAGTTATTCAACCAATCAGCAAGGAATTTTGTCAGATGTTGCACACCTTGCATAATTAAGTGCTGCGAGATGATTGGTCGAGTAAGTACAAGCAGGGCTACCTATGCAGGGTTACGATGAAAATCTGCAGGATAGGGGTTCCTTGAGGACTGGGTTGAGAAACACTGGTCTCAAAGCTGCTGATTGTTGACCATGCCCCGCTGGACAATCAATCTATTTATTTATTTATTTGTCTGTATTTATTTTTTATTAGCATATTCATTTACTAACAAATTTATGCATTGATTGGCTTGTTTCTTTATTGATATTATGTTTATTTACTTCTATTATATCCGTCTCTTTATTATTTTTAATTTTTACTTATTATTTTCACTAATTCATTTAGTGATTGATTGAGGAATATGCGCCATGTATGCAGCCATGCATGTTCATAATTCTGCTCATAACCACCTGTGACTCCCTCTACACTTCATCCTCGAGCGGGCGCAACACCTCTTTTTTTTTTTCCATTTGTCATTTGATGGACAGTTTCATGAACAACACAGAGGAGTGCTTTTCAGCATGGCAGCTCACAGTGGGGAATCAAACCTTGAGCGTGCTGTACATGCTGAACACAGTTACCCTCTCCTCATACAGCCTCTTCTTCTTCTTCTTCTTCCAGCCGGTTTCATTATCCTTGGGGATTTTAACTAGAGATGTTCCCATACCATGTTTTTCCGTCCCGATACCGATTCCGATACCTGAACTTGCATATCTGCCGATACCAAATACCGATCCGATACCAGCGCTTTAACTATATATATATATATAAATAGATATGTATGTATCTATATCTATGTAGATATAGATACAGATAGATATAGATATATAGATATAGATAGATCTATATCTATATATCTATATATATATGTATATATAGATATATAGATATAGATAGATATATTTGGAGTGTTTGCAGATGATCTTGTGGTTTGTTTGCAGAGAAACGGTTGCAGATCATTCTGCTTTTAAAGTGTCTCTCGTAGGACACGCTTTTATCTCACCTGCACAAACTGTGCTTACTCTCTCTTATTTTGTTGAAATGTATAATTTGTTATTGCAGAAAAGCTCAAACCTCTCCCTCTTCTCAGCTGTCCCATGGCTTGTTTTGGGTGGTGCAGAGAAAATTAAAAACAAACCACACGCTAACTTCTTCATTTTTGAGCCAGACAGCGTTAGCACTTCTGGGAGTCATGATTCTAAAAATAACCTCAACCTGAAACACTGAAACTTAACCACAAACTGCGTTGTGGTGTTGGAGAGCTGCAAAAGCGTTCACAGATGATGGTTTGCCATGCACACTGCATCCAGAGGCAAGCTCCAACCTGCTCCCAGAGGTCAATGAAAATCTATTTTGTGGCTGCAGATCCTGTTTTGATTTTACAAATACTCAAGAAACGTATGCAGCGCCTCATCTGGCTTTTAAAAAGCCCAAATCTGCAGGAAATAAGGTCCATTGCACACCAAATGTGTTTTTTGGTTTTTTTTGCATGGAGATTTCACACATTGAAAAATAAATACGACCTCAGCTGACCTGGACCTGTCCATTAAATTTATACGCCAGCTCCAAAAAAAGCATTCATCGTGGATGTTTCTGGAGCACTTTATTTTTTCTGTGTGTTTTTTTCATATCCATCAGGAGCCTTTCAGAGAGATTTTCAGACCACAATGACGCTCTTATCAAAAAAATAAGTACAAAAAATTCAGACTCGGTGTGCAAAGGCCCTAAAAAGTTCAGTTGTGGTGAATGAAAATGTAAATTCACAGAGAGCACTGGGTTTTCCTTTCCTCTGTTCATGTCGGTTCAATGTCAATTAAGGTAATTGATTATCCTCCTAAAATTCCTTCAACTCCCAAAATGCCTTTTCCCTCCTGTTCGGGCCGATGTAGACTAAATGTGATGCTTTGTGGGAAATGTAGTCAGAGGCATTGACAACAAACCCAAACCCATCCCACTGCTTTCTTTTATAAACAATTTATTTCATATTATAAAGTGCTGAAAACATTTCTACAAAGTACTTCTATGATGATAAGTGGTTTTATTTTCAAGTCAACAATAATAACGCGGCCTCAAGTAAAATTATAATGTTGATGTTGTGTGGGGGTCAGTAGGGGTGTTATGATCCATTGATCTGGATCAATGGATCGATTCAGTGATTAATGGTGCAGTATCATCGACGCAAAGTGAAAACACTGGTCCATATCATCACCTTTAAGAGATGCCTAGGATGTGAAAATTGTAAAGCTCAGTATGTCTGAACCGCTGACGGAACCTTGTAAAGCCGCGGGGATGAGGCAGGGATGTACATGTTCATGTTCATATTTGGTAGGTCATCAAGGGCTCGATCAGTTAACTGACGAGAACATTTGCGCGTAAACACGAGAAATGTGGCACCTTATAGTGAACAACAGGACGTCTGTTTCTGTTCTTTCGATGAAAAAGAACGGATTGTTTTTCATTTAGATGTCTGGAAGAGCTCCGTAATAAAATTGTCAAATCACATTTTAGTTGATTTTTATGAGTTGGCATCGCTGTAACCGGTTGCGTTAAACAGGCATGTGAAATCGACCCCGAATCGAATCGAACGGGGATCGTATCGTGGCAGGCCTCATGGTATCAGTAAAAGATCCTGTCGTAGTCCGGATAGTCGACATAATGTCATATCGTGACGGAACTCGTGATTTACAGCCCGAGGTTTCGGCGCAGTGACTTGGCCCTGTGAGACGTGGCTGAGTGTTCAGGACGAGACACAGACCGTCCCGTCTCTGTTAGCCATCACACTTCACCTTATATCGAAATAAATCAATTAACCACATTAATAAATTAAGATTCCTTTCCAGTTGCTGCGATTTCTCAAGCTGCTCGGCAGACAGCTGTTGCCATCTGCAAGTTTTGTGAGAGAGAAAGGGGAGAGGGAGGGGGGGAGAGGGAGGGAGCGAGGGAGGGAGGGGGAGAGAGTGAGAGAGGACATGTTTTTATGGATCTCGGCTTCCACGGCGATTAGGAGCACCTTCTCTTCTCCCTTCCTCACATGTTGCATTTGAAAAGGAGGTTGAGGATTAATAATTGGATTAAATGGAGCCGGTGACATATATTGTGCTTTTCATGGGCGCGGAGTACCCCATCCCCCCCACTCCCCCCCCACCCCCAAAAGTTCTCAAACTACACCAGCGCCAACACACCGTTGACCACCAATTCAAACTGAACGTTATAAGGCACACATTTTACACAACTGCCCCCCAGCTCTTCGTCCTGCTGTGACCGTCTGTCCGATTCCTCCGGCCTCGTGTGACGCACATGTAGGAAGACACCCGCACCAGTTGTCGTCCGCAGAGCCGAGGGATGTTTGAAAGCGTCATAATCAGCCTGAGAGTGGGGACGGGGGGGGGGGGTATGAGGAGGGCGGTTGTTGACAGCAGATAGTATTTCTCCCTCCGTAGACAGAGGACTCTTTGTTGCCCCCCCCCCCTCCCTCTCTAAGAATGGCTTTTGCTTCGCAGTCGTGGCGCGGTGCCCCTCCACTTGAGTTTGTTTGTATTTTTTTCCTGCTTTTCAGTTCTTTTGCGAACAGGACCCGCGGTGGGAAAGACGGCCGAGCCACCAGGGGAAAGGGACTGTCACGGGTGGGCATGCTCCCTAGTCCAGTGGCGGCTGGTGCTAAAAAATTTTGAGGGGGGGGGGGGCCGCAATTTACCTTGGCGCAGCACACCTGACAACTGCTTTAATATTCACACAGTCACAGAGTTATTAAGAAGGACAACGTAGCCTATAGATTTTATCAGGGTTCGTAGACGGTGGATGATTGACAGGCGAGACGAGGCGTCGCGGTGGGTGTGAACATGATTGACAGCCACGAGAATTGACCAATCACATTAGATCAAAAAACATTAAAACAATACCAATTTGCTGCCAATAACAGTGGGAGTGTCCGGGGCGGCACAGAACGGCGCCCCCTGGAAAACCTGAAGAAACCAATCAGACAGCAGCCTCAGGTCACCTGCTCGCCACAAGTTTGAGGGCTTACATAAGGTATGGTTTGGCCGGCGCCCCTCACCCAGGAAGTATATCTATTCAGGCAGGAAGTATATGTATTCAGACAGGAAGTATATGTATTCAGACAGGAAGTATATGTATTCAGACAGGAAGTATATGTATTCAGACAGGAACCAACCAAACGCCATTTGGAACCAATATTTAATGCTGCTGACAGGCGCTCACAGACTGAAAAACACTTTTATTTCATAATTATTTGCATTATACAACAAAATTATATTTAACATGTTTAAGTAGCACCCTGTGATGGCCTGGCAGCCTGTCCAGGGTGTCTCCCCGCCTGCCGCCCAATGACTGCTGGGATAGGCTCCAGCATCCCCGCGACCCTGACAGCGGGATAAGCGGTTTGGATAATGGATGGATGGATGGATGTTATAGGTAGATTTTAATCTCTTGATATTTGAGGGGGGCGATGCCCCAGCCCCCTGTACTGGCCAGCCGCCACTGGACCCCCTACCCACTCACTCACAGGTGAAAATACAATGAAATAATCAGCGCGACATCAACAGATATCTTGGCGAAGGCTCATTCCTGTTGAACGTCTGCTGCTGCCTCATTACAGAGGGAGGATAATGAAGGGCAGATGGTTGGAAAAGAAACTGAGACTTAATGAGGCTCCTCGAGTCCAAACGAAGCTATCCTCCCTGTGAGACGGCAGAGCCGGAGGTTTTCTCATCCTACCAGATTACAGAGAGCTCGTATCGCAATTTGGGCCAACTAGACATGACCCCCGCCTAATGAAACTCACACTAATGAACTACCGGGGGGGCTCTGTTATCCAGAACCTGATGATTTATTCACCCTGCAGGCCAAAAACCTGACCTGGTCGTTGTCCTGAAGCCATACATGCATACGTACTGTATATACACACACACACACACACACACATATTTTTGTACTTGTGAGGGCCCCTCATTGGCTACATTCATTACCTTAGCCCCTAAATTTATTCATTCATTCATTCATTTTCAGCTGCTTCTCCGGGGTCGGGGTCGCGGTGGCAGCAAGCTAAGTAGGGCACTCCAGACGTCCCTCTCCCCAGCAACGCCCTCCAGCTCCTCCTGGAGGATCTCAAGACGTTCCCAGGCCAGATTGGACATGTAGTCCCTCCAGCGAGTTCTGGGTCCACCCCGGGGTCTCCCCCCAGTTGGCCGTGCCCAGTAAACCTCCAAAGGAAGGCGCCCAGGAGGCGTCCCGATCAGATGCTCGAACCACCTCAACTGGCTCCTTTCGACATGAAGGAGCAACGGCTCTAGTCCGAGCTCCCTAAATTTATAATACTAATTTTTTTTGGGGGGGGGGATTTTTCCCCCTTTTTCTCCTCAATTTTACTTGGCCAATTACCCCACTCTTCCGAGTGGTCCTGGTCGCTGCTCCACCCCCTCTGCTGATCCGGGGAGGGCTGCAGACTACCACACGTCTCCTCCCATACATGTGGAGTCGCCAGCCGCTTCTTTTCACCTGACAGCGAGGAGTTTCACCAGGGGGACGTAGCACGAGGAAGGATCACGCTAATTAATTAATATTTAATTGGTACTTAGGTGTAAAAGGGGGGCTCTGTTTCCAAAAGTAATTATCACAAAACGTCACCTCTGCAAGTTTGAACAAGCCGGAGACGTACAGGATGGATAAACGGGATTAAAGGCCCGTGTGTACCAAGTCCACGTTTTTGGTGTTTGGTGTTTTTATTTTTTAACGGTCAAACTTTGCAGATTAGAATCCAGACTTGGTGTGCGAAGGCCTTGGATGCTGTACATTTATAGAAGATACATACGGTCAGTTTGTATTTTTTGCTGTATCATTTAAGAAATTGTGTCTCGGCGTCCCGGTAGTGCAGCGGTCTATTCCTCTGCCCGTCAACACGGGGATCGCCGGTTCGAGTCCCCGTGTCACCTCCGGCTTGGTCGGGCGTCCCTACAGACACAATTGGCCGTGTCTGCGGGTCGCAAGGCAGATGTGGGTATGTGTCCTGGTCGCTGCACTAGCGCCTCCTCAGGTCGGTCGGGACGCCTTTTCGGGGGGGAGGGGGAACAGGGGGGAATACCCAGCCGACAGAAAAACGTCCCCAGCACGTCCCCTAAAGGTCCTCTCCCAACGTCCTGTAAATGTCATTGTGTAGGGTTTTCATTACATCACGGGGACGTTATTGCGAGACTTTCAAAGAACGTCCCACGACATCCCCGTGACGTCCTGGGGACGTCTAGAACACTTTCCCCTAACGTCCCTGTAATATGTCACAGTGACGTCTAGAGGACTTTCCCCTAACGTCTCCGTACTCTCCTTGGGACGTCACAGGGACGTTCCGCAATTGCATCCCTGGGACGCCATGGGGACGTCTAGAGGACTTTCCCCTAATAACGTCACAGTGACGTCTAGAGGACTTCCACCTAACGTCCCTGTAATGTCCTCGGGACGTTACAGGGACATTCCGCAATAGCGTCCCCGAGTTGCCATAGGGACGTCTAGAGGACTTTCCCCTAATGGACATTCCAGTGACGTCCCGCGATCATGTCCCCGGGACGTCATGGGGACGTCTAGAGGACTTTCCCCTAATGTCCCTGTAATGTCCTCGGGACGTTACAGGGACATTCCGCAATAGCGTCCCCGAGTTGCCATAGGGACGTCTAGAGGACTTTCCCCTAATGGACATTCCAGTGACGTCCCGCGATCATGTCCCCGGGACGTCATGGGGACGTCTAGAGGACTTTCCCCTAATGTCCCTGTAATGTCCTCGGGACGTTACAGGGACATTCCGCAATAGCGTCCCCGAGTTGCCATAGGGACGTCTAGAGGACTTTCCCCTAATGGACATTCCAGTGACGTCCCGCGATAATGTCCCCGAACGTCATGGGGACGTCTAGAGAACTTCCCCCTAATGTCCCTGTAATGTCCTCGTCCCCGTGACGTAATGAAAACCCTACACAATGACATTTACCGACCCTTCGGAGAGGACCTTTAGGGGACGTGCTGGGGACGTTTTTTGTTTGCTGGGTAGCGTGATCCTCCTACACGCTACGTCCCCCTGGTGAAACTCCTCACTGTCAGGTGAAAGGAAGCGGCTGGCGACTCCACATGTATGGGAGGAGGCATGTGGTAGTCTGCGGCCCTCCCCGGATCGGCAGAGGGGGTGGAGCAGCGACCAGGAAGAGTGGGGTAATTGGCCAAGTACAGTTGGGGAGAAAAGGGAGGGGGGGGGGATAGTGTCTCTCATTACACTCCGGTACACTACACTAATCTGTCGTTTCGATCGCACAAACCTACACTATTTGAAATAATAGAAGAACAGCAGTAGTGGCGTTGCAGGCTGTGTTCGATCGGAGCAGCACAGAGGTACGTTTTCCTAATGGATGCATCTGAGAGGGAGAAAGGAAAAGCAGCAGGGAAAACCTTTGGGAGGAGATGAGAGGAGAGGAGAGAAGCGAGGAGAAGATAAGAAAGGAGAAGGGCAGAGGAGATGAGACGAGCAGGGAGGAGAGACGAGAAGAAGAGTGGAAAGAAACAAGACCACCGCCCCCTCCTCTCTCTCCTCCTCCTCTTCGTGTCCTCCTCTCCTTCCCATTCAGGATGCATTCCTGGCGCACCACACCCAAGATCATTGTAATGAAAATTCCTGTGCCCATGCCAAAGGGATCCAGTTGCCGCTAATCCTTTTCGCGGAGCATCACCTGATCCCCGGTGGAGGGGTGGGGGGTGGGGGTGGAGGGGTTGGACTGTGGTCTTGCCAATGGTTGTAGGTACTTGGACATGGGAGAAAGAAAGGGAGAGAGAGCGCTGCAAAGACGAACTGATGTAGCTGAACAAACTAGCCTCCTTAAAAAAATCTGTAGCATTTGTCTGTCCATCCCTAAAGCCGAAATTCGTGACTTTTCTCCATTAATAGATCTTCATGTCATCCATTTGGGTCCTTTAGGCAGGTTGGATAATACTACCGGTCATCTTCCCCGTGGTTGGAGACACTCTCCGGTCTCCGTATGCCACTGTTGAAATGTTTTGACCGGGTAGTACGAGCACTGGTGTAGCGGCAAACAGGTACGTGATGGAAAAAAGACTGAAACGTGATGCTGATGTGTCCATGACGACCAGTATGACTGTACAACAGCGTCCCCATATAGTCTGATGTAGTCTGTAGTACATTAGACTGTCTGTGTTGGCTTTGGTCCCAGGATCAGTTTGTACAAGGGTGGGAACTGTTTACTGCTGAAGTGATGGCACACCAGCCACAATGGCTGCTACACCTGGTTTGTAGTTCTGCTACACCTGGTTTGTAGTCCTGCTACACCTGGTTTGTAGTTCTGCTACACCTGGTTTGTAGTCCTGCTAGACCTGGTTTGTAGTCCTGCTACACCTGGTTTGTAGTTCTGCTATACCTGGTTTGTAGTCCTGCTACACCTGGTTTGTAGTTCTGCTACACCTGGTTTGTAGTCCTGCTACACCTGGTTTGTAGTCCTGCTACACCTGGTTTGTAGTTCTGCTATACCTGGTTTGTAGTTCTGCTACACCTGGTTTGTAGTCCTGCTACACCTGGTTTGTAGTCCTGCTACACCTGGTTTGTAGTTCTGCTATACCTGGTTTGTAGTCCTGCTAGACCTGGTTTGTAGTTCTGCTATACCTGGTTTGTAGTTCTGCTACACCTGGTTTGTAGTCCTGCTACACCTGGTTTGTAGTCCTGCTACACCTGGTTTGTAGTCCTGCTACACCTGGTTTGTAGTTCTGCTACACCTGGTTTGTAGTCCTGCTACACCTGGTTTGTAGTCCTGCTAGACCTGGTTTGTAGTCCTGCTACACCTGGTTTGTAGTCCTGCTACACCTGGTTTGTAGTCCTGCTACACCTGGTTTGTAGTCCTGCTACACCTGGTTTGTAGTCCTGCTACACCTGGTTTGTAATCCCAGAAAATCAGAGTCAACAGGTTTGTTTCTCTCTGCGGCCTACATCCACTATATGACAACACTGTTGTGCTGGAAGACTGACTGTCTGTCTGTCCAGCACAGTCAGGACGTAGTCATCATCAGAGACAGAAAGTTGAGGGGGGGGGGGCATCCGGGTAGCGCTCCATTCCGTTGCCTACCAACATGGGAATCGCTGGTTCGAACCTCCGTGTTGTCTCCGGCTTGGTCGGGCGTCTGCGAGTGGGAAGCCGGATGTGGGTATGTCTCCTGGTCGCTGCAGTAGCGCCTCCTCTGGTCGGTCGGGGCGCCTGTTCGGGAGTGGGGGGGGGGGATAGCGTGATCCTCCCACGCGCTACGTCCCCCTGGGGAAACTCCTCGCTGTCAGGTGAAAAGAAGCGGCTGGCGACTCCACCTGTATGGGAGGAGGCATGTGGGTAGTCTGCAGCCCTCCTCGGATCGGCAGAGGGGGGTGGAGCAGCGACCGGTATGGCTTGGAAGAGTGGGGTAGTTGGCCAAGTACAGCTGTAAGAAAAAATGGGGAAAAATCCCCCCCCCCCAAAAAAAAAAGAAAAGAAAGTTGAATCAGTTCATCTGGACACAACATGAGAGAAGCGTTGTGTCCAGATGAACTGATTCAACTCCCTTTCGTTGGTTTTCCTACCTGGATTACTGAGCGTGCATACAGACACACCGGCCTGCTGTCGCAGATGCATAAAACAAACATTAATGGGGAGAAAATGTGGATCGCAAAGCTTGAAATCACACCCTGTCCGACTCCTCCGATGCACTCGTGTCCTGAAGCTCAAGTTACCATCACTGGCACCTCTCTATCATCTCTATCACACACCACTGTTGGCGGGTCGCAGCAATATTGTGTTACCTCAGTTGTTTGGGTGCCAGCCGAGACACTCTTGACCCTTGAACCCTCAAAAAGAAAAAAAAAAGGTGGTCGCTGAAGTGGGAATTTCGAGGGCATTTTTCTTCCTCAATCTGGGTCGATGAGAACAGAAAATGTGAAAACGATGACTGCGCTTTACGCCATAATGTTCGAGCGAGCGAAATGACATCAAAAATGGAACAAACGTGTCATTAATAGGAGCGGCGGATCAGCTTCTGATGGGGAAAACAAACAAACATCCCCACAAAGACACGCTCTAATCTGTTCCTTAACGTCGGCCTGCCCTGTCTGGACGCATTATCATCAAACCTCGGAACAATGATCCGTTCCATATGATTCCAGTTCCAGCGCGCTAAGAGAGAGCAGACGAGTTATGTGTCTTTGCAACACTGCGGAGCTCCGATTACATCAACTTTTTTATTTATTTATTTATTTATTTTTGTGGCGTCGTAACTTTGGAGAGGATATCTGAAGAGGGTCTAGTGCCGATACTGGAATCAGACTGACACAGTGCGTGGACGAATGGATGACAGTGATGGGATCGTTTGTTTTTGGGGGGTTTTTTTAGGTGAGATCTGCAAAAAATATACAAGATTTAGGAGCATTTTCTCAGGTTGGCAGAATTTTTAAAAAAAAAAGCTTTCATCAGGATATTTCTGGTCAGTTTTGCGTTTTCCTGTAGTACATAATAATATAAATGTGTCTTCATTCAGGTCAAACAGAATCAAAACCCCCTGGCCTTTTTTTTTGGGCAGTGAAGGATTTCTAAAGCGTGCATGTTTTTGTTTTGTTTTTTTTTAAACAACTGCCTCTCATTTATGGTCAAGGTACAAAAAATCCTTAATTCAAATGTAAACCGAACGGTCCAAAATACAAAACACACGATTGGAAGCTGGTGTCAATAACAACAACAAACTTTATTTATACAGCACATTTCACACATAGGCAACACAATGTGCTTTACATGAAGTGACAATACGGTTGAAGCAAACTTAGCAGTGCAAGTGTAGAAAGTAGATGTGCACATCAACAGGTGTTAGGGCAGTTATACAGGAATCAGAGCAGAGTATACAAATATCAGAATATACAAAGCACACTTACACACAAACACGCCGAGAACTTAGCCATAGGCTATTGTGAAAAGTAAGGTTTTTAACCTGCTTTTGAAAGTGTTCAGTGTGTGGGGCCTCTCTCAGGTCCTCAGGCAGGGCGTTCCATCTACTTGGGGCGTAAATACTAAAGGCAGCTTCCCCGGCTCTAGAGTTAGTACGAGGGATAGTTAAAAGACCACTGCTATCAGACCTGAGAGTTCTTGCTGGTATGTATTTAATTAGCATGTCTTTTATATACTGGGGTGCAAGGCCATTTAGTGCTTTGTATACAAGCAGCAGAATTTTAAAATTGATTCTACTTTTGATGGGGAACCATTGCAGGGGTCTAAGAACAGGTGTAATGTGTTCATACCTTTTAGTTCCAGTGAGAACACGTGCTGCCGCATTTTGAATTAACTGCATTTGCCGCACAACTGATTTTGGGAGGCCGGTGAATAGACCATTACAGTAGTCTACTTGTTATACATGCATGGATTAATTTCTCACCGTCTGATTTTGATAGAAAGCCCCTTAGTTTTGAAATGTTTTTAAGATGCTAGAAGGCTGATCTTGTGAGACGATCGACATGGCTCTTAAAATTTAGATCGCCTTTTATTACACCCAGATTTCTAGCTTCACTTTTGCACTCCAGAGACAGAGACAGAGAATTGCAGCTCATCCCTCTCTCTGAGTCTTTGCACCAAAAAATTAGTATTTCTGTTTTTACTTTGTTCAGTCTTAAAAAGTTCACTGACTTCCATAGATTAATATCATCAATACACTGTTAGGGAATGTATGGGATCTAGATCATCGGGAGATAGGGAGATGTACAGCTGTGAGTTATCTACATAACTATGGTAATGTGCGCTTTTGTATAACTTGTGAGTGGGAGCACATAGAGTTTAAATAGTAATGGTCCAAGAATCGAACCTTGGGGTACCCCACACATAATTCCCACTTTGTCTGAGGCAAAGTCTCCAATTGACATGACGAACTGCCTGTCCTGTAGGTAAGTTCAAAACCAGTGCAGAACTGGGCCAGATAAGCCGACCAACTTTTCTAATCTCTCTAGTAAAATATCATGGGCAACAGTGTCGAAGGTGGCACTGAGATCCAGGAGCACAAGAACAGATAATTTCTAAGAATCTGTGTTCATGTGCAGATTGTTCAAAGCTTTGATAAGTGCTGTTTCTGTGCTATGGTGAGATAGAAAACCTGATTAATAAATGGCTGGATGGTTGTTTGATGTTAAATGGTTATTAAGCTCAGAAGCAGCTGTTTTTTCAAGTACTTTGAAAAAGTCTTCCCTCCCAAATTGATTGACAGGTCTCATAACGCAAGGACTAACACTAAACAACAGCTAAATCTGAGTTTCCAGTGTTTTGTGATGCTGTAAAAGGTTTGTTCACATTACTAATGGTTGTAAAGATTGGAGTAAAACAGGCATATATTTTCAATTATCATTAGTTGACAGACACAAATGCTTATTTTCAGTTTAAAACTAAAACTCCTCGATTATGTATGTAAATATACTTCAATTTTATATGGTCAAATAATCGACAGTTGGGCCTTTAAATAAACTCCGTTCTCTTACGGCGGCCCCTTATACAGCTCTAGAAGTTGAGGTTGAGAAAACGCCTTGCCCATGGACACTCAATAAGGAATATCTGCTACAGGGGAGGTGAGAGCTCCCCCATACTTGTACTCAGTATAGAGATGTATACAGAGACAGCGATAGAGAGCAAGATAGAGATATATAGATATAGCCACGCTAGCATGGTTAACAACATAAACACGTCTTTTTCTCTCTGTTTTGGTCTTAAATCCAAGCAAGCAAGCTTTTTCGACCCCCAGAAACTGAGCTTTTTGTTTTTGTATACACTTTCCAAAATGGATAAATCAAAAAATGCTGGTCTGGCGTTATAGCGTGGATGGTGAAAATTGAGCTTTTCAAAAACACTGATGTACACTCTAAAAAATGAAATGTTGGATTTAGTTAAAGATGTTGTGTCAAGTGTTAAGTAACTTCTAAGCATCTTGATTTATCGCTATGTACTTATGGAATTATACGTAACTTAAGAGAGTTGTGTGGAATCACTTGACACAACATCCATCCAGCCATTATCCAAGCCGCTTATCCCAATCGGGGTCGCGGGATGCTGGAGCCTATCCCAACAGTCATTGAGCGGTGGGCGGGGAGACACCCCGGACAGGCCACCAGGCCATCACAGGGCTGACACATAAACACCTAGGGACAATTTAGTACGACCAATTCACCTGATCTACGTGTCTGTGGAACATGGGAGGAAACCGGAGCACCTGGAGGAAACCCATGCAGACATGGGGAGAACATGCAAACTCCACACAGAGGATGACCCGGGACAACCCCCAAGGTTGGACAACCCCGGGGCTCGAACCCAGAACCTTCTTGCTATGAGGCGACCGCGCTAACCACTGTGCCACCACGCCGCCTATCACTTGACATAACATTTGTAAGTAAAGTAAGTAGGGTTGGACCTTTTTTTAGGGGTCGAACCCTTTAGTTGATCGGTTAGCGCAGTCACCCGTGGTGCGGGGAACCCCAGGTTCGATTCCCGGCTGCTCCCTGAGTTCTCACTTGACATAACGTTTATAAGTAAATTGAAAATTTCTTCTTCTTTTTTTTTTTTTAGTGTATGATTGTCATGTGATCAGCGTAAAGCTGCTGGCTCACACGGCCTGTGTTGAAATGTGGATGGCAAACTTCTTGAAAACAATATGAAGACGGTGTGGACAGGACACGTTCTACTCTTTTCTGCCATGAAAACCTGTGTTTTAAGAGTTTCCCCATGAAAGTGGCCCTTTCGGATTTCTCCATGTCAGTGCGGACACACATTTAAGATTAGCAGACACGTTATGTCTGGCTGGGTTTAGCTGTAACACTCTGGCCTCCAGCATCATACAGCATCATAAAAACCATTAACTTCAGCAGAAGATGTAGAGATGAGTGACTAAAATCCTTCTGGGGTAGAAATTCTGCCCCAGCATGAAACAAAACCCCACTGTTATCTCTTCCCTTATCCGCTTTGAGGAAAATTTGATATATCTGTGTGTAAGTTCTTTTCATATCTTCCAAAAGCTAATGTCTGCGAATGATCTTGCATTAAAATACATCATATCCCATCATGAATGAGCCAAGAAGCATGTTCCAAACCCTGATCGGAAAAACAAAACAAAAAAAGCAGGCGCGCTGCAAGAGGCAGAAAGGAAATCAGTAATGAAAACTTGGCAGAATGTGGTGCTCCTATACATCAAACTCACTCATGAATGATACATTAGCTTATAATTTACAGCATTAAAGCATGCTACGGCCGCGTTACTATTTACCTTTCCATATCCACAGGGTTTCAGTCATATCCAATCCCGGCCCCTTTGGCACACACTCTTATCTCTGTTTAAATATCCGGTTACCTCCCCCTCTGCTGCAGGCACACAGAGACATGTCATTAAGAGCAGTATCTCTCCCCAAGCCAGGCTTCCTTCCTGTGCGCATGGTGACGGATTGATTTTCTCCGGTCGGAATCCGCTGCAAAAAATGTCCATCGAAACAGGTCATCCAGTCTCGTATTGACTCCCAATTCCTTGTTTTGTCTTTTTTTTTAAATTTATTTCAACTGAGGTGAAATAAACTGAACCGAAGGCAAAGCTAACTTCACTTATCTCCCACGTAAACCGACTTTACTCAGTCAAGCCATGGTATCTCAATGTATTATTCTTTATTATTACTTATAGCTTCGAGGGTTTTTGTTAAAAGGGGAAAACGGGACAAATAAACGAGTGAACTCTCCCGAATGAAATATATTCCCCCTCTTGTTTAAAGACGAATGGTCTTTTAAGACACAAGCTAAAACCAACTTGTGGACGTGGACATTTTTTGCAGTGGAGTGGTGAGTCTATGGTTTGGTGTCTATTCACCGCAGAGGCCCTTAGCACCCACAGGGGTCATGTCTCCTTCCACTGTGTCACTGCCAACAGACGTATCTAAGAAAGACCACCGCAAAACAGCAACGTATATTTCCTTTATTTGACCTCTATAGACACTAGGACCACATGCATGACTTATTTAGGATATGCATGTGTGATATATATGGTAAATCATGTCTTCTTTCACATCATGTGGGTGCGTGTGCACCATTTACCTGGGGAAGAGATGGCATCAGGATGCACTATGGGAGGAAGGCAAGCCAGCAGACACAGTGTGATGCTCTGGGCAATGTTCTGCTGGGAAACCTTGGGTCCTGCCATTCATGTGGACGTTACTTTGCCACGTACCACCTACCTAAACATCGTGGTAGACCAAAACCCTTCATGGCAACAGTATTCCCTGATGGCAGTGGCCTCTCTCAGCAGGTTAATGCCCCCTGCCACACTGCAAAAATTGTTCAGGAATGGTTTGAGGAACACGACAAGAGTTCAAGGCGTTCCCTTGGCCTCCAAATTCCCCAGATCTCAGTCCGATCGAGCATCTGTGGGATGTGCTGGAAAAACAAGTCCAAACAATGAAGGCCCCACCTCGCAACTTACAAGACTTAAAGGATCTGCTGCTAACATCTTGGTGCCAGGTACCCGAGGACACCGTCAGAGGTCTTGTGGAGTCCATGCCTCGACTGGTCAGAGCTGTTTTAGCAGCACGGGGGGCACCTACACAATATTAGGCAGTTAGTTTTAATGTTTTGGCTGGTTGGTATATAAATAGATAGATTTTACGTAAAATTTTACATATTATCATGACATAATAATACGTAATTTTACGTATTATTTTGACGTAAAATTTTGCCAGATCATTATGCGGATGGACAAGGCCACCATCGGTGGTGTGCCTTCGATGGAAACTATCAAATCCGCTGTGGTGACCCCTGGGAAACGGGGAACAAGCCGAAAGAAGAAGAAGGTATAGTTACCTTATACAGATCTTGATTGACTGAGTCATCCTTATTGATCAGATACAATTACTCTCAAGTTGGTTCAAATAGAAACAATCTTGTATAAACATGGAACTTTTAACAAGATCAGAACCAGAATTTATTGGCCAAGTGGAGTTTACACATGCAACAACTTCCATCTTCACTTGTCAGAACTCATAATGTGCTTTGCATACTGTTATATACATATTTATATAAAAGCATACACGCCAACAGGGATGCTGTCAGCATATACGTGCCAACACAATAGAAAACAACTGTAATTTTGACAAAATGCCTAAAACATTCAAATTAGAAAAATAAAACAGTAAAAGGTGAAGTGTAAGTGTTGTGTAACTAAGTGGAATAGCAGCAGCGGTGGCAAAGTTGTAGTCCTGATTGGGTTAGTAATCAATGTAATGATGGAAGTAGATAGATAGATAGATAGATAGATAGATAGATAGATAGATAGATAGATAGATCATATAGTGAAGAATGCTTATTATAATAAAGCAACATGAGTTGTTAGCTGCAAGAGTCAACCCCGAAGTTGAGATGTCTTCATACTTCCTATTACCCTCATTTTCCATGTTTTACCAACCCCCCCCCCCCCCGGTCACAGCTGTGGAGCAAACGTGGCTCATCGGGGAGGAACGGAGAGCGAGCTTCTTGAAGGAAGCATTTATCTCAAGGTAAAAAAGGGGGAAAAAGTGAATCTGTCAACGAGCCGAGCTCTCCCACAGGTTTTGCCGCGCTCGTGTTACATGTTCTAGCGGCAAGAGGCTGAGAAGCGGCGGTGTGTGCGTGGGGTGTATATGGGGTTTGTGCGCAGGGTGGGGTGGGGGTCTTTCTCACGTCTTTATCATAAAAATGTTTGTCCATTGTACAGATGCCCCGCGGTTGAACTCTTCGGGGGGAGAGTAAACAGATGGGATTGGCCACGCAGGCCTTTTCCTTCTCTTTCAGCTGCCTTAATGATGTTGTGCCGGAGCACAGCTGTTTCTCTGTGGCAGGTGTGCAAGTGGGAGCCGGGGCCCGGCTGAGTGTGCTGAGGCCGGATCGGAGGAATGCCAAAAACAAGACGGAAGGAGAGGAGACGGTTGGCGTAGCAAGGGGAAGGGGTTTGGGTTGAGAAACGAGAATCCACACAAGATATTTGCCTCCCTCTGAGCGACAGCCAACCCCTACTACACCCTCCCCTCCGCAGAAAGCTGGAGAGGATATTCAATTAAGAACTTCCCCCCCTGACACCTGGCCACCGGGGTAAGTGGGATATAGACTTGGGTTGCGAGCCAGAGCCCCACGGCGCAACATATTCGGAATCCACCGGCGATTTCATGCAGCATTTAGCTGAGACGCTTGGACAAGAGCTCGTCTGCAGTTCCCTCCTTGAGATGGGCGGGGGGGGGGGGGGGACAGCCGCTATGTCCTCAATACACCCAGCGAATATGGCCCAAGGCCGTTATAAGGACAAGACGCACAGGCCCCAGATCATTTCCTGTTTGGAAATCAACCGGATCGAGAGCGCAAGCAGGAAAATATGCATGATATATCTGCTGCGTGGACGGAGGTGATCGCCATGGAGATTGCTGGACGGCTTGTTCTGTATTTACACAGGAAGAGAACATTTTGCGTTTTAAAAGCAGACCAATTCCAACCTTTTTATGGTTTCATCCCGGTTTCTTTGTTTAAGCAGGCATGAACAGATGCCATCTGTGCCCCCAAAGAGTTAAAATTGAGGGGGGGGGTTGGGGGGGCATGCCTGTGCACAAACCAGATAATTTGGTACCATGTGAGGTTCATGTACATTTTTGTTTATGACACCCTGAATAGTTTTTGGTACAAACCGCCAGAAGCCTAGGCCGAGATACTTGCAAGGTAAAAATGACCAGATCTTCAATTCCTATTCGCTTAAGTACAGTTGTTGTGTTTGTGTGTGATCAACAGGTGATGGCTCTGATGATATCCCTATGTACTATTTCTTATCCCATAACACATGGCAAACATCTCCCATGCATATATGTCTGTCTAGCTAGCTAACTAGCTATCCGTCTAAGTATTAATCACAATACACTGGTGACATATGATGATGACATCATCAAACTGCAAACAACCACGAATGCACAAAAGCAAATAATATGTTTCTATACTATTTTAACTAGTTTATACGTCTTCCCTTTAAAAGCGCCCGTCTTCGTTTGTTTATGTCTGGATAGCCTTAAGCAAAATGAATGCTAGGGGACAGAGGTGGCATGACTCTAGCAGAGTTTCTCTGCACAGTATATGTTTACTGAGCAGGAAGTCAGACCAGAGTGAGACTCCTGTTCTGCCCTGCTAGTGCCTCTAGCTAATATTAAAGCTGAGGCCATAGGAGGTAAATATTAGCTTTTCTCTCTCATGTTGAATGTGTGTTTTTACACACACACACACACACACACACACACACACACACACACACACACACACACACACACACACAGAACAAAGGTCTGCCATATTGCGTGGCCACCTGGGACCTGGAATGGGACGGGTTGGACGTGGGTGTTCATTGCTAAACAATTATGTTTTTTTTTTTTTTTTGCAATGTGGCTTTCAACGATTATGCAACTGAAAAGCACCTTAGACCGGATTTGTAATGTCAAGCACACCATCACACAATTAAGAGGCTCACTGGCATGCACAGACTGGGACATTTTTCAATGGATAACAGAGTATCACTGACTATATCAAATTCTGTATCCCCACCACCATACCCACAAAAACTTAGAAACTATCCTAACACACCATACCCACAAAAACTTAGGAAATATCCTAACTCCAAACCCTGGATTACCTCCCATTTTAAGCGCAGCCAGAAAGAAAAGCAGAAGGTATTTCAGTGTAGGAACTGGGCTTCCCTTAAAACAGTTAACAAACGGATCAAGAATGACATTATTAATACCAAACTAAAATATAAGGACAGATTGGAGCAGGAGTTTAGCAACACGGACACAAAAACAGCCTTTCATAAAGTAAGAACACTAGCTAGATATAAATCAACTCAAGATCATTCCACAGTGACAGAGCCCACCACCTTTGCCAACACTCTGAACACCTTCTAGGCACAGTTTGACATCCACAACCACTCTGCTGCCTGTGAGGAGCTGCTTAGTCTCCTCCGCTCTCACGAGCCAGCACGCCCACCCTTCACAATGGAGGATGTGTGAAAGCAGCTGGGCAGGTGCAAACCTCGTAAGACACCAGAGCCAGATGGCATCCCAGCAAGGGTGCTCAAGCTCTGCGCCATGGAGCTCTCCCCCATCTTTTGTGAATCCTATAGGACTGCATCAACCCCCACCCAATGAAAAACATTCACCATTACACTGGTACCCAAGAAATCCCACTCCTCTGAACCCAACCGCTACCGACCAGTTGCACTCACCCCAATAGCCATGATATGCCTGGAAAAACGGATCCTGCGCATCATCCTACCAGCTGTCAGTCCACACCTGGTCCCGTATCAGTTGGCCTACAGGGCCAAATGAGGCATAGATGCTATGGCATGTCTCCTCCACTCCTTCCTCCAACATCTGGAATCACCTGGCAACTTCACTTCAATTTTCTTCATCGACTTCGGCTCTGCCTTCAATACAATTCAGCGCCATCAGATGATCACGAAACTCCACCACCTCGGCATCCCTCTACACCTCATCCGCTGGGTCCACAACTTACTTAGCAACGGACCACAGGCTGCAAGAATAGACACAATAACATCATCAACCATCATCACGAACACCGGAGCTCCTCAGAGCTGTGTCCTCGGTCCCTTTTTCTACACTCTCTACACAAACGACTCCATCAGCCCTTCACCCATCACCACTTACTATGAATACACAGAGGATACTGCCATACCGGGGCTACTTAATTACAATAACTCCATCCCAGCCTATCAACACTCCATTTCTCATTTTACACAATGGCACACGGACAACTACCTCCAACTGAATGTGGACAAGACAAAAGAACTGGTCATTAACACACTAAGCACACCCCTCACAATACCTTGGACTCACTATAAACGGTAAACGGTAAACTCAGCTTTGATCAACACATTACTGATATCCATAGATGATCCCAGCAGAGACTCCACATCATCCCTAAGCGAAGAGCACGTTCTGTTTCCCCTCACCTCCCGTTGTTACTCTACAAAAGTATAATCCAACCCATCCTGCTGTACTGTTCCCCCTGTTTCTATACCATGCTGACCATCTCCAACAAAAACCCACTTCACGGGATCACACATGCTGCCTCCAAGATCAACCACTCCCCTACACCCAGCCTCTCAGACATGAACGAGAGCGCCATCACATTCCTTGCATTCACAACAGTGAATGACACCGATCACCCCTCAGTCCATATTTACCACTACTGCCGTCAGGCTGCAGATGCAGGACTCCGACACGGAGAAGAGAGCTCTTTGGCAGAGGTTCTGTCCCTTCTGCCAAAGCGAGCAGCCCTAAACAAACCGCTTCGCTGACCTAGCATAGAGCCAGATTTATCTAGGAGTGTGAGAGTGAATGTTGTGTTTATGTGTTTCTGGATGTTGTGTGTTTACATACCTGTATGTATAGCTGTACGTTGTGGTGCAGTTATCTATATGTTTCTGTGCATGTACTGGCTGTGAAAACAAATTTCCTGTGGGACACTGAAGACTACATCTATCTATCTATCTATCTAGTCAACAAGGCTGTTGCACCTCCTGCAATTTTGGAGGAGCGCATCTACTAAATCTGTAAAGAGCTGTAGATATTACTGTCTTATTTAGGAGGAGACATGTTTAGAAGGGTGCATAATGTTGTCGATGTACGTTTATATTGCGAAACCACGGTGTCTTCACCTGACTTGAGGGCCTACACAGACACAAAAACCAACACACACGAACTTTCTGCTGTTGATTTGTTTGATAAATCCTCAACCTGCAGGCAGAGTCTACCTACAGTGGAAGCCCCCCTGCACAGTCAGAACAGCAGGACATCTGCAGGCCCTGATCTTGTGTCCTCAGCCACTTTAAAATTGTGTGCTGCTGAACTTGCTTCTGTTCTGACTTGTATTTTTATTTGGTCTATCAACCAGTGTTAAGTACCAGCATGCTTTAAATCTGCAGTAATAATTCCTGTGTGAGCTGTTTAAATGACTACAGGCCTGTAGCCGTAACATCTGTTGTAATGAAAGTGTTTGAGCTTATAGTATGTAAACAATGCTGTGCTGGATCTCAATCAGTTAGCGTACAGGGCCAATTGGTCAGTGGATGATACTGTATCTCTCTGTCCCCACTCTTATCTTCCAGTCTCTAGACGTGCCTGCCACCTAGGCTTGGCCACTGTTCATTGACTATAGCGCAGCTTTTAATACACTAATACCCACAAGGCTATATAACAAACTTTTGCAGCTAGTTTTCCATCAGCCTCTATGTCTCCGGATCTTGGGCATCTTATTGGGCAGAACACAGGTTGTCAAATTCTACAACAGATTTTCCAACTCACTGACCATTAGCACAGGTGCCCCTCAGGCGTCCGTCCTCTCACCTCTGCTCTACTCAATACACACCAATGACTGTATTTCACAGGGACAGTGTAAAAATGACCAAGTTTGCTGATGATACAACACTGGTGGAACGGATTTCCTGTAATGGCGAGACAGCTTTTAGAAAGGAGGTCTCTTCTCTTGTCTAGTGGTGTAGCAATAACACTCTGGAACTGAACATCAACAAAACTGAAGGACTTGTGGTTCACTTCCATAAAAATCAGGGAGAGCTACTACCGCTGGCCATTAACAGTCAGGCGGTAGAGAGAGGGGATCATTTCAAATTCCTTGGGACTACAATCTCCTCCTCCCTGAAATGGAAAGACAACTTCAGACGTTAGACGACCACACCGCAGTCATTGAATCTGTCCTGTGCACATCCATCATGGTCTGGTTTGGAGCGGCAACAAAACAGGGTAGGAACAGACTGCAGCGAACAGTAAGGACAGCAGAAATAAATCCTTGGAGCTCCCCTGCCCACCCTACAACACTTGTACACCTCTAGAGCCCAGAAATGGGGGGGGGGCAGAATCAGCACAGACCGTTTGTGTAGAGACCCCTGTTTGAACTCCGACCCTCCGGCAAGCGCTACAGAGCAATGTGCACTAAAACCACCAGACGTAGGAACAGTTGGTTTCCCACAGGACATCTCCCTCATGATCACTTAACAGCATGGTGCAATAATGCACACTTATTATGTAAACATAACACTTTGTAAACAGCCCCTTCTGCTCGAGATGTCTCGCCTACATATCTGCGATGTGCACTACCGCTTTTTACACCAGATGTGCAATGCAAATATTTGTGCAATACAAATGTACAGTTGTAAATACACATACAGCTGCTGTGTACTGGTTAGAATTATTGCTGTATTGTTGTGGTTGTAACATACGTATATACTATAGTATGTAGCTGTGAGGTGGGTGGTAGGTGAACATAGTATAGTGTATACTTTTGGTACATAAGACAATATAGTGTCATATAGTGTGAGCAAATAGCCTTGTATATGGACGTGACGGGTTGTGGAGTTGTGGTATGGTGTATGGGAAAAAAGTCAAGCCAAGTGGGTTTTATTATCAATAAACAATATGGTATATGGTATAATATATGGTATAATATATGGTATAATATATGGTATAATATATAGGCATAGGGTGTTGATTACTCACCCATAACAAGACTCTGTATAGTAGTGACATACCTGTTGTGCATTCATGCTTGCCTCCAAAGTCCTGTTTGTTATTCCGTTTATTTCTTCTGGGTCCCCCCCCCCTTTTTTTTCTCCCCAATTGAATCCGGCCAATTACCCCCACTCTTCCGAGTTGTCCCGGTCTCTGCTCCACCCCCTCTGCTGGTCTGGGGGAGAGCTGCAGACTACCACATGCCTCCTCCGATACATGTGGAGTCCCCGGCCGCTTCTTTTCACCTGACAGTGAGGAGTTTCGCCAGGGGGACGTAGCGCGTGGGAGGATCACGCTATTCCCCCCCAGTCCCCCCTCCCCCCAAACAGGTGCCCCGGCCGACCAGAGGAGGCGCTAGTGCAGCAACCAGCACACATACCCACATCCGACTTCCCACCCGCAGACACGGCCTAGTGTGTCTGTAGGGACGCCCGACCAAGCCGGAGGTAACACGGGGATTCGAACCGCCGAGCCCCGTGTTGGTAGGCAACAGAATAGACCGCCACGCCACCCGGATGCCCAGTTTTTTTTTTGCTTTTTTGTGTGAGTGATGTACGCAAGTGCTAGAAGCTTCCGCGTACCGGAGTCAAATTCCTCGCGTGCGTAGGCTCACTCGGCCGATAAAGCCGGTTCTGGTTCTGATTCTGATACAGGACTGTAACAGAAAGTGTGCTCACTTTCTCAACAACTGGATGGTATGGGAATTCTACAGCCCGCCAGAAAGCTGTTGGACAGAGCCGTGCGCACCGCCTCAGGGATAACTGGCTGTGAACTCCCCAGCGTGTCTGAAGGATACCACGTCCGCATTCAACGGAAAAGTTTTTTACAGGACCCCTCACAGCCGGCCGACCCCCCCCCCTCCCTATTCAGTCATCTGCCTTCGGGTAAAAGACTCCGCAGTATCAAGACCAGAACATCTCGCCTCCACGGCAGCGCTTCCCCTGCGGCGATCCGCTCCCTAAACGCTCCTCAGGTTGTACAAGTACAGACTCCTTAGGCACGTGCACTTTAATTTGTCCCTTTGAGGGCTCGGGGAATATGGCTGCATTAAGGGGATTATTGTAATGTCGTTGTAGCAGTGTGTTCCTGTGGTTATGCCGTTGTTACGTCTGAGCACACCAAAACAAACTCCGAATCAGCTGTAAAGTTGATGTGGCAGTGAATCATCGAATCTTGACAGACGTAACCAAACATTTATTTCCCCTCCGCCGCCGCCGCCGCTCAGGTGCTTCACCTGCAGCACACGTGTCAGCCGGGACGCCGAGGGCACATCGGTTGATTACAAGTTCCTGTTTTGCCAAATCAGAGAGTGATTGTGCAGTAGTTGGGGGGGTGGGGGGGGAGGGGCGGGGGAGTTGGCGTTCAGGTTTAAATACCACTCAACTCAACCCCCCCCTCCCCCTCCCACCCCCACCCCCACCCCCAATCCGGCGACTTCATCTCACACGAGGGGTGAGGTCAGGGGTCAGCATCCGGAGACAGCGGTCACTGCCACTTTAAATCGACCCAACGCCGACAGCAGCGCCAAAACAAGAAGCCCCTGTCTGCGTCCCCCGCTCCCCCCGACCCCACCCCCACCCGACCCGCACACCTACCCCAGCACTCCCCAACTAAAACCAACGCTCAACCTCACCCCCTCCTTCTCCCCCTCCCTCTCTCTCTCTCTCTCCCTCCTTCTCCCCCCCACCTCCCTCTCCCTGGCCTGCCAGCGTAGCTTGCCTTGGCTGACGGATAATAACAGAGACAAAAATCCTCTTATGAGTCACTTCCTGCCAGGACCTCAGTCTCTGGACGGAGGCCAGGAGATACCCTGCTATTTATTGTCCTATTTCCACCCCGGAGGAGGGGAGCCTGGGAAGGCGTTTTATAAGTGGAGTCCACAAACACGCACACACACACACACATGCACACACACACACACACACACACGCACACACACACGCACACGGTGCTTGTTGTGAACATTCTCATACACTTGAACAGGCACATATTCACACAGGTATACAAACACACAGGTATACATGACATGCATGAACACACACACTCATTCACACACACACACACACACACACACAGACACACACATACACACGCACACTTCCTGGTCTAGCTTCAAGGATCCGACAAGACCCAGAACACATTCTTAGATTCCATGATTGATGTTTGTGTTCCTCCACTGAGCTGCCTGTCTGTCTTCCTGTCTACCTGCCTGTCTGTCTTCCTGTCTACCCGCCTGTCTACCAACCTGTCCATCTTCCTGTCTACCCGCCTGTCTACCTGCCTGTCTGTCAGCCTGTCTTGTCTTCCTGTCTATCTGACTGTCTATCTGCCTGCCTGTCTTCCTGTCTACCTGCCTGTCTGTCTTCCTGTCTACCTGCCTGCCTGTCTTCCTATCTACCTGCTTGTCTGTCTTCCTGTCTACCTGTCTTCCTGTCTACCTGCCTGCCTGTCTTCCTATCTACCTGCTTGTCTGTCTTCCTATCTACCTGCTTGTCTGTCTTCCTATCTACCTGCTTGTCTGTCTTCCTGTCTACCCACCTGTCTGTCTTCCTGTCTACCTGCCTGCCTGTCTTCCTATCTACCCGCCTGTCTGTCTTCCTGTCTACCTGCCTGTCTTGTCTTCCTGTCTACCCACCTGTCTATCTTCCTGTCTACCCACCAGTCTATCTGCCTGTCTTGTCTTCCTGTCTACCTGCCCGTCTGTCTTCCTGTCTACCCACCTGTCTATCTTCCTGTCTACCCACCTGTCTATCTTCCTGTCTACCCACCTGTCTGTCTTCCTGTCTATCTGCCTGTCTCTCTGAGAGTGTGCCTGCTCTCATCTGTCTCTCCGCCGTACTTCTGCTGAGCCGTCTTGTGTCTCTGGCTGTCTGTTTTCCGGGCAGATTTATGTCCCGTCCTTGCCATCAATCAAAAGGAAGCAGCATCACTTTTTCCCTTACCGCACAAACAAACAGACACACACACAGACACACAAACACACAGACACACAGCTCGTCGTGCCAGCAGCAGGTACAGGGTAACGCTGTGAGGACGTTGTGTACAAGTTTCATGTAAAGGTCTGGACACGAGCAGTTTTGTGTCCTTTTAACACACCGGCGCTGAGCTCGTGCACAGCGGACTGAAGTTTTGTGCGTTTTTTTCCGGTTGCGTCTTAGTCGATTTAGCACGGAGAGTTGCGTATCTCTGCAGATTTACTGCTGCAGCAAAGGGGAACGACTTTTTTAAGCGGAGTCGTGTCGAACCTCTACCGATCCCGTCTACATGTGGCGCACAACTCGCCGACTTATAAGGAGCTTTAGAACATGCCAAACACACACACACACACACACACACACACACACGCACACACACGCAAACACAGGATCCTTGTGAATCCAGAACATTCCTTTCAGCTCAAGTTCAGACACATCCCCTAATGGAGGGCTTTGCACTTTTATTCACGGCCTTCTTTACAATATGGCGGCTTTATAACCTGCAGCCTCGTACTTGTTGGTCTGTTGTGTTTTTTTTTTTCCTCGCTGCACCGCATTGTCCTTCCAGCGCTGCTGTGGAACGCAGGGGATTGTGATTTAAATGGCTTTTGAGTACTCCTAATCCACCGGAGGCACATAAGTCACACAAAGGTAGCTCCAAAAGGCCGGCGAATTCCAGCCCGTAAAGAGGAAGTCTTAAATCCCAAGCAGCACTTAAATACCGCCGAGGTGACTTATTAATGGAATGGCTCTGACTTGTGTGTATAGATGGCCCTTGATCAAGTGTGATGGGCTCAGGTGGTTGGAAGCAACACTAATTCGGCGTGACAAAGGTCCCGGGATGAATGGAAATCCCTCCTGTCTGTCTCCTGTTGTCCGGGCGGAGGGACGAGGGAAGGTGTTTGCAGCGTGCCGGCAGGCCGAGCCGCTGTGGAGGGAGGAGAGGGCGCGGGTGTTTGCAGGACACCGTGCACGCCGCCGTGCACACACACACACATACACATACATGGACATGCATGCACACCGCCGTGCCCACACACACATACATGGACATGCATGCACACAAGGATTTCCTCGTGAAACGGCATCATTATACATTTCGGGGAGTGAAGTGTTGCCTACAATGTGAAACGTGTGAAAAAATAAAACAAACCACTGAGGACAAGAGTAGTGGCTTCAGTGAAGAAGAAACAACTTTTACCTCAAATTAAGTAAGGTGTCAAGTCCTAAAATCTGGAATGACTTGTATCGAGAGAAACAGCCAGTCAGTAACGGGGGGTGGCGACGTTTGTGTCATGATGTGAGAGAAAAAGAGCTCCAAAATGACCTGGGATTCAAGAAATCTTCGAAAGAGATGATCTGATAGATGTACTGAAACTTTTACCCAACGGGTATATTTTGAGACACAGAGCGAGAGAGGGGGGAGGGGAAGTAGAGAGAAAGTGAATTAAATTCATCTTAGTACATCTTTCTTCGGTTATGGAAGCCATGAAGGCCAATTTCCTTTTTGGGTAAGATAGGATCTATGCTACCTCCCTTTAAGTGTGTGTGTGTGGGGGGGGGGGGGCTGTGTGACGGCCTGGCGGCCTGTCCAGGGTGTCTCCCCGCCTGCCGCCCAGTGCCTGCTGGGATAGGCTCCAACATCCCCGCGACCCTGGGAGCAGGATAAGCGGTTCGGATAATGGATGGATGGATGTTTTTTTTTCTTTCATTTTTTCGGGGGGGGGGGTGGTGTCACATACGGTCTGCATCGTAACCGATGGAAACTTTTCCTGCTCCTCTTGTTTCTGTGACGGAAACGAAAACGACCAACAAAAACAACACGGGACGGTTGTGAACTATGAGGAATCAAACTACAGCCTGTACTTGTGGTTCGGGTCTTGTTGTGGAGGTCCTGTTAGAGTCAGAGTAATCTCAGAGACCTCCACTGTCTTTTCCATTTCTAACTCTCGCATATCGAAGAGCTGTGATGCTTCTCTCTGATTGGTCCACCGGAGAGGAAGTTCCGCCTTATCCTCGCTAACTTCCGCCTTATCCCCGCTGGTCAGCCAGCAGTGCTTGCTAGCTACATGAATGACAGTTACGGCCCTGTGTTGATAAACTGTGTCCAAGAGAGAAAGCTGCTGTAGCATCGCGTCTCCAAATTTTGCAGTTAGAGATTTTTTTTTCTTCCCGCGAATTTCGCCACAGATGACCCATGCAGACCGGCACTTCCGGTACCACCGAGGGCGGCCTGGCGGCGGCCTCGCCTGTGTTTTTAGTGTCGTCGTGTGGGGTGCGGGGACGTGCGTCGGAGGTGTGTGGCTGGGAGAGCCTGATCTGCTGGTTCCTGTGGGCGCAAGGACCACGGCCCCGACCGGAAACGCCGAGGGCGGTGTGACCGGACGCGGAAGCGGGGTAGGCTAAGCTAACTGCTAGCTAAGCCCATGCAGACCGGCAGTTCCGACAGTCATCTTGGCTGGCGTTCGTTCTCCTGGTCAGTGATTTATTTTATTTTATTTATTTTATTTTTTTAGTTTAGAGTGCTAGTTTGGATATATGTGCTAGTTTGGATATAGTTTGGATATATGTGCTAGTTTGGATATATATGCTAGTTTGGATATATGTGCTAGTTTGGATATATGTGCTAGTTTGGATATATATGCTAGTTTGGATATATGTGCTAGTTTGGATATATATGCTAGTTTGGATATATGTGCTAGTTTGGATATATGTTAGTTTGGATATATGTGCTAGTTTGGATATATGTGCTAGTTTGGGTATATATGCTAGTTTGGGTATACGTATGTGCTAATTTGGATATATATGTGCTAGTTTGGATATATGTGCTAATTTGGATATATATGTGCTAATTTGGATATATATGTGCTAGTTTGGGTATATATGCTAGTTTGGATATATGTGCTAGTTTGGATATATATGCTAGTTTGGGTATATATGCTAGTTTGGATATATGTGCTAGTTTGGATATATATGCTAGTTTGGATATATGTGCTAGTTTGGATATATGTGCTAGTTTGGATATATGTGCTAGTTTAGATATATGTGCTAGTTTGGATATATGTTAGTTTGGATATATGTGCTAGTTTGGATATATGTGCTAGTTTGGGTATATATGCTAGTTTGGATATATGTGCTAGTTTGGATATATATGCTAGTTTGGATATATATGCTAGTTTGGATATATGTGTTAGTTTGGATATATGTGTTAGTTTGGATATATATGCTAGTTTGGATATATGTGCTAGTTTGGATATATGTGCTAGTTTGGATATATGTGCTAGTTTGGATATATGTGCTAGTTTGGGTATATATGCTAGTTTGGATATATGTGCTAGTTTGGATATATATGCTAGTTTGGGTATATATGCTAGTTTGGATATATATGCTAGTTTGGATATATATGCTAGTTTGGATATATGTGCTAGTTTGGATATATGTGCTAGTTTGGATATATGTTAGTTTGGATGTGTGTTTTTGTGTTTGTGTTGCACTGCTGTGGGCTGGGGGAAACGATGTGTCGTTTCATTTTATGTGTGTGAAATGAAACGACACATAGTGTTCCTGGTTCTGATGCTGACCGGGACGGACATGTATTTTTGGTGTAAATCTTCGTGATTTAGCCCCTCTGTAAAAACACTGCTCACGTTTCGTGGAGCTGGTGACGTGAAAAGCCTCAGTTCCCACAGGCAACTTGAGGTTTTTCCACTGGAAAGGTTGCTGCTGTGACCTGCAGACTCTTTAAGAGGCAATAGTCCGTGATCGATAGTAACGAAACAGACGTTTTTTATATGAAAAGGTTTGAACTAACCAGTTTAAAGGGAAAGAAAACGTAAGTGAAAATGCATGCACCATGGAGCGGTACTTGGTAATATTGTAACGATCACGAATGACTAGACTCGCTAGCCCTGACGCGGGTTCGCGTCCCGGCTGCGGCGGTTCCCGGCTGCCCCCCCGAATTCGCTACAATATTGTAACGACCACGGATGTGTAGACTCGCTAGCCCTTGGCTAACGGGTCGGACCCTTTAGTCCAGTGTTTCTCAACCGGGGGTCCGCGGACCCCTAGTGGTCCGTGGTGTAATTGCAAGGGGTCCGTGAAAATAAAATATCTTTAAAAAAAGATCCTATGACATTTATAGAAATAGGATTATTTTACTCAAATGTGACTGAGACCTTTATCTACCTAAACTATAAAGGGTAACAGGACTTTTTTCTCTAATTACATCTGTTTCACAAGTGTAATTTATTGTATTTTAATAAGAGATCTCGCTCCCGTTTGCATTGTTAAAAGTTACTGAATACATATTCTGTCTTGTTACATATATCTGAAAGTTACTGAATACATATTCTGTTTTGTTACATATATCTGAAAGTTACTGAATACATATTCTGTTTTGTTACATATATCTGAAAGTTACTGAATACATATTCTGTTTTGTTACATATATCTGAAAGTTACTGAATACATATTCTGTTTTGTTACATATATCTGAAAGTTACTGCATAAGAATTCTGTTTTGTTACATATATCTGAAAGTTACTGCATAAGAATTCTGTTTTGTTAACTATATCTAAGTTACAACTGAAATCTCTTATTTTTGCCCCAAAGAGTGAATAAATGCTATAATGCAATTTAAAATGCACTTTCTACTGTTTCTATCAAATTGCAACCCCCCTCCCCCAAGATCAGGTGGAGGGGTCCTCAGGGTAGATCAAAAATACGCAGGGGGTCCAGGACCCCAAAAAGGTTGAGAACCACTGCTTTAGTCGACTGGTTAGCGTAGTCGCCCGTGGTGCGGAAGACCTGGGTTCGCGTCCCAGCTGCGGCGGTTTCCGGCTGCCCCCCCGAATTCGCTACAATATTGTAACGACCACGGATGTGTAGACTCGCTAGCCCTTGGCTAACGGGTCGGACCCTTTAGTCGACTGGTTAGCGTAGTCGCCCGTGGTGCGGAAGACCCGGGTTCGCGTCCCGGCTGCCCCCCCCCCCCGAATTTGCTACAATACTAAGAGCCTATAAGAAAACTTTCAGTCATGTTTGTCCATCGGTGATACAGAGGTGAGTGTTTCTGTGGGTCTGTTGTACTGCCACTAGGGGGCGCCATGCAGTGTGCTGGAAGAGCGATGCGTGACGTCACACAGACTCAACGCTGAGAAACTCCACCGGTGTCACTCTTCAATACACGAGAGCCAAAACACGTAAAGCCCAAATCATCTTCCACAGACTAGATGGCGGGTGGGGGGGGGAGTGACTGGGAAGGCAGCCAGTATGAATCAGACTAACAGGGTCCTTTAAAAAACACCTGATGTAATGAGCTGCCATCCCAGTGCTCCCAGTCTTACTGGCTGAGTGCTGAGCCGTCGTGACGTCAGATTATTTACACAAGACATCCGGGGATTTCTCTGACACCTTCACGTAGTTTACACAGTGCTGTTCTTAAAACTGTTCATTCTACTTGGGGAAAATAAAGAGCTCGTATAATTCAGAGATCCGCCTCTGAAACTCAATCACGCACATGAGTCGTTACTTTATATCGTAATGTATCATCTTAAAATGAACATTTACCAGAAGGTGACGTTTCCTTTAGCATCGCACAGTGATGGCTGTTTTGGGCCCCCCCCCCGTGCTAAACACAATATATTCTTAGAATGAACTGTTCGCTAAGCTGATCCAACACATTTCTCGTGGGAATTTTATGGAACTTTTAATTCCTTTGATATGAGCTTTTGGTCAAAGCGTATTTCTCTGATCGGTTGAGCCGACACCGATTCGACCAGATTAAGGTTAAAGCTTCCGATTTTGCGCGAACGAGGCTCCGCGCTCCGCTTTACAGAATAAACAGAGTTTCGGTGGAGTTTGTGCGCTCTTTTGAGCGTAGGCCTCCTCCTCCTCCAGGAGCCTCAGAGACAGGAAGGAAGGCGTTAACGCCGGCTGAGCCGCTGTAATGTTTTCTAAGTGCTTAACTGCTCAATCTCTCTTCAGATAATTACATCTGAGAGGGACAGATCCATCACGGCGGCCCCTGCTCTTGATTGCCCTCAGATGGGCACGCAGAGAGGGCCGACATTTGCAAACTATTACGACTCGCCTGTTTTCTTCTCCCCTCTTCTTCATCTCCCTCTACTTCTACTGCTGCTTCTAGGGGTACTGCTACCACCAGCGTCTCTACCAGGTTAACCTTAATTCTACCGTTGTTGGGTCAGATTATGGTGAAGTAGAATACACGGCTGTTACATTTTATATGGATATAAAGAATGTATGACTAGAAAGTATTGTAACGACCACGGATGTGTAGACTCGCTAGCTCCTTGGCTAACGGGTCGGACCCTTTAGCCGACCGGTTAGCGCAGTCGCCCGTGGTGCGGGAGACCCGGGTTCACGTCCCGGCTACGGCGGTTCCTGGCTGCCCCCTGAATTTGCTACAATAAGCAGATTTCCAGATAGCTGTTAATGTGTCAGAAAGATTGGTTTGTATCATTAGCACTGCTATATCGTTAGTGGCGATGGTATTACTATTCATCTTTATACTGACAGTTCCTTGTTACTTTCCCATGTTGTGTTGTGGATCGCTAGGTTGGTTACAGCAGCAGTGAACACCAGCACGGCAGTGACCAGTTCAGCTCCCGTGTCTCCTTTCTCCTCCAGCTCCCGTGTCTCCTTTGTCCTCCAGCTCCCATGTCTCCTTTGTCCTCCAGCTCCCATGTCTCCTTTCTCCTCCAGCTCCCATGTCTCCTTTCTCCTCCAGCTCCCGTGTCTCCTTTCTCCTCCAGCTACCATGTCTCCTTTGTCATCCAGCTCCCGTTTCTCCTTTCTCCTCCAGCTACCATGTCTCCTTTGTCCTCCAGCTACCATGTCTCCTTTGTCCTCCAGCTCCCGTGTCTCCTTTCTCCTCCAGCTACCATGTCTCCTTTGTCCTCCAGCTCCCATGTCTCCTCTCTCCTCCAGCTGCCATGTCTCCTTTCTGCTCCAGCTCCCATGTCTTCTCTCTCTTCCAGCTCCCGTGTCTCCTTTCTGCTCCAGCTCCCATGTCCCCTTTCTCCTCCAGCTCCCATGTCTCCTTTGTCCTCCAGCTCCCATGTCTCCTCTCTCCTCCAGCTACCATGTCTCCTTTGTCCTCCAGCTCCTGTGTCTCCTTTCTCCTCCAGCTACCATGTCTCCTTTCTGCTCCAGCTACCATGTCTTCTCTCTCTTCCAGCTCCCGTGTCTCCTTTCTCCTCCAGCTACCATGTCTCCTTTCTCCTCCAGCTACCATGTCTCCTTTGTCCTCCAGCTCCCGTTTCTCCTTTCTCCTCCAGCTACCATGTCTCCTTTGTCCTCCAGCTACCATGTCTCCTTTGTCATCCAGCTCCCGTTTCTCCTTTCTCCTCCAGCTACCATGTCTCCTTTCTTCTCCAGCTCCCATGTCTTCTCTCTCTTCCAGCTCCCGTGTCTCCTTTCTCCTCCAGCTCCCATGTCTCCTTTGTCCTCCAGCTACCATGTCTTCTCTCTCTTCCAGCTCCCATGTCTCCTTTCTCCTCCACCTACCATGTCTCCTTTCTCCTCCAGCTCCCGTGTCTCCTTTCTCCTCCACCTACCATGTCTCCTTTCTCCTCCAGCTCCCATGTCTCCTTTCTGCTCCAGCTCCCATGTCCCCTTTCTCCTCCAGCTACCATGTCTCCTTTGTCCTCCAGCTACCATGTCTCCTTTGTCCTCCAGCTCCCATGTCTCCTCTCTCTTCCAGCTCCCGTGTCTCCTTTCTGCTCCAGCTCCCATGTCTTCTCTCTCTTCCAGCTCCCGTGTCCCCTTTCTCCTCCAGCTCCCAAGTCTCCTCTCTACTACAGCTCCCATGTCTCCTTTCTCCTCCAGCTACCATGAGCTCGGTACTGTGTTACATACAGCAGCTGGAAATGTCCCTGTATGGTTATGAGCAATGTCCAGAGATGGTAACTGTACTTGTCAAAATAAACCATACATGGACAAATATAGGCAGAGTACCTACAGGCCGAGCTGCTTTGCTTTCTGCAGGCCTGCGAGTACAGTGTTAGTTAATGTTTACCCAGAAAATATGTAATTGCAGACTTCCCCCTAATAAACTGCTCCAGAATGTGAACCGCAATCTTCCCTCTGAAACAATGTTATTAATCTACAGGCCGCTGGGACCAGCTCACTCACCCTCCCTCCTCCTCCTTCCTCTTTCTCTCTCTGTCTCCTCCTCCTCCTCCCTCTCTCTCTCTCTCTCTCACTCACTCACTCTCTCGCTCTCTCTCCCTCTCTCTCTCTCTCTCTCTCTCTCTTTCTCTCACTCACTCACTCACTCCCTTACTCACTCTCTCTCTCCTCTCTCTCACTCACTCACTCTCTCACTCTCTCTCTCCTCTCTCTCACTCACTCACTCTTTCTCATGCTCTCTCTCCCTCTCCAGCTCTTTCAGTGGCTATCTTTCACTCTCTCACTCGCTCCACTCACTCTCTCTCTCTCTCTCTCTCTCTCTCTCTCTCTCTCTCTCTCTCTCTCTCTCTCTCTCTCTCTCTCTCTCTCTCTCTCTCTCTCTCTCTTTCTCTCACTCACTCACTCACTCACTTACTCACTCTCTCTCTCCTCTCACTCACTCACTCACTCACTCACTCTGTCACTCTCTCTCTCACTCACTCACTCACTCTTTCCCATGCTCTCTCTCCCTCTCCAGCTCTTTCAGTGGCTATCTTTCACTCTCTCACTCGCTCCACTCACTCTCTCTCTCTCTCTCTCTCTCTCTTTCTCTCACTCACTCACTCACTCACTTACTCACTCTCTCTCTCCTCTCACTCACTCTGTCACTCTCTCTCTCTCTAACTCACTCTTTCTCATGCTCTCTCACTCTCTCTCTCCCTCTCCAGCTCTTTCAGTGGCTATCTTTCACTCTCTCACTCGCTCCACTCACTCTCTCTCTCTCTCTCACTCACTCTTTCTCATGCTCTCTCTCTCTCACTCTCTCTCTCTCTCTCTCCCTCTCCAGCTCTTTCAGTGGCTATCTTTCACTCTCTCACTCACTCCTCTCTCTCTCTCTCTCTCTCTCTCTCTCTCTCTCTCTCTCTCTCTCTCTCTCTCTCTCTCCCTCTCCAGCTCTTTCAGTAGATATCTTTCACTGTCTCCTCTCCTCCCTATCTCCCTATATATCTCCACCTTTATGGTCTCTCTAGACAAATGCACACACACACACACACACACACACACACACACACACACACACACACACACACACACACACACACATGCTGTAACCATTTACAACCAACATGTCTGAAACTGGAGCAACTAGCCAGATAAAGAGGCAGACCAACGCAGGAAGTGAACATGCAGTTAACAAAGTGGAGGCCGCCTGCTTAGCGTGAGGCAGTTCAGAAGGTAAATATTTCTAACAGTTGAACCGTGTGCCCCGTACACAGCACCGCGGCGAGCGTCTCTGCATTAAGTCTTGGGGAAAGCCTCGGACTTTCATACTTTGCTGAAAGGTATGAGATCTCGGTGATATTTGCCTTGAAAATAAACACCCACACGGACTCAGAATCCAGAGGCCCTCCTTGGTGTGCTGCTGACCCACCACGGCAAACGACAGTAGCTGTTTTTCTGTCTTTCTTCACGGGTCAAAGGTCGTGACTTGATTGTGGAAGTCATGTCTGCAAAATGCTTGCCCGTTGAGTGCCTTTAAACGATATCAGATCGTGTCTGTACCAGTGGTGAGTAAATGTCCACAGAAAAGGGACCTTTAAGTGGCGTTTTGATTGGTCTTTCGAATGCTCTGGTCAGACGGCTTCAGCTGTAACCCGGGAATCGGACTGCAAGCTGCAGATCGATGAATTAAGTATCAATATTGTAGCGAATTCAGTCAGGAACCACTGCAGCCGGGACGCGAACCCGGGTCTCCCGCACCACGGGTGACTACGTTAACCAGTCAACTAAAGGGTCCGACCCGTTAGCCGAGGGCTAGTGAGTCTAGTCACCCGTGGTCGTTACACTACCCCCCTCCTTCGGGAAGTGTGTCCCCATGCTTCAGCATGACAGCTCCCTCACCCCGGATAGCAAAACTGCTGTGGCCCGGACCCGTCCCACACCCGACACTTTTCATCCGGCCCACATACCACGTGGCATGATGGCACTTGGGCGGTCCGCTCCTGTTTGCCAGATCTGGGCCAGAACCAAGCCATAGCAATGCCACATGTGCCACATATTTGCCAAAGGTGGCCCATATGTGTGTTGTGATATTTGGGCCATATTCACCATTCACCACACGGGCCACCTCAGGGTCACATCCAGATCACATGTTGCCCAGAGCACCACATCTTTACCAAAAAAGGCCCACATTTGATTTGGCATATTTGGGCCATATTTGCTATGTGGGCCACTTCAGGCTCACATCCATTTTTTCAGGGCCAGAAGAAGGCCATCAGTGCCGTGTCATTGCCTGAAGTGGCCCACATCCGGATGCTATCTGGGACGCCTCTGGGTGCACGTGCTTCCAGTGGCCTTCGCGGTCTCACCATCCCACTTCTGACACCAGTGTAGCAAATTCAGGGGCAGCCGGGAACCGCCGCAGCTGGGATGCAAACCCGGGTCTCCCAGACCACGGGCGACTATGCTAACCAGTCGACTAAAGGGTCCGACCTGTTAGCCAAGGGCTAGCGAGTCTACTCATCTGTGGTCGTTACACTATGAAGCTCTTTGAAGTCTAAATTAAATGAAACTCTTCGGTCAGTCCCAACATTTTAAGTCGTCGTCATACTTTCATTAAGTAAAAAAATGTAAAAAAAAAAAAAAAAGTCTACCCGGTCATATATGAGTGCTAAGTGAGGCCCCTGAACTCTGACCCCCGACCCCTGGGACTTTTACGTTTCAAAACAACGCGGCCGTCAGGGGCAGAGAAAATGATTTGTTTCCTCATTCCTCGTAAAGCACATACTAGGTGGATTTCTTTCTTTTCTTTCCCCCCTCCGAGTCTACGGCGATATTCCTTAACCATAGGCTTAGAATTTCACCCTACAGCTCCGGAAGAATGTTAATATTAAGGTCAGATAAAATGTGACTCTCCGTTTCCGGCCACCACTGTAATTTTTTTTGCGCCGCAGAGCAGCGCTGGATCTGGGGCTGAGGCTGAGGTCGGCTGACGTCGCTTACGTTCATGATTGCCGCCTGTAACGTATCTTTAAAAGACCATTTAGAATGGAATTATGTTATGTTGGATTATTTTTACATTCTCGTTCGGGGGGGTTGTTTTTTTTTTTGTGTGTGTCATTCTGGAGCACGAGCTGCATGTGGCTCGTTCATTTTCCGCTCCTTCTCGTCTGGTGATTGGCGTTTGCCCTCCTCCGCTGTAACGGGATCCATCTCGTTCTTATATTTTCAGACAAAGTGCATTACGTCCGGACGCGCCGCGGAGCAGACACCCGGCGTGGTGAGCATCATGACACCGTCATGCGGGAGACGGAGGGGACGCCGTCTCGATATTCACCCGTGGTAGACGTGACCTTTTTTAAAACATGAAGAACTTCTGTAGCATCTTCTGAAATGTTTTTTTCCCCCAGGGGGCAGCAGGGAATCTACCACTGTTGGGATGTGAACCCGGGGCAGCTACGTTAACCAGTCGACTACAGGGTCCGACCCTTTAGTTGACTGGTTAGTGCAGCTGCCCGTGGTGTGGGCGACCCGGGTTCGCGTCCCGGCTGCGGCGGTTCCTGGCTGCCCCCTGAATTCACTACATTGGTGATTAGACTCACTAGCCCGTTGGCTAAAGGGTTGGACCCTTTAGTTGACTGGTTAACGTAGTCACCTTTGGTGCGGGAGATCCGGGTTCACATCCTGGCTGCGGCGGTTCCTGGCTGCCCCCTGAATTCACTACATTGGTGATTAGACTCACTAGCCCGTTGGCTAAAGGGTTGGACCCTTTAGTTGACTGGTTAACGTAGTCACCTTTGGTGCGGGAGATCCGGGTTCACATCCTGGCTGCGGCGGTTCCCAGCTGCCCCCTGAATTCCTTGCTAGCCCGTTGGCTAAAGGGTTGGACCCTTTAGTTGACTGGTTAACGTAGTCACCTGTGGTGCGGGAGATCCGGGTTCACATCCTGGCTGCGGCGGTTCCCGGCTTCCCCCTGAATTCGCTACATTATCGTTACACTGCCCCCCCCCCCCTTCGGCTTCAACATACCAGCTCCCTCACGCCTCTGGGCTCACGCACTTCCGATGGCCCCATGGTCTCACCATCCCACTTCTGACACCACTGTAGCGAATCCAGGGGGCAGCCCGGGACACGAACCCGGGTCGCCCGCACAACGGGCGGCTGCACTAACCAGTCAACTAAAGGTTCTGACCCGTTAGCCAAGGGCTAGTGAGTCCAAGCATCCGTGGTCCGTACAATTTCCCCCCCTTTTCCCCCCCATTTGTACTTAGCCAATTACCCCACTCTTCTGAGCCGTCCGAGTCGCTGCTCCACCCCCTCTGCCGATCCGGAGAGGGCTGCAGACTACCACATGCCTCCTCCCATGCATGTGGCGTCACCAGCTGCTTCTTTTCACCTGACGGTGAAAAGTTTCACCTGGGAGACGTAGCACATGGCAGGATCACGCTATTCCCCCCCAGTTCCCCAGGAGGCGCTAGTGCAGCGACCAGGACACATACCCACGTCCAGCTTCCCACCTGCAGACACGGCCAATTGCATCTGTAGGGACGCCCGACCAAGCCGGAGGTAACGCGGGGATTCGAACCGGCGATCCCCGTGTTGGTAGGCAACGGAATAGACGGCCACGCCACCCCCGACGCCCCTTCTCAAATGTGTTTAACAATATGTGCTCTACTACACCATTAGAGGTTCTAGTGAGAGGTTTGTCGGTGTATTACCTACACCTCTGTTTAAATCTGGCTAAAGGTGAAAGTAGAGTTTGGGGGATATCTCAGTTTTGGGGAATTCCTCTTCCGTAATGTCTAAAGATGTGAAATAGTAGAATCAAGCTGACGTATCACTTGGAGGCTGCTGGTACTTGGTAGTACCGATGTGTAAGGGATATTGTGTAGATGGGTCTGTAAGTAATTCAGTACGTGTTAACACCATTCCTATTTATAAGTATGTATGAACATATAGTAGTATAATATCATCCGTGTCCCCAGAATACATGCATAGAATTCATAAGAGTTTCAGGAAGACCGCCATCGACACACACAGACCCGATTTAACATCGTCGTTGTAGCACGCTGCAGTTCTTGTTGCTTGAGATTAAAAACGTGTGACGTCATATTACACAACTTCACTGCTACACACAGCAACTTTGTTATAGTCCTGCTGCTATACTGCGGCTAGCTAGCAGAGTGGAGTCGGCAGAAATTGTTGTCCCTTCCACCCCTACGAGCACGCACACACACACACACACACACACACACACACACACACACACACACACAAGGCCTCCTTACGGAAGCCTGTCGTCTCCTGCAGGGTCACATGACTGGGAGAGAGGTGGAGCGGTGCATTGGCCGAAGAAGAAGAAGAAGAAGAAGCTTTTTCCCTTAAATCTGGCTCGTTCGCTTATTTGTTTTGTTTTTTTTATTCAACACATTTCAAGAAATACAAAATATTACACATGAATACATCAGTCAGTTTAACACGTAGAGAAATGGTCAAATTTAACATCTGGTATTTATACATAAGACATCATCACCAAATATATTAAAAGAGAAAAATAAAAAAAATTTAAAAATACCAATAGGCGAAGAAGAAGAGGCAGAAGCAGAACAAGAAGAAGAGGGGAGAGAGAAAGAGGAAGTACCACAAATCTTCAAACTTCAATTCAAAATGAACCCAGTGAACATGTCCAGATTCCATATGGGAGACCACCATGTCTGTCCATCTATCTGTCTATCCATCTCTCTATCTATCTGTCTGTCTATCTATCTATCTATCTATCTATCTATCTATCTATCTATCTATCTATCTATCTATCTGTCTGTCTGTCTGTCTGTCTGTCTGTCCATCTCTCTCTCTCTCTATCTATCTATCTATCTATCTATCTATCTATCTATCTATCTATCTATCTATCTATCTATCTATCTATCTATCTATCTATCTGTCTGTCTATCTATGTCTATCTATGTCTATCCATCTCTCTCTCTCTCTCTCTCTCTCTCTCTCTCTCTCTGTCTGTCTGTCTGTCTGTCTGTCTGTCTGTCTGTCTGTCTGTCTGTCTGTCTGTCTGTCTGTCTAGCTATCTATCTATCTATCTATCTATCTATCTATCTATCTATCTATCTATCTATCTATCTATCTATCTATCTATCTATATGTCTGTCTGTCCATCTCTCTATCTATCTATCTGTCTGTCTGTCTGTCTGTCTGTCTGTCTGTCTGTCTGTCTGTCTGTCTGTCTGTCTGTCTGTCTGTCTGTCTGTCTGTCTATCTATCTATCTATCTATCTATCTATCTATCTATCTATCTATCTGTCTGTCTGTCTGTCTGTCTGTCTGTCTGTCTGTCTGTCTGTCTGTCTATCATATATCTGTCTGTCTATCTGTCTGTCTGTCTATCATATATCTGTCTGTCTATCTGTCTGTCTGTCTATCATATATCTGTCTGTCTGTCTATCTATCTATCTATCTATCTGTCTGTCTATCTATCTATCTATCTATCTATCTATCTATCTATCTATCTATCTATCTATCTATCTATCTATCTATCTATCTATCTATCTATCTATCTATCTATCTATCTGTCTGTCCTGTCTGTCTGTCTGTCTGTCTGTCTGTCTGTCTGTCCTGTCTGTCTATCTATCCATCTGTCTGTCTATCTATCTGTCTGTCTGTCTATGTATCTATCCATCTGTCTATATATCTGTCTGCCTGTCATCTGTCTGTCTCTTGACTCTTGCACTCGTTCGTCCATCTATCCATCGTTTCTCATCTGTTTCCACTTCATGTGACGTTGAGGGAGTCTCGGCTGCGTGGTGTCGGGGTTCGGCTTTTTAAAGCAGTTTCATCACATTTATGGTGCTGCCGGCTGCTGGAGCCTCTTTTACTGTGGGATCTGAGGCAGAGTCGTCGGCTCGCTTTGTTTAATCAAGCTACACATAAATATATAACTACGCAAACTACACTCATACGTACACGCAGACGCAGTTATGAAACGACAAGCGTGGTTTTTGAAACGATGCGCTCTGAGATTTCACACAAACAAACCATGCGTGTGCTGCCGGGCTGTCTTCACACACACACACGCACACACACACACACACACACACACACACACACACACACACAGACACACACACAGACACACACGGGGCCGTGCACTGTCCTACAGCAGTGTATAATGGGTGCAAGCGCTAATTGCTGCAACACTGTGCAGAGCACCACAACCACATGAAATCATCTAATTCCCCACGCCGCCGTCACACAATAGACCATCTATCAAGCCGTCACGCCAGACGCACGCCATCACCCTCACTGTGCTCCATCCAGCTGTATAGCCACTTCAAAACAGGACCCGGACCATAACATTGCGCAACACCGGCTTGTTTAACCACGCTTTAAGCGCCTGGACGGGCGGAGTTCACTGGATCAGCACAATTTAATGATGCCACATCCTGTTAGTCAGAGAACGATAAGTAACCTGGAAGATAAGTGAGCTGAATCGACACGCAACCCGTTTAAATCCCTCAGCAGCCTTTGTGTTCGGCGCAGCCGCGAGTGCACCGAATTAGCCGTGAATGCTGTTGGGGCCAGCTCCACCCAGCCGACGCCGAACAAAAGTCGTCTCACTGATTCACAGAGGAAACCGGCTGCAGAGCTGCACCTCCGGCCCTTCTGAGCGGCTTGCTGCTGCAGGGCGGCACCGTGCCCGACCCAGTGGCGTGCGTTACGTATAGCCGGTGTCGGTGTGGAATCTGAACCCTCGTGATTTCCGTCCTTCAGCACCACTTTCACAAAGTGCTTGCTGCTGTTTGATTCTGTGTGGGAGAGAATGCAGTGTTCTTCTACATCTCGGTGTCAGGCGGTGTTACAGAATCCACCTACGACTGATGGAGGTAGAATATGTGCCGCTAAACCGGGTCTACGGTTACCACAATATACTATACCAGGATGAAATGATAATGAAATGACAGACAGACAGACAGACACACATATAGATAGATAGATAGATAGATAGATAGATAGATAGATAGATAGATAGATAGATAGATAGATAGAGTGCTATATAAATACAATTATTATTATTATAGATAGACAGATAGATAGATAGATAGAGTGCTATATAAATAAAATTATTATTATTATAGATAGACAGACAGATAGATAGATAGATAGATAGAGTGCTATATAAATAAAATTATTATTATTATAGACAGACAGACAGACAGACAGACAGACAGACAGACAGACAGACAGACAGATAGATAGATAGATAGATAGATAGATAGATAGATAGATAGATAGATAGATAGAGTGCTATATAAATACAATTATTATTATTATAGATAGACAGACAGATAGATAGATAGAGTGCTATATAAATAAAATTATTATTATTATAGATAGACAGACAGATAGATAGATAGATAGAGTGCTATATAAATAAAATTATTATTATTATAGACAGACAGACAGACAGACAGATAGATAGATAGATAGATAGATAGATAGAGTGCTATATAAATAAAATTATTATTATTATAGATAGGACAGACAGACAGACAGACAGACAGACAGACAGACAGACAGATAGATAGATAGATAGATAGAGTGCTATATAAATAAAATTATTATTATTATAGACAGACAGACAGACAGACAGACAGATAGATAGATAGATAGATAGATAGATAGATAGATAGATAGATAGATAGATAGATAGATAGATAGATAGATAGATAGATAGAGTGCTATATAAATAAAATTATTATTATTATAGATAGATAGATAGATAGATAGATAGATAGATAGATAGATAGTGCTATATAAATAAAATTATTATTATTATAGACAGACAGACAGACAGACAGACAGACAGATAGATAGATAGATAGATAGATAGATAGATAGATAGATAGATAGATAGATAGATAGATCGAGTGCTATATAAATAAAATTATTATTATTATAGATAGACAGATAGATAGAGTGCTATATAAATAAATTATTATCATTACAGACAGACAGATAGATAGATAGATAGATAGATAGATAGATAGATAGATAGAGTGCTATATAAATAAAATTATTATTATTATAGATAGATAGATAGATAGATAGATCGATCGATCGATCGATAGAGTGCTATATAAATAAAATTATCATAGATAGATAGCAAGAGAGGGAGAAAGAACAGATTATCATCCATCCATCTAACTATCTATCCATGATAGAGTGCTATATAAATAAAATTATTATAGATAGACAGACAGACAGACAGACAGATAGATAGATAGATAGATAGATAGATAGATAGATAGATAGATAGATAGATAGATAGATAGATAGATAGATAGATAGATCCACTGATCTGGTGCCATTTTGGAGAAAACCACCAACAGTCGTTGACCCCCACAGGTGAGATGAGGGGTTGTCTTGGCGCTGATGGAGGTAGAGACATGTCAGCCGGCAGGACGACTGAGCTTTATAATGCCCCCTCTTCCACTACATAGTACCGGCTCGGCTCGGCTCGGCTCGACTCGCAGAGTGTCGTTTTTGCATCACCGTAGCAGCACCCCCTCGGTGTAGCTGGTCTGCACTGATTCTGGTACCCGCTCCAGTTCTGTTGGAACCTCGACAAAGGTGGTACCGGAAAAGTGGTACCAGTTACCAAAATGCCGGCACTTCCCAGCAATGGAAAATGAAAAAGTCGAGTGGAGCTGAGCCGGTACCATTGTCGTGGAAAAGGGGCATGAGTCAGCTGTTGTCGTGACAGTGACGGGTCACTTAGAACATGCAGGGTACGGTCTTACAAGCCTGCTCGGAGGACTGGAGCCGTG